>NW_006921802.1:197946-212172 GCF_000298275.1 Orycteropus afer afer
TGTTATGTGCCATCGAGTCGGACCCGACTCATAGCGACCCCTCCTTGGGTTTCCGAGGCAGTATCACTACAGAAGTAGGATTGCCCAACTTTACTTCTGAGGAGTGGCTGGTGGGTTTGAACCGCCAGCCTTCTGGTTAGCAGTCAAGTGCCTTAGGTATACTATGCTACCAGAGCTCCTAAGTAGGATATAGAACAGTGTTTTTGCATAGTATGTTATGCCAATTGAGCTTGATGTCCCCTGCAACCATGGTCCCAAGCCCACAAGTCCAACTACTTGTTTCCTCAGGGTGGTTGGCTTTGGCCAAGAAGTTATCATAACTTTGTCCTTTGGTAGCTCTATTATATATTTGGACATTATTACAGCACATACAAATATGTATGTAGAAATAGATACTATGTTTTTTAAAATAAAGAAAGGTATGCATCAAGTATTATATCTTTCACCATAGTTATTCAGTCTGTATGCTAAACAAATAATCCAAGAAGTGGACTATATGAAAAAGAACACAACAGCAGGATTGGAGGAAGACTCATTAACAACCTGTGATATGCAGATGATACAACTTGCTTGCTGAAAACAAAGAGAACTTGAAGCACTTATTGATGAAGATCAAAGACTATAATATGTATTACACCTCAACATAAAGAACACAAAAATTCTTACAATTGGACCAACAACATGGTAAACAACAGCAGCATCATGATAAACAGAGAAAAGATTGGAAGTTGTCAAGGATTTCATTTTACCTTGATACACAAATCAGTGCCCATAGAAGTTCCAGTTAAGAAATAAAACGATGTATTATTGCATTGGGCAAATATGCCACAAAAGAACTCTTTAAAGCGTTAAAAAATAAAGATGTTACCTTGAGGACTAAGGTGTGTCTGACCCAAATCATAGTATTTTTGATCGCCTCATATGCATGCCAAAGCTGGACAATGAATAAGGAAGACTGCATAATTGATGCATTTGAACTATTGTATTGGTGAAGAATATTGAATATACCATGGACTGCCAGAAGTACAAACAAATCTGTCTTGGAAGAAGTACAGCTAGAAAGCTCTTTGGAAGCAAGGATGGTGAGACTGTCTCATGCATTTGGATACGTTATCAAGAGGGATCAATCCCTGGAGAAGAATATCATACTTGGTAAAGGGTCAGCAAAAAAGAGGAAGACCTTCAACAATATGCATTGATACAGTGGCTGTAAAAATGGGCTCAAACATAGCAATGATTGTGAGGATGGTGCAGGGCCAGGCAGTGTTTCGTTGTGTTGTACATATAGTCATTATGAGTTGGAACGGACTCAAGGGCATCTGACAACCACCACCACCACCACAACAACAAAGCAGTCTGGTCAGAAGTGTCATTATTACCAAATTGCAGTGACATGTCAAATCATGAGGTACATCTGCATTTGCTACAAGAATGAACTGTTGTTTTCATTGCTGCATTGGTTTTATAATAGCTGATTTTGTCAAATTTTTCTGGTGTATTTGTGAACCTATTTCAGTAACTTTTTTGAGAATGAAGTAGTAATTAAAGAAAAATAAAAATAAAAAAAGTTTCCAATCAGTTACTAATAATGTTGTAATAATGTTATAATCCAATGCAAAAAGATTTTACAAAACAATTTTGTTAGTATTCATATAATCTAAGAACTATTACCTTTAAGCAATTTATAGCTATATTTATTATGTATTATGCTATGATTAAAATTGATAGTAAACATGAATAAAGATTATGAATGGTATGGTGGGAGGTGGTCATGGCAGGTGATGCCATGAGTTGCCACCAACCCTAGCAATGCTACTGCCAGGTACATAAATATTTAGTAACTGAATGATTGCGCGACTGAATGAAGTGGGAAGACAGCAGGTTGCCAGATTATATGAGGCAATCACAGCATCAAGTGAAGCTAGTATTTATATAGAAGGATCTTAATTTGAGTGATCACACAGTTCTGAACAGGCCCAAATCCGGAGAGTGAGCTCTGGCACAAGGCATGGAAGAAGGAGAAAAAACAGTCTGAAGTCTCTTGGCTGGGAGTGGGTCGCGTGCAGGACCGACAGCCCTGCTTGAGGCATCAAGTCCCGTGTCTGTCCCCAGGCCGACCCCAGCCTAAGCCTTCTTGTGCTATAAATACAGCGACCCACATGCTGCAGTGACATGGTGTTCTCTCTGCTCGCAGGGACAGATAACATTAATTTGCCCTTTAAACGTCCCAAGCTGAAGGGACAGCCCCCGGCCCACCCCTGCCTCCCGGAAGCTCCTTCGCCCCCGATGCCCTCTGCAGAGGAGGGGGATGGCCAGGGGGTGTCCAAGCACCTGCCCAACCAATGCGCAATGCGCGCACTGCCCCGGGGTCCCTCCTCCTCTCGCGAGAGACTGTGCTGGGCATATAAGGAGAGCTGCGGGGTGAAGCAAGCGGCCCCTCCGCATCGCGCTGGGACAGAGACGGGGTCGGGGTGCTTGTCTGGGGCGTAGGCGAGGGTAAGAGCGAGAGCGAAAGCGCAGCTCACTGAAAGCTCACTGCGCCGGGCTATCATCATGAGTGATCAAGCTTTGAGCTTCTTGAAGGACTTTCTAGCGGGTGGCGTGGCCGCTGCTGTCTCCAAGACCGCGGTCGCCCCTATCGAGAGGGTGAAATTGTTGCTGCAGGTAAGGAGGGCGAGCCTTGAAGATGCGGGAGCAGCAAGTCCGGTGCGGGCGGGAAGCTGCGCGAACCGCGAGCCGCAGTGAACTGCAGGCGCGGGACAGGGAGCCGCAGAAATCTGTGCTAGGCCCCAGGCTCGGGCTCCCGGCCTTCGTGAAGGGGAAGGTGCCCTCTGCGTAGACAGGTCCAGCGTCAGTAATAGATTCCTGGTGTCGGGTGGCGTCCCGCGTTCCGGTGCCTATATATGGAAACCCACCCGGAGTCGCTTAACGGAGCGCCAGATCCTGCGCCTATGACAGCGTTGGCATACCACTTAGGCCTCACAGGCCGACTTCACCTTTTGATTTTCAGTATATTCCCTGTACCTTCTTACTTGCTTTCCACCTTTTACAATAAATAAAAGCATCAAAATCATCACTTTTCAGTAAGAACGCATTTACTGTGTGTCAGACACTATGCTGACATATTTCATTTTTCTATGCATAATCCCTATTTATGTCGCCCGATAAACCCTAATATAGATCTAGCATATAGAGAAAATGCAGTAAGTAAATGATTATATTTACACAAATCACCTTTTCAGTTTATTTAGGACAGATAGGTATTCCCCACCCACCCCCACCTCCCATTTAACAGATAGATAACTATTTACTGTCCTCTCCCAAAATCTTTTCCTCTTCTACCTGGTCATACCCTCCACTACCTGCAGAGAATATCTTAAGGGATTCATAATTCACAAAGGATTTTATGGCTTTTAATAATCATCATCCCATTCACCCTGTTTTTTTCTAGCAGCCCAAAAGGGAGAGGCCTCTCAATGAGGAATACCCTCATTTGGGAGTCAAGTAAGATTGATTCTCTCCATGCTATTAATTCTTAAACCAAAATTATCAACAACAACAAAACCCAACAAATTGTTAACAACAGCAACAAACCCCTCAGTTATTTGGCTAATTGGGTAATGTTCGAATAATTTTGGGCTCTAATGACTAGTAAGTATATTCTCCTTCCTTTGTTGGAGCATTTACTACTCAGAGATGATCTTCTCCAATGAGACTACAATAACATTAAAGTGGTACAGTGGTTAAAGTGTAGGTCTGCTAACCAAAAGTTGACAGTTCAACCCACTAGCTGCTCCATACGAGAATGATAAGGCAGTCTGCTTCCATAAAGATTTACAGCTTTGGAAACCCTAAGGGACAGTTCTACCCTGTCCTATAGAGTCACTGTGAGTCTGAATCCACTTGATGACAGGGGGTTTGGTTTTGGTTTTGGGGTCCTCATGTCTGTTAAATCAGGAGTCCTTTGGGGAAGGGATCTTTATTCATTTCTGTCTTCCAGTAAACTCCTATTATAGATCTGTCCCATAGGGGAAAACACAATACATAAATGACTATGTTTACACAATTATATTACCTTTTTATTTTGGAGCACAAACTTTTTACTCAACTGTCCTGATAAATCAGCAAAATTGACTTGTTATCCAAATCCAAACCCACTGTAACAGAGTCAATTCTGACTCATTGTGACCTTAAGGACAGAATAGAACTGTTCCATAGGGTTTCCAAGGCTGTAAATCATTACAGAAGTAGACTGCCTCATTTTTCTCCTGTGAAGTAGGTAGTGGGTTCAAACTGCTGACCTTTTGGATAGCAGCCAAATACCTTTAACCACTGTGCCACCAGAACTTGTTATCCAAGTAGCTAACATTTATTTACATTTCCTCAATATCCATTTGATTTCCTCACACTTTTTTTTTTTTCAAAAGAAAAGGCAAAAAAATGTAAACCTTCTTTTTCTCTTGCCCCTCTTCCCTTCTCTCTGCCCCTACCTGTCCTCTCTTACCACCCCCACCCCCAACAGGTCCAGCATGCCAGCAAACAGATTAGTGCTGAGAAGCAGTACAAAGGGATCATTGATTGTGTGGTGAGAATCCCCAAGGAGCAGGGCTTTCTCTCCTTCTGGAGGGGTAACCTGGCCAATGTGATCCGTTATTTCCCCACCCAAGCTCTCAACTTCGCCTTCAAAGACAAGTACAAGCAGATCTTCCTGGGGGGCGTGGACCGGCATAAGCAGTTCTGGCGCTACTTTGCTGGTAACCTGGCTTCTGGTGGGGCAGCTGGGGCCACCTCCCTCTGCTTTGTGTACCCACTGGACTTTGCTAGGACCAGGTTGGCTGCTGACGTGGGCAAGGGTGCTGCCCAACGCGAGTTCACTGGTCTGGGAAACTGTATTACCAAGATCTTCAAGTCTGATGGCCTGAGGGGTCTCTACCAGGGTTTCAACGTCTCTGTCCAGGGCATCATTATCTACAGGGCTGCCTACTTCGGAATCTATGATACTGCCAAGGGTGAGACGGGGGCCAAAGGGTGGGGAGTGGGAAGGAGGAGGGTATGTAGACGGAGTATCTTCAGGGATTCCTAATTTAACAAAGGACTTTATCTTGTTTGTTTTTTTCTAGTCCCTGAACTAAACTGAAGCTTGTGTATGAGGAAGGGATATGGTATGGATAAATTAAGAACACAAAGGGTTCTCTTCCTCCTCTCTTCATTAACTTAAACTCTGGCCTTGTGTTGTGCAAAGAGTAGGAAGGGGGAACCTAACTCCCTTGACACAGCTGTATCACTTACCAGAGTTTAACTTAGAGCAACTTCAACATACATTGCCTGCTGAGAAGAGCCCTGGCATCCTTGGCTCCAGAGAGGGCAGCTACCAACTTTGGCTGGCTGCCTCACAGTTTGTGAGGCATCCCTACAAGGGGCAGTTCTTCAGAACGGCTAGGTGTGGACTTGGGGGTCCTCCTGTCTACTCCCACCTACATTTTTTGCTGAGCTGGTGTGAGGAATGTCTTCATAACTATTTGGTTTCTTGGCTCTGTCCAGGGATGCTGCCTGATCCCAAGAATGTGCACATAATTGTGAGCTGGATGATTGCACAGAGTGTGACAGCAGTCGCGGGGCTGGTGTCCTACCCTTTTGACACCGTTCGCCGTAGGATGATGATGCAGTCTGGCCGGAAAGGGGGTAAGTCTGAGTCCTCCTAATCTAAATCTTCCTTATTTTGCCCCTGAGAACACTATCACTGCTCCTTTCATTTATCATTATCATGAATAAAGGGTTAACATTACTTGTTAAAAAGAGCTCAGGGAAGAAAGATATAATTCCCCCTAACATTCACAACAAGGAACCCTAGTGGTGCAGTGGCTAAGTGCTTGGCTGCTAACTGAAAGGTTGGTGATTCAAACCCACCAGCTGCTCTGTGGGAGAAAGATGGGGCAGTCTATGGCACTATAATCCAAGAAAGATTATAGTCTTGAAAACCTGGTGGGGCAGTTCTGCCCTGTCCTAGAGGGTCACTATGAATCAGAATCTACTCAACGGCAACAAGGTCATTTTTTTTTTTTTTAACACTCACACGTATTTGTTTAGAGAAATCTTTTTTGCTTTCATTAAAGACATGATAGAAACAAAAAATGGGATATTTAAGGTGACTATTATTAAATGTCTAGCATTATAGAGGCCTTAGGTCCTCTTCCTTTTACAGCCAGCTTGCAGAAGCAAGGGAAGAGAATTGAAATAATTATCTAGTTTATTTTAAAACAATTCTTGCTTCACTTATCATCTAATGCTAGTGGATTAGGGCATTTGAGCCATCTATTGTGGTAGAAAAAGTTTTGGCATTTCTAGGTTAAAACATGAAATTTGCCATTTTTAAAGTCAAAAATAGTCAGATGGTAGCAGTTTTGTACAGTTCAACCTAACAGTTGTATCTCTTTTAACTATAATCATGGACAGCATGATCTAAGATTAGACTTCACTTTTTGCCTCTATAAAAAGGGGACCACACAGCCCAGTACTCCCACTCCATTCTGCTCCTTTCTTATACAGTTGCACAGTTTTGTGAGGTAGTTGGTTAATTGTCCCAGTTCTTCACTTGATCTTGTGATAAAGGAGAAGGAAAATCAAGAGATCCTGTTTAACAGTTATGTAAGGAAGGAGATGTCCAGGTGAATATTGCAAAGAGTTGGGGCTTTAAGGCTCTAATGACTTTAATTTTTAAAACTGACAATATTGTGTACAGATATATTTCAGAGGAAAAGTACCCCCCCCATCTCCAAAATTATGGAACCCTTTCCAATGTTTGTTTCCACAGCTGACATTATGTACACTGGGACAATCGACTGCTGGAGGAAGATTGCAAAAGATGAAGGAGGCAAAGCTTTCTTCAAAGGTGCCTGGTCCAATGTATTGAGAGGCATGGGCGGTGCTTTTGTATTGGTATTGTATGATGAGATCAAAAAGTACGTCTAATGTAATTAAAACTCATGTTCACTGGTTCCAGATCCATTGTGTGGTTTAATAGACTTTTCCTAGGAGAAGTGAAAAGACAGATCTGGAATAAAACCAGATTGAAAGGAATATCTCAGAAAAAAAAAAAAAATTCTTCACTAAGTGTTCATTAAACCACAAATGTATTTTGTATTTATTTTACATTTGAAGTTCCACAGCTAATATAAAATAACTTATCATACTTGTACAACTAACTGAAGAACTGATCATGAATAACTAAATGTAAAACATCAATAAAGACCACTTAATGCATGTTCTCTAATTATTTACCTAATAACTGCTAAATGGATTTTAAAAATAAGACTGTAAATGCACATTTTATAGCATGAGTCATTTGTAAACGAATGGCCAAGCTTCTAAATGTCAGATATTACACTAAGTATGTATTAGAATACCTACAATGCTTAAAATTCTGGTTCTCAAACTTAAGCAGGTTATACACATCTGTCTTTTAGCTTACCTCATATGATGTTGCTATAGTAGTGAAAAGACAATCGTAGGGTTAAATTTTCTTTTATGCACTTGTATTCAGACTTCAGGAATTCTGATGTTCTGTTTAAAAGCTTTAAAGCACAGTTCTAGGAATTTTGCATTATTAGGTCCCTGGGTGGTACAAAGGGTTAAGCACTCAACTATGAACCACCTCAGAAGAAAGGCCTGACCATCTGCCCCAAAAAGTCACAGCTTGAAAACCCTGTCTGCACACATGGAGTTCTGTCTACACAAATCAGGTCCTTAGGAGCTGCAGTTGACTCGATGGCAACTAACAACAGGAAGTGTTCAATTCTGGTGCTTTTAGAGAATGAGATACTTAGAGTTTTATAGCAAATGAAGGGTAGTCACTGAAAATTAGTTATGAAGCTAGCTTCAAATACTAAGTTTTGTGGAAGATTTGAAAAAAGACACGAACCTGACCTAAAAGAAGTTTAAATGGGAGGAGGAGAGAGGTGAAATGGCATTGTTAAATAATGTGTTTAATGCAATGAATTTTGGTGAAGTTGTGCTAGACAGGGGGCAGGGAGATGAAATGAGAGACTGGGAAGAAGGGAGTAGTAGGAAGTAGCTCTTGAAAGAAAATAACTACATTTAGCTACATGGGTACAGAAAGTATCTTCTAGTACTTCTGTAACAATTGATCAAGACCTAGAGGGAAAAAAAAAGTCTGTTTTGGATTTGGCTTTCATAGGTTTGTGTGCAAGGGAAATTTAATTTCCAATTGGAAATTAAGTACTTTTAGTCCAGAAAAAGACCAAACGGTTACAATAATCCTAGCTTATTGAGAATGATTTGGAGGAAACAAGTCCTTATATTCCTTATATTCTAGACAAAGCTTTGGGGGGTGTATGATGCCTCTGTAACTTCAGTTCTTCATCCTTCTTTCCAGGCTCTTCCATTTATTCCCCTTGTGTCCCACCAAAGAAAAGCTGGCTGCGTTGTGTTACCTCAATAACCATTGTGTTTTACCATTCTAAGATTACCTCTAACTTAATTTAGTAGATAACTCTACCAATGGAAAAGGCTAAAGGCTAAGAAGAAAGAGGAGCTCTGGTAGTGTAGTGCCTAAGGCATTTGATTGCTAATCAGAAGGCTGGTGGTTCAAGTCCACCAGCCACTCCTCAGAGGAATGATGGGGCAATCTACTTCCCTAGTGATACCGCCTCAGAAACCCAAGGAGGGGTCGCTATGAGTTGGATCTGACTTGACAGCAGTGAGGTTTTTTTGGGGGGGTGGGGGTGGTTAAGAAGAAAGGATCCCATTTCCTTAAAGCCAGGTGTGGTGGTTCAGGTTATGCATCAACTTGGCTGGGCCTGGTTTTGAGTGGCTGGGCAGCTGGATTTAGTTATTCCCCATGATGAGACTGGTAATCGACTGCATGTGGAATCTGCTGTGAGCATCTGAGTAGCTAGCTGCCTTAGGGATGTGGTCTGCTTCCAGTATATAAGGAGAAGCTTTGAGGCTGGTCTCTGAACTTTTTGGCATGCCTGGATCCTGTGTTTAGCTGTGTCTTCACTCAGCAGCCTGCCATGTTGCCTGCTGTTCTCAGGACTGTTTCTGGACTTGAACTAGTGGCCTGCTGTGTTGCTTGATAATCTTGGGACTGTGCCATGTTACTTGTCAACCTGGGGTTTGTCAGCCTCAGCAGCCAGCAGCTAGCTGCTTGAGTTAAAAAAAAAAAAAAAAAAAAAAAATCTCCAGGTCCAGTGGACTAGGAGCAAGAGGCAGAGCTGAAGCCCAAGGTCAAGGAGCCTTCACCCAGCCCCTAGAGCTAGCACTCTGAACTCAGATTTCTAACCTTCTAAACTGTGAGAATAAATCCATTTGTTAAGTCATCCAGTCATAGTATTCCTGTTAACAGCATCCCAAGAGAACCAAGACACCAGGTAACAAATGTTATAGATATATTGTCCTCTCACTGCTTTTCATCCCAAGAGTGAGATGAATGGTCAAAATTCTGTTGATGAGAGAAGATAAAAGCAGGGCAAGTTATTAGGACAAATGCTTTTGTGGAACGTATCAAAAAGTAGGGCCCGTACTTTCAGAGTTTTCAAACCTAAAAGTTCAGAATGAGGACTCCAAGAGAAGCAGTTGGGAACGGACAGGAATTAATGAACTGTAACCATAATTGTTTTCTACTCTTTAACTGTATCCTCCCTGGCATGGGACAGGAGTAATTAAAATTTATCAAATAGGACACATTATCTGCATTCTGCATGTGACCCTGATAGCAGCCTCCCCTATTCCTCTAAAGTTACCTCAGGAAGAGCTGCTGAGTCAGTACTTCCCTACAGCTACTTCATTCACAAGAACTAGAACTCTGAGCCTCTGATACAATGCAGTGACCTGGGAGGGGTACAACCTACTTCTTTTCTTTATTGATGCCTTATAATCTTCATACCACACCACTGCTGTGCAAAGGTGTTAACATGCTTGAAGTTCAGGGTAGATGAAATGGCTTTATATGAAGATGTTTGCTGTTAGTTGCCTTTGATTATAATTTGTAGTTATCCCATGTGACCCCATGTGTGCAGACTGCCCCATAGGGTTTTTACAGCTATGACCTTTCAGAAGTAGATCATGATGCCTGGTGCAGGGTTGGGGGTGGGGCGTGGTTTTCAAACCACCAACCTTTCAGCTGGTAGTCAAGGGCTTAAGCATTTGCACTATTTACTGACTTCTCCATGAAGATAACAAACAATTCAGAATTGAATGTCAGACTCTTGGGTTTCCAACTACCAGAAATTTCTCACTAGCTCCCGTTTTCCATACTCTCCCTAAATGGCCTCCTCTTGCCACCCCTTCCTGAAATAAGTGTTTTCCTTTTTTTTTTTTTTGCATTTTCTCCCTTAAAGTCTCACCTACAGGCTTTTTTTTTTTTAATCACTTTTTTTTTTTTTTAAGTGTATGAGCTGTGGTAGCATAGTGCCTAAGGCACTTGACAGCTAACCAGAAGACTGGTGGTTCAAACCCACCAGCCGATCCTCAGAAGGAAGGTTGGGCAATCTACTTCCGTAGTGATACTGCCTCGGAAACCCAAGGAGGGGTCACTATGAGTCGGGTCTGACTCGATGGCACATAACAGCAACAAATGAGAAAAATTATGGAGGATGACATATAAGTATCCCATGAACAAGCCCATAATGGTAATAATTGGGGAATAAATTTAAAAAGCTGCCTCAATTATTTGTTTAAATTTCAATTAACTAGATAATTGTTCCTATTCCATTTTCCTTTAGTTTGAACATACAGAATAACTTGTGTTGAGGCAGTATTTAATAAATATAACTGTGCAAGGCTACGAGGGGATGTCAGTG
The DNA here is from genome assembly GCF_000298275.1 of Orycteropus afer afer. Classification (NCBI taxonomy): domain Eukaryota; kingdom Metazoa; phylum Chordata; class Mammalia; order Tubulidentata; family Orycteropodidae; genus Orycteropus; species Orycteropus afer. The sequence continues at coordinate 208,767 of NW_006921802.1, forward strand.
TCACAAGGACAGTGATTTTTGTCTTTCTCATTCCATGTCCCTGGAACCTAAAAGAGTACCTGGAACATACCCCAACCAAACTCACTGCCATGGAGTGGTATGATACAGACAACGAAGAAGAATGTTAATCACTGACTCATAGTGACCCTGAAGGACAGAGTAGAATTACACCATAGAGTTTCCATGGGTATAAATCTTTATGGAAGCAGACTGCCTCATCTTTCTCCTGCAGAGTGGCTAGTGGGTTCAATCTTTGATTGGCAGCTGAGCACTTTAACTACTGTGCCACAGGGCTCTTTGCCTGAAACATAGATGGTTTAATAAGTACATGTTGAATGTAAGAATAAATGAGAAGAAAAGATGCATCTAAAATAGTGCAGAGACAACCTGGAGAGTATCTGGAGAGGCAAGCCCTCCCATTTGGGTGAATATTGAACATGCAGAGTAGTGTGAGTAGACAAGCATGTTGGGATCACATAATGCATAACCTTAAATTTACACTTCAAGTCCTTAATTTTTACATAGTCCACCGTGACATTATAATACATTCTAGTAAGATTACCTAGAACATAATCTTTAGTCACTTAAAACACTTTACATGATTTAATGTGCTCCATATACTCATTAAAAATTTTTGTAGTGCTTTGCTGAAGCATCTTTAAACATTTTTATTGTAGTTTAGTTTCTCCACTTTTTTGTCATCAGCAATGAATCAGATACACTGAGTGATACACTCTGGTCTGACATTAGCCTGAAGGCTGTGGCAAATGGAAAAGTATGATGCGGTTTATGCTCTCAAGGATTTCTTCTGCTTTATTTGGGAGTAAAATACAGGCTAAAGTCAATACACGAATAATACATGTGATTTAAGTACTAAACCACATGATGTATAATCTTAAATCAGTGCTTCCTAACTTTTCTCTAGCTCAAATCTTATTTTAGTAATGCAGATGTGAGGAGGTGAAGCTATGGTTTAGCATGATAGAAGTGAAAATGGAAGATGTGTTCTATTTTAAGAATGGACAGGGCATGATATAGACAACAAAGAAAAATGTTAATCACTGAGAATGCCAAGGTTTTATGTCATGTTTGAGAAGAAATGACAATACCTTAATAGCAACTGAAGAGGCAGTACTCTGGAAGGTCAGTGACTTCAATTTTGGATATAATGATTTTGAAGTAACAGTAAAAACATCATCCAAGAGGAATCCTAAAATAAAGGACTGTGTACAGGAGAGAACCGAAAACTAGGACTACAAATCTGGAGACAATGAAAACAGCGTTTTTGATAAACAGGCCCTAATAATCAGTAAAATGAGTATGCAAACAGAGATGAAGACCAAAATAACTTTGGAGAAGAGTCACCATTAGGGATTAAAAAGACGGATGTCATGAAAGTCAACAGAGACAGAAGCCAGAGAATTAAGAACTGAGGTAATCTAAGAGTCACAAAGATCAAAAAAAAAAAAAGATGCCATGGAGTCAGTTCTGTTCTGACTCATGGGGCGCCCACGTATGTCAGAGTAGGACTGCTCCATGGGGTTTTCATGGCTAGTGACATTTTGGAAGCAGATAGCCAGGTTTTTCTTCTGAGGCACCTCTGGATGAGTTCAAACTGCCAACCTTTTAATTACAAGATGAGTGCTTAACCGTGTGTACTGCCCAGGGACTCCTGATCTAAGTAGAGGATTATTTCAAAGAGGGTCAGTAATGCCCAATGCAGCAGAGAGGTTAAAAAAAAATGAAGTGGAGAGATAAAAAGGTCTTGGGATTTGACAAGGAGGGAGCCACTGTTGACCCTGACCAGATTCAGTATGCTAGCGGTAAGGTAGGCTAGGCTTTAAGAGGCTCTGGAGGGAGTGGGGCTTCCCAAGGGGGCCATGGTATCCTGCATACATTTACAGAGCACTGCTACATGCCAAAGCAAGTCAAGCCCTGGAACCACAAAGAGGGACCCAATGTCTCCAATGAGGACGCATAATAGAGGAGAAGTTGTGTGCCCTCAAGTCCTGCAGGGCAGAATAGCTCTGCTCCATAAGACTTCCTAGGCTGTAATCATTAAAAGAGCTCTGATGGTGCAGTGCCTAAGACGTTTGATTGCTAGCCAGAAGGCTGGTGGTTCCAACCCACCATCCACTCCACAGAAGGAAGATGGGGCAATCTACTTCTGTAGAGATTTACTGCCTTGGAAACCCAATGGGGGTCGCTATGAGTTGCAATCAACCAGAAGGCTGGTGGTTCCAACCCACCATCCACTCCACAGAAGGAAGATGGGGCAATCTACTTCTGTAGAGATTTACTGCCTTGGAAACCCAATGGGGGTCGCTATGAGTTGCAATCAACTTGATGGCAAGTCAAACTAGTGGGTTTGGTTTGTTTTTTCGATCATTACAGAAGCAGATCACCAAGTTTTTTTTCTCTTGAAGAGCCACTGGTTGGTTACAACTGCTGACCTTTCAGTTAATAGCTGACAGCTTAAGCATTGCACCACCAGGCTCTTTAATAGAGGAGTGAGTGATAGAAGTAAGTAATTGCAGTAACTTGGAGACTACATAAGACTCATAATGGAGGATGACAAAAGACAAAAACTAAGAAATCGGTTATTGTATGTACTGGGTGGTGCCAGGAGAGGTCAAAGAGGAATTCAGAGGTATTCACCCTTGAGTTGCTGAAAAGGCATATGTACCAGGGTAGACACAGTGGGAAGGGCAGCTTAGGCAGAAGGGCCAACAGGTACAAAGGGAGAGAAAGCTGAAACAGCATGCACAGTTGAGTAGGAAAATAAAGAAGTAACAGTAGGGTAGAGGTCAGTTGAAAAGGAGAGCTTTTTTTCCAAATTAGGATAGGCTCATATTTGGAGTCCAATGAGTAAGAGGCTAAAAAGACAGATAATAGATTTTTGGGAAAGGGAATGAATGTTAAATGTGGACAGGCCTGTTTCAGTTTACCCTTTTCATTCCATCATTTGCATGCCTATATGTGGTGGTGGTGGTAGTGGTGTTAGTTGCTGTCAAGTTGATTCTGGATTTATGGAGACCCCATGTGTGCAGAGTCGAATTTGCTCCACAAGTATTTAAAAGTTGTGACCTTTTGGAGGAAGATCACTAGCCCTTACATCAGAGGTGCCTCTGGATGGGTTAACCAACATTTTGGTTAGTAGTCCAATGCTTAACCACTGTGCCACCAGAGAGTAATGGAGGTGAGAAATGATTAGAGCCCAAAACAAAGTAGTATATATTACACTTGACCTAGTAAAATAAAACATGATGTCTGACCTTTAGGAATTTATAGTCCTTGTTGTTGTTGTTGTTATGTGCCGTCGAGTCGGCCCTGACTCATAGCGACCCCTCCTTGGGTTTCTGAGGCAGTATCACTACGGAAGTAGGATTGCCCAACCTTCCTTCCG
>NW_006921802.1:212782-219837 GCF_000298275.1 Orycteropus afer afer
TTGAACCTCCAGCCTTCTGGTTAGCAGTCAAATGCCTTAGCACTATGTCACCAGAGCTCTAAAAGGGATCTATGGGGAGTGATGAGAGGTGAGGCTAAATAATAAAATCCTGTTATGCCCTTCTAAACTTTAATTTTATACAACAATCTACAGAGAGTCACTGAAGTTTTTAAGCAGGCGTGTCTAGAGCAAATTCCCATTTTAGCACTTTGGTAGCAGTATAGAGAAAGAAGTAGGTGAAGAGAGGAAAGGTGATAGTAATATCCTTTGCTGTGGAATTGATTTCCACTCATACCCACTCTGTAGGACAGAGAATTGTCTCATAGTTTTTCCAAGACTGTAAATCTTTTCAGAAGAAAACTACCATATCCTCCTCCCAGAATCATTGTTGGGTTCTGAACTGCCAACTTTTTGGTTAGCAGCCAAGTGCCTAGCCATTGTGCCACCAGACAGTAATGGAGGTGAGAAATGGTTAGAGCCCAAAACAAAGTAGTAACAACAGACTTCCTATGGAACTTGGAGCCTGTGTGAAAGGAGTGGGGTGAGTGAGAGGGAAGAAACTAGGATTACTCTGTAAAATTCAAAGAATTATATGTGTATTTATGGTCTATATAACATTTTCATATTAGCTGACTAGATAATGTAAACCAATGCCCCACCCTGAAAACAACTAGAAAATGGCATAAACTATTTGAAATAAATGTCTGCTTGAAGGTACTGGGGAACTAACAAAGCATTAGCACAAATGGGGCTAAGAACTGGGAGAAGAAAACCAGAGAAGTGAGTCTGGTATGTGGTATTTCTCCATGGGGTGTCTGCTAGTCTTGGAAAAGGCAACTGAAAGGCTGAGGAACTGAAAAGAGATACTGAAAAGCCTCTCAGAAGAAAAAGAAAAAAAAATGTAGTCGAGGGCCTGCCAAGGAAGGAGAGTCCTGGTAAACCTCCCATGCTTTGGATTGGGATCCTGGTAGGAGCACTTTTGTCCTTTCAGTCATTACTGCCAACCTTCAGCTCATCTGAATCCCTAAAATTGGGTTAAAGTGTTCTGAGATTGCTAGTATTCCTTTTGCCTGACAGAAGCGAAAGTAAATCTTGTCTGAAAAAAGGTAGTATCAGCCAAAGCTAGAGTCAGAAATTTTTTTCTACGAAGGATCAGAGAGCAAATATTTTAGGCTTCTCTGGCCAGATACAATCTCTGACATAACTACATAGCTCTGCTGTTACGATGCAAAAGAGCCCTGGACAATAAATAAATGAATATTCATGGCTGTCTCCATAAAACTTTACTTATGGACAATAAAATTTAACATTCATATAATTCTCACATCACAAATTATGATTCTTTTTTAATTAAAAAATGTGATATCTATTTTCAGCTTTCAGGCCATGCAAAGAGAGACCAAACTTGTTACCTTGAGTCAATTCCAACAAATGGTGATCCTATGAATAAATCTTTATGGCTATAAATCTTTATGACAGCAGATTGCCACATCTTTCTCTTCCAGAGAGACTGGCTTGGGGGCTTCTAACTGCTGTGCCTTTCTGGGTAGCAGCCAAGCACTTCACCACTGAGCCACCAGGACTCCTAAAGAGAGGCCAGATGGCTGGTTTTGCCTATGGGCTAGTTTGTGGAATGTTGATCTACAGCTTCAAGTTTTTTTCCTGCAATTTTTCATATCAGCCAAACACACAAATACAACTTTAAAAGATCTTATTAAAAATACATTCTAATGAGGTCTTAGGTTATAAAAGTGCAAATCACAATGGAAATTAGAAAATACTATGATTGAATGAAAATGAAAACACATTATCAAAACTTGTGGGAACAGAGAGGTAAAGGGCAGGAATGCACACGAAAGAAGGACATAGGAAAAAGGTAATTTCAAGAAGAAAGTGGGAAGAGAGCTGTTACATTATGAGGATTGCAATCAATGTCATGAAACAAAATGTGTATGAACTGCTGTATGGAAAATGAATTTGCTCTGTAAGCTTTCACCCAAATCACAATTGACTTAAAAAAAAAACAAAAAAAAAAACTGGGAAATAGCTAAGATTATGCATAGAAGAAATTTATAGGCTTCAATGCATTTATTTAAAAAGAAGTCTAAAAATCAATGAATTAAGCATTCAAGAAGTTAGAAAAAAGAAATAGCTAATTTAATTCAAAGAATGAAACTGATGGAAATAAAGTAACACTAGCATTAATGAAAAGAGAATCAACAAAACTTCAAGAAGGTAACTTAGCAGAATATTCTCATGACCCTGGGTAAAGGATAATTTCATAAAATTCAACATTAAAAAAGTACAAACAATAACAGGATTATATTAAATTTAAGAATTTCTTGTCAGAGACAACTTTAGAGTAAAAAGGTAAGCCAGACTGGAAGAATATATTCACAGCATAACTCACAAAGGGACCATATCATATCCAGAACATATAACTGCTCCTACAAATCAGTAAGAAAGATATTTGACCCAGGAGAAAAATAGGCAAGAGATTTGAACAGGCACTTCATAAAAGAAGATATCTTATGAATGGATAAACAAAATGCAGTACATACCTTGTTTTGGTTACTTTGAGCCACTCTAACAAAAATATCACAAATGGGTGACTTTAACAAACAGGAGTTTATTCTTGTACAGTTTTGAAGGCTAGAAGTCCAAGTCCAAGTCCCAGGCTTTAGGGACTGGGAAGGCCCCTTGACCTTGGGCTTCAACTCTTGCCTCCTGCTCCCAGCCCACTGAAGCTGGAGGCTTTCTTCACTTAGGCAGCTGCTGGCTGCTGAGGCTGACAAACCCAAGGCTGACAAGCAAAAAGGCACAGTCCTGATATTATAAACCACATGACCATTGGTTCCAGTCCATTAGGAGTCCCACGATCAGCAGAAAACATGGCAGGCTGCTGAATAATGACTTGGCTACATGCAGGATTCAAGTGTGCCAAAAGCTACATACCATTCCTAAAGCTTTTCCTTGTACACTGGGAGAAGACCACATCCCTAAGGCAGCTCCTCAGCTGCTCACAGCAGATTCTACCATGGAGTTGATCACCAGTCTCATCATGTTGTTGTTGTCATATGCCATCGAGTCGGCCCCAACTCATAGTGACCCCTCCTTGGGTTTTCGGGCAGTATCACTACGGAAGTAGGATTGCCCAACCTTCCTTCCGAGGAGTGGCTGGTGGGTTTGAACCGCCAGCCTTCTGGTTAGCAGTAAAGTGCTTTAGCCACTATGCTACCAGAGCTCCTAGTCTCATCATAGGGAATAACTACAACTAGCTGCCCAGCCACTCAACTAGGCCCAGCCAAGATGACACGTAACCTGAACTACCACATATATACAGTGGAATATTACTGAACTAGTGAAGAAACAAGGTTCAATATTATATCAAGCTCTAATGGAGCTTGAAGACATTATGCTGAACAAAATAAGTCAGTCACAAAAGTACAAATATTGTATGACCTCACTTACAAGAAAAGGCAAATGTACAGAGACGAAAGTTTATTAGTAGTTATCAGTGGCAGGAGGTAGAGAAAAAAGAAAGTTACTGCTTATGGAGTATTAAGGTTTATGGCAATGGAAAAATCACGTTAAGGGTAGGGTCACAAAGATGATTATTGTAATTGCTGTCAATAAGTTGTACACCTGTAAAAAGCTGTTTTGGCAAAAGTTGTGCGATAGATATATTTGTAACAACAACCTAAAAAAAAAAAAAAAAAAAAGAGTAGTTGCTGAGGCTGCATATGAGCAACAAAAAAACCTCATAGGATTTGGTTCCTTGGCTTGAAGATTTGGGGTCATGGTTTCATGGGACAGCCCAGTTGTGACAGTCGGGGTTGTGTGTCAACTTGACTAGAGTGGTTTAAGCAGTTGTGATGTGGTTATTCCCATGATGAGATCGGATGTATATGCTCTGAGCAGCCAATCTGTTGAAAGGGAGTTTCCCTAGGGGTGTGGCCTGCTTCCAGTATACATATATGGACATCCTGGGGAAAAAACAGATTCTTCTGTGGATCTGGATCCTGTTGTGATGCCTACTACTGTCTGTGAGTAAACAGGCCACCATTCTGCCTGGTGATCTTGGATTCGTCATCCCCCAAAGTCAACAGCTGTTATACTGCTGCCAACATTGAGCTCATCAGCCCCTCACCTGCGTGAGTCAGGCAAAGCCTCCAGTTTGATGTTTAATCCAGGAACTTGGGATTTGCCAGCTTCTATAACTGTATGAGCCATTTTCCTGAGATAAATTTCTGTTTATACGCTTTACAGTTTTGCTTCTCTAGAGAACCCAGCCTAATACACCAGTTAATTGGTTTCTTAACTCGTTTAGTGCTTCTGTTCTACCTCCTAGTTGGCTGTGTAGTGCCTGGAATCTTAAAAGCTTAGAAGTGGCCATCCAGTGCATTTCAGTTGGTCTGTATTCTCCTGGAGCAACAGAAAAGTAAAGTCAAGAATAGGAGGATATGGAATGTGTGACTAACTGGCTCCACAACAACTGCCTCCTTTGCCATAAGACCAGAACTGGATGGTGCCTGGCCACCATTACTGACTGTTTTGATCAGTTTCCATAGAAGAATTCTGGTCAAAAAGGGGAAAACTAAGAACAAAATTTCAAATTTTCATGGACTCTAGATTTTCTGGACCCATGGAAGGTGGATGAACCCCTGCAACTATAGCCCTGAGATAATCTTTAAGTCTTAAACCAAAAATACCCTCTGAAGTCTTAAAACCAAGTAATAGTTGAGCTTAAGTAGTAAAAAAAAAAAAAAATCTGCCTCGAACATTATGCTCTTTTAAGAACTATCTGTATGGGATCAAAGTGGCAACAGCAATTTTAAAGATTAGATAAGAACCTTAGGGGACAGTGAGTTTGTTAATGGAAAAGTACCTCAGAAAAGGAGGGTGAGAATGGTTTTACAACTAAAGAATGTATCACTGAACTGTAAGTGTAGAAATGGTTGCACTGGTTTATGTTCTACTGTGTATATTCTCAAAAATTTTTTAAAAGAATTTTTTATTGTGATTTGGGTGAAAGTTTAGAGAAAATTCATTTTCCATACAGTAATTCACATACTTTGTCTCATGACATTGACTGCAATTTTCCACAATAGCTGTCTTCCCACTTTCTCCCCGTAGTTTTCTTCCCGGTGTCCTTTCTTCCCATGCACTGCCCCCTGAGCTGTCCCCCTGTTCACACACAGTCCTTTTATTCTCCCATGATTGACCTCTCCAAGGAGTGTATCTACCTAATGTAAAGTTCAGCTCATATGCCTGTCTTCCGTTTGGCTGGAAGCCACAGGTGTGGGTGCAATTCCAGACCTGAAGGGCAGCTAGGGCCCATCGTCTCAGGGGTTCCAACAGGCTCTATCAGACCAGCAAACCTGGTCCCCCCCCCCTTTTTTTTTAAGATTATGAATTTTGTTCCACATTGTTCTCTCACTCTCTCCATGAATCTCCTACATAGATCTCCCGCCAAGTGGTTGACAATGGTAGCCAGGCACCATTTAGTTCTTCCAGTTTCATAGTCATATAGGCTGAGGGTCGCATGGTCTACCAGTCCTTTGGACTAATTGTTTCCATGCATCTTTGGTTTTCTTCATTCTCCCTTGCTCTGGACGGAGACCCATCATTGCATCTAGATGGCTGCTTGCAAGCTTTTAAGACCCCAGTCGCTACTCGCCAAAGTAGGATGTAGATCAATGTTTTTGTTTAGTATGTTATGCCAATTGAGCTTGATGTCCCCTGTGACTATGGTCCTGAGCCCACAGGTCCAACTACTTGCTCTCTCTGGGTAGCTGGCTGTGGCCAAGAAGTGATACAATCTGCCCCTTGTCAGTTCTACTATATACCTGAGAATTCTTACAGAGCATAAAAATACACTTGTAGAAACATTGTCTGGCAACCCTATACATGGTCTTGGGCACACTCCTCCCTGCATGGACATAAGTAATAGTTCAGCCTTTCTACCCATCTATCCACCCATATATCAATGTTTATCTTCACTGACAACGCATTACTGTATATGCAAAAGAGTTCATCTTTGTTGTCTATACCTCCCGTGCACCTCTGTCTTCCTCTTCCTCAATGCCACGGTGTTGGTCACTCACATTTGGTACATTTCCCTTCCCTTCATCCAGATCAATACTTGTCTCTACCTATCTAGCAGTGACCCCCCCCCTTCCAGTAACCAACAAAGAAAATTTCCTTCCATATACAAACCTTTCCTTTTTACAATAATGGATGAATACAATATCTGTCCTTCTGTGACTGACTGATTTCACTCAGCATAATGTCCTCCAAGTTCATCCACGTTATGTGGTGTTTTGCAGATTCAATGTTATTCTTTAGGGTTGCATAGTATTCCATTCTGTGTACCAGTTTGGTTATCGATTCTTCTGTTGATGGGCACCTAGGTTGTTTCCACCTTTTTGCTGTTGTGAATAGTGCTGCGATGAACATGGGTGTGCATATGTCTGTTCTTGTCCTTACTCTCACTTCTTTAGGATATATATACCTGGTAATGGAATTGCTGGGTCAAATGGTATTTCTAATTCCAATTTTTTAAGGAATCACCATACTGCTTTCCACAGTGGTTGTATCATTTTATTACAGTCCCACCAGCAGTGTAGGAGAGTCCCAATCTCTCCACATCCTCGCTAGCACTTATTTTCTGTCTTGTTGAACTCTGCTACTAGTACTAGGGCAAGGTGGTATCTCATTATTGTTTTGGTTTGCATCTCTCTAATGGCTCCGGGTCTCCGGGAGCAAGGTAAGCACGGGCGGGCTGGTGCTTACTCACTGATCTGCACTGAACACTTCCCCTTGTTACCCTCCCGAGAGGGACCAGGTATCCGGGAGCACAGTAAGCACAGGCGTAGCACAGAGCAGCAGGCCAGAAGAGCGGGAGAAAGGGGTAAAACCCAGTCACTAGTGCTCAGATGGCTCCCTTGTTACCCTCCCGAGAGGGACCGGGTCTCCGGGAGCAAGGTAAGCACGGGTGGGCTGGTGCTTACTCACTGATCTGCACTGAACACTTTGCCTGGTTACCCTCCCAA
>NW_006921802.1:223622-236766 GCF_000298275.1 Orycteropus afer afer
GTGGGGCTGGCGCGGGATCGGGCAGCGTTTCGTTCTGCTGTGCATGGGGTCGCTATGAGTCGGAAACGACTCGACGGCACTTAACAACAACAACAACAATGGCTAATCATCCTGAACATTTCTTCATGTGTTTGCTGGCTGCCTGAGCCTTCTTTGGTGAAGTGTCTATTCATGTCTTCTGTCCATTTTTTAATTGGATTGTCTTTTTGAACAGTAACAAAATACAATTTTAAAAAAGACATCCTAACAATAAAAACGAAAAGGTGTTCCATCTAGTTATTAGCATAATGCAATTAAAATCTGAGACACCATTATAAACCCACTCAAATGGTTCAATTTAAAATGACTGACACCAAATGTTGGTGAGGATATGGAGCAACAGTAACCAATACTCTCAGTGGAAGAAAAAATTTTGCTATCACTCTGTAAAAGTCAGGCATTATTTACTAAAGTTAAACATGTGACCATGATCCAGCCATTCCATTCCTGGTTATACACCCAGCTAAAATGCATATATAAGTCAATCAAAGGATATGTACAAAAATCTTCATAATAGCAATATTAGTAATAGTTAAAACCTAGAAACCATGCCAAATGTCCATCAGGTACAGAATATAAATTATGGTCTGTTCATACAAGAGTACTACTATATAGCCAATGAAAATAAATTATAGCTATATGCAGAAACCTGGAAGAATCTCATTTAACTATAAATGTTGAGTGAAAGAAGGCAGACACAAAAGTACATATTCTAATTCCCTTTGTATAAAGTTCAAAAACAAGGAAAACTACAGAAAATAATTGACACTAAATATTGTCATCAGGGGAAAGAAATAATGATTGGGAGGGAGCCCCAAGGGCTCATGTGGGGTACTGGCAATATCCCAATTCTTGACTTGGTTGTGTTGTTTGATTTGTGATAACTTATGAATTGTACCTTTATGTTTTGTACTGTTTTCTGTAATACTTTCATAAAATGCTAACAAAAATCTATGGAATGTCATTTTCTTATGGATACTCAACTAAAAGACCAAGCCTTTTTCACATTTGCAAGAATATTATTTAAAAATGAAATCTTCTTGAGTTAATGATAGTATTATGGTTTTAGGAGGTCACTGTGAACCGGAATTGATTTGACAGCAATGGGTTATAGGGAACATGGGAAGCAGATGTGTTTGTCTAATTCTCAACATTTTCTTCATGAATATAAATATTTTCAGAATGAAATCAACAATAACAATACATTTCAAATTTCGAGGGAGATCAGTTATAATTCCAAAATGTTTGAAATAAATGTGATCTGCATTTTTTTGAAGACTATTTTTACAATATACCTAAGAATTTGGAACCATAGTTTTAATAGTTTGGTAACTATTCAAATTCTTTTCCTATCTTATAGTAGTGGATGTGGGAACAGGTTCAAATATAGGAAGTAAAAGCCTGTATCTAGTTAAATTGTAGTGAAATAATGACACGTTATATACCTTGTAAGTTTTACTTCATAAAGTAGTAAAACCTCAAAAATGCCATCTAGAACAAAAAACCTGGCAGAATCTCATTTAACTATACATATGTCAAGCAAAAGAATAGTGGAACAAAAGCAAAAGAAAACAAGTCAAACTTACTTGAAATTACCAAATAGATTTTTAAATGGAGCCACAGGACATTAAGACTGTATTTATATTTGGTTTTACAATCAGTGCCAGTAGAAGCAGCAATCAAGACAACAAAAGATGCACATATGCATTAGCAAGTCTGTTGCAAAAGACCTCTTTCAAGTGTTGAAGAGCAAAGATAGCTCCCCTAAGATGCACCTAACCGAAGCCATGGTATTTTCAGTCACCTCATATGCATGTGAGAGCTGGACAATGAATGAAGAAGACTGAAGAAGAGTTGATGCTTTTGAGTTGTGATGTTGGCAAAGAATGCTGGAAGTACTGTGAACTGCTAAAACAACTAACAGAAATATTTCTAAGTGAATTAAAAATTTAATTTCAAGGTCCCAGGCTTTTGCACATAGCTAATTTCAGAATTTAAAATCAAAGAAATATTTCTTCCCTAATGTAATACTATTCACTGTAAGCACATTTAACTTTGTAGTTGAGAGCTTAACTATATTACCACAGGAGCTGTGCAGTGTTTTATTCCAGTAGCATTGTTTTTATGAAACCTCTATCAAAAAAGTTTCCTAAGTTAATGTTTTAGCAGCAAATTTAAAAGAGTATTTCTTACCATCTATAGTATACAAAACACATTAAATGTTGATGTGGATAGATGATTTTTAAAAAACACTCCTTCAAGCTACAAGAGTGTCCAGTAGCCCCATAACAATTTTACAGAACATATCAGATGATCAAGAAAAACGTAATTTTAAGCACTTTCCCAGAGTATAAATGCCATACTTTCAAAGATCCTCCAGACTTCATTCTAATTATGTATTGCAAGACACATAAGTTATTATTCTAATTGTTTAAATGGGAATATGACAATGTATTTTAGAGAATGGTACAGAATCATAACTGTAACTTTAATTCTATTATGTCATTCTTCATTACCAAGTAGTTCTTCATGACTAAAAAATATTATTATGGGCTGGGAAATTTAAAAGGAACATTTTTAAGTTTCTTACTACCATGCTTTTTCGCAAATAGCACACCCACACAACTAGGAAAATAACCACCAAGAAAGCTGCACAATTGGCAAAAAATGTTTAACGTGTGCATTATTTGTATAAAAATATGGTAATCTTCATGCATAAAAAGTCACTAGCATTAAGCATATTTTTTTAAGATGCTATACAATCATTTATTTTGTATTTAAGACACTAAACATTATAAATTATGAAAATAAACCCACATCTCCAACTTCATATTGTGTGATATCCTCAAGTGTGCATTATTTGAAACTGAAGGTAAGAAGCACATATTCATCACAATCATCTTTTTTCAAAGTTGTTTATATATCCATTTTGGACACTTGTTGTTATGTGCCTTTTGAGTCATCTCCGACTCAGAGACCTTATGCACAACAGAACGAAACACTGCCTGCTCCTGTTCCAGCCTCATGATCCCTACTATACCTGAGCCCATCGCTGCAGCCAGTGTGTCAATCCACCTTATTGAGGGCCTTCCCCTTTTTTGTTGACCCTCCACTTTACCAAGCATAATATCCTTCTCCAGGCAATGCTTCCTTCTGACAACATGACCAAAGTAGGTGAGACAAAGTCTGGCCATTCTCACTTCCACAGAGCATTCTGGCTGCACTTCTTCCAGGACAGATTTGTTAGTTGTTTTAGCAGTTCACAGTACTTTCAGCATTCTTTGCCAACACCACAACTCAAAAGCATCAACTCTTCTTCACTCTTCTTCATTCATTGTCCAGCTCTCACATGCATATGAGGTGACTGAACATACCATGGCTTCGGTTAGGTGCATCTTAGTCTTCCAGGAGCTATCTTTGCTCTTCAACACCTGAAAGAGGTCTTTTGCAACAGATTTGCCAATGCATATGTGCATCTTTTGATGTCTTGACTGCTGCTTCTACTGGCACTGATTGTAAAACCAAATATGAAGTCTTTCACAACTTCATTATTTTCTCCTTTTATTGTGTTGCTGCTTATAGGTCCAGCTGTGAGGATTTTTGTTTTCTTTATATTGAGGTGTAATCTATACTGCAGACTGTAGTCTTTAATCTTCATCAGTAAGTGCTTCAAGTCATCTTCAGCTTTAGCAAGCAAACTGTGTCATCTGCCTATCTCAGGTTGTTAATGTGCCTTCCACCAATCCTGACGCCACATTCTTCTTCATGCCGTGCAGCTTCTCCAATTATTTGCTCAGCATACAAGTGGAATGAGTATGGTGAAAGGATACAACTCTGATGCACTCTCTTCCTGATTTAAACCATGCAGTAGCCCCTAGTTCTGTTCGAACAACAGCCTCCTGGTCTATGTACAGGTTCCTCACGAGCACAATGAACTGTTCTGGTATTCCCATTCTTCTCATGTTATCCACTATTTGTTATGATCGACCCAATCAAATGCCTTTGGATAGTCACTAAAACACAAGTAAACTTCTTTCTGGTATTCTCTGAATTGAGCCAAGACCCATCTGATATCAGCTATGATATCCCTCGCTCCATATGCCCTTTTGAATCCAGCCTGCATTTCTGGAAGTTCTCTATCAATATACTGCTGCAACCGTTTTTGAATTAGCTTCAGTAAGATTATACTTGTATCAGTGATATTGTTCGATAATTTCCACATTCTTTGGACACTTAACCGGTTTTGGAAAAAAAAAAAAACCACTACACTACATGTATAAGAAAACCAGAAAACTTTATTTAGAAAGTAACTTTTTCTGGAGTTTGAAAAAAGGAAGTAGAAGTATGAGATAACAGCTATCCCTTCAGAAATAATTTTAATAGTTCAAAATCTTTCATAGAATCTTATTAAAGAGGAACCAATATTAACATGTGGCAGATGAAAATAACTCTCAACAAGAATTTGGTCTAGGAATTCTAGACCTCAGACTAATATGCTGTCTTATTATAGATTTAAGTGTTCAAAGCACAAATACTTTAATACAAGTGAATCAAATATACAGTAGGGCTGGATGATACTTCTCATGTTCTACAAAATGAAGAGTGTACTTATGATTCCTTCAAAAACATGTAGCCTAAAACCAAAACTTCAAAGTACTCTGAGTTGTATTAGAAAAGAATCACATTTTAATTTGTTTATATTCATTATATAATTAACAATGACAAAAGAATTGCAAATTGTTCAAAAAAGATGAATATTATTGCTCTTCTCAACTTTTACTTCAAGGTTAATCCCTGTTATTAATAATACTTAGACGACCTTCCTTTCAGAGCAGTAAAAACTGAAAGCATTAAGTATGTGTCTAAAACAAAAGTACAGTTTTATTCATGAAACTACTGTTTAATATTGACATGTGGCAGCAAAGATCATACAAAATGTACTCAGAGACTAATGCCATTATGAACACAAAAGGTCCCACATGTATTTCTATAAATATATATATATATATATATAGGTCTATTTCCCTAATAACTTAAAAATCAATTTAAAAAAACTGACTATCTCACCATTAGGCAGATGTCCAAATGCTGAATTTAAATTCAGCATTATTTTTTGTCTCTTTACAGATAAGCTGTTACAAAAACATTAAAAGTGCAAAGGTTAAAAAAAATAATAAAACCTTGGCTGAATACAGCTATAGCTTATATGCAAAGCAGAACACAAAATAATGTAAAAATCTGTTCACCACAGCAGAGCATCAAATAACATCTAATAAATATTACAGCTCAAAGAAAGAAGCAGAAAAATCTGAGAGCCAGGCTGTGTTCACATGGAATATTTAATCCCATAGTTTCCACCCTTCACATGCCCTATCTGAAACAAAATCTATTAATATAAATCAAGACCAAAAAATTCTGAGTTGATGTTTTATAAAATGCAGTTTGGCTTACTGCCAAAGGTGTTAAGAAGTACAGGAAGTCCGCATACATGGTACAACATTTCACACAGAGTTTGAGTTAATACTGAAAGAAAAATCTTATTGTGGCTACAGATCAAAATTTCATATTAAGAAAAGAAATATTTGGCATTTAATAGGAAACCTTCCAATACATTCTAAAGGCATGCTGAAAAGGCCAGTAGCAGAAAACAGGACAACACAGTCAAGCCACCATGAATAAGATAACATACTTATCTTACTTATGTTACAGGAGATACAAACCTATAGTTTGACAGAAAAAGAGTCTAGTTTCAAAAGTTAATTATATTATACACTACCTGCCATAACCAATTCCATCAAGATTACTAGTTTATATGAGGGACTGATAAAGATGATAATCCAAGATTCAACCAAGGAACTAAAACAAAGCTGATATTTGAAATAGTGACCTTAACAAATATACCACTTATTTATCATTCATACTTTGGTTTTCTTTTTCAACCCCTACAAATAGTAGCTGAGATTTCTAAAACTCTGAAAATAAACTATTTATTTCTGATTCTAAATCTTAATATAATAAATAGTAAATTGGAGCACAATAAGCGAACAGAGTAACTTAAAACACTGTTCTGATAAACCTCAGGATCTGCTTCTTGGCTTTTCAAAATGGTGGTGCTATTTTACTCATTCAACAAATACTTGTTTTTCCTTATAATGCAATTGATCTGGTTCTTGAACAAAATATTCACAATGCTATTGGACTGCAGGTCTAAAACCTATTTCTCTTCTTAGAATCATTAATGGTACTTTACAAGAATGTATGAAAACATGAAAGTGGAGCTTCTAGGCTGAACTTTCTAATAGTCACAGTTTCAAAGAATGGAATGGTTAAACAAATTTTTTAACTCGAGGCACTTACTCAGAAGCAGTAAATACCTCTGGGTGAATCCGAATAGCCCCAATTCAAGCTTCTCTCAATCTATTCATCAAATCTCAATCAGTTCCACCAATGAAAACAAATTTCAAGATTTGTTTCATCATAAAAAAGTATATCTACAATCAAGTTATGAATCACATTACCTAAGTTCTAAAGCAAACAGAAAACAAAGTCAAATGTAGGTCTTAAGCTCACAGTTTAAAGCTTACAAAAAAAATGAAAGAAAAAAAAAAGAGAGAACTATACAGCTAAAATGTCTTTAGTCCAATGTGCAGTGAAAGCATCACCACTGTTCTGTCAACAAGACAGCTGAATCAATTTGTATGGTGAGAAACTATACATGCATACTACCATTTCTCTATTAAATGTAAATACATCTGATATAAATAAATCCTCAAAGGAAACACTGATTTTACGTTAAACTGTGTTTTTGAAAACAATTTTCCATTGAATTAAAATAAATTACAACTCACTGTTATGTACCTTAAATTACTTGAAACAGTATTATAGATATTTGCACAGAGAATTACAGTAATATACAAGAGCATGTCAATAAAACTGAATGAACAATGAAGTAAAATGGTTTTATAACCAAGCTGCACGGACATTAGAGGGCTTAGGTCTTAGCAATAGGCCACTGGATGTATCAAAAACAGGTCGATCACTCTTACAACTGAGACCACTGGTAGCACTCGATGTCCTGGAAGCACCTCCTGAAAATACACAGAGAACAAGAAATAATTTGGATAATTTCAACTAAACACATAAATCATCTGATAAACTTCTCCTAATTTTACGTCCAGACTGGCTTTTCTTCCTCACTCCACATTTTAATAGTCTAATGTAATAATTCTCAAGCTGGAATGCACTTAAGAATTCCCTGTGGAGCTTAAAAATGTAAGAATTTTGATTCAACAGATTTAGAGTGGGAATAAATGCTTTTAAAACCTTCTCTTTTGATTCATGTAAAACAAACACGACTTTATATTTATACATTTGTTTATACATTTATACATTCATGTTGTTGTTTGTTGTTATGTGCCATCGAGACAGACCCGACTCATAGTGACCTCTCCTTGGGTTTCCGAGGCAGTATCACGACAGAAGTAGATTGCCCCATCTTCCTTCCGAGGAGTGGCTGGTGGGTTTGAACCACCAGCCTTCTGGTTAGCAGTTAAGTGCCTTAGGCACTACGCTACCAGAGCTCCCCATATATTCAACAACTAATTTATTATATTCAAGGCAAAATACTAAGTATGGGTTATTAGAACAAAACCCTATCTTAGTCACTAATCACTAAACCAAGGAAGTGATGTTTGTAGAGTGAACAAATGGAAGTACTAGTCATTTCCATGTTTAAGACTCGTATGAGTAGTGGGAAGTTGTGACATTATAAATTGTTCCAACTTTCTCTTAGTATTGGCTTCTTTTTTTATATTCTAGAGGGCACACATGAAACAAGAGCACAGACTTCTACAAAGTAAAATGGCAGGCCTTTTACTACATATCCTAACACAAAGTACTCACTCCATTCCAACATTGTCTTGAGTATATAACTGGCTATGTGTGCAACTGATCACTTATCAAGAATGAATAAGTATTACTTATGATTCTACAGATTGATAATTTTTGTTTTACTTTCCCAATGAGGAAGAAAAAAAACATATGTAAGAGCTTAAAGATATTAGCAATAATACTTAATTGGCCAGGGGGAATGTTTCAGAAACTTTAGCATTAACTGTTTCTTCCCATAATAAATTTATTAAAATGAAAAGTCCCTCTCGTATTATCCAAAAAAACTACTGATATTTCCACTTATTTTATTTACTGATTTCCTTCCTGTGCTGTCATTATGAGCAGCAAACAAAATCTGAAATTAAGTGAACATAATAAAGCATGCCAATGAAAAATGACAGAATGAAAAAAGTATCATTAAAGATACTAAAATATAACTTTTTCTTGTAAAAATATTTTATTTCTCATAAAACATAGGAGTATATAATAGGAATAATAGTGATACATGAGCAAACTTACAAATTGCCAAAAGAAAAAAATGATAGAATGCATTCTGGAAGGTAGCCTTTTTAAACTCCACCATAAGAACGTAAGTTACACTAAGAAAATAAAAAGATCAAAAATACAAACAAGTACAAAATAATTTGGAATATACTTACTTAATGGGCTATATTGACCAAGAGTAGATCTCACTCGTCTTGAAGATGGAGTTGAGTTGAGATAACCCATATTGCGATGATAGTCCATCAGTTGTTCTGAGCGTTTCATACCAACTGTTGGCTTCACAGCTTCAAGCCTTTTCAACAAAGCCTTCATTAAAGACAATCAATTTCAAAGTCAATGTTAGACAAATAGTAATAGTTTTTTAAAAGGCAAATACTTTGTAGAACCTGAAATTCATGAAATAATGTATAATTTTAAATCACTCTAATATATCATATACAAAAAAAAATTCAGATAATACAGTTTCAGAAAAACCTTAGGGTTTTCTCTTATCCCATAGGTAACTAAACTCATTATGACTTTAACAACTCATTACAGGAATATTTCTCCTTTATGTCAGGTTTTAAAATTAGGAAAGGTACTGTAAGTTGAAAGATGTTAAATACGATTTCCTCACGCTGTTGTTGTTATTAGGTGCCATTGAGTTGACTCCAACTCACAGTGACCCTATGCATAACAGAATGAAACACTACCCAGTCCTGAGCAAGCCTCACAATCCTTGCTATAACTGAGCCCATCGTAACAGCCACCATGTCAATCCATCTTGTTGAGGGTTTTCCCCTTTTCTTGCTGACCCTCCAACTTTACCAAGCAGGATATCCTTCTCCAGGGAATGGTCCCTTCTGACATCATGACCAAAGTACGTGAGACGAAGTCTGGACATTCTTGCTTCCAAGGAGCATTCTGGCTGCACTTCTTCTCGGACAGATTTGTCTGTTCTTCTGGTAGTCCATGGTATTTTCAGTATTCTTCACCAGCACAATTCAAAACCATCACCTCTTCTTAAGTCTTCCTTATTAACTGTACAGCTTTCACACACAAATGAGGCGACTGACAATACCATGGCTTGGGTTAGGTCTTCAAAGTGACATCTTTGCTCTTCAATACTTTAAAGAGGTCTTTTACAGCAATTTGCCTACTGCAACAGGATGTCTGATTTCTTGACTGCTGGGAGGAGCTCTGGTGGCATAGTGCCTAAGGCACATGACTGCTAACCAGAAGGCTGGTGTTTCTAACCCACCCACCAGTCACTCCTTGGAAGGAATCTTGGGCAATCTACTTCCGTAGTGATACCACCTCAGAAACCCAAGGAGAGGTCACTATGAGTTGGATCCGACTCGATGTCAGTGAGCAGAACTTGCAAGGGGGTTGATTGAGGATTTCCTCATAGAAATGACATACTGGAAGTTTAATGCTAAGAGTCCACTGTTCAACTCCAGAAATGACCAAAAAATATATTTAAGCTACTATAAATTCTATATATGTACACTACAGATCAGTGGTTTTCAACCTACGTACTTTGCAGTAGTGCCTCAAGGGCTCCTAGACACTGACAAAAGGCCAAGTGGGCAGGGCTCGCAGATCTCCCATTCCTGCTATGATGCAGTGAATTACCTTACATGGCTTTTCCAGCCATTATCTTTTTAACTCTCACCAAGCTCTGGTAGTATAGTGCCTAAGGCATGTGAGTGCTAACTAGAAGGCTGGTGGTTCATACCCACCAGCCACTCCTCACTAGGAAGACTGGGCAATCTACATCCATAGAGATACCGCCTTGGCAATCCAAGGAGGGGTCCCTGTGAGTCAGATCCAACTCGACGGCAGTGAGTTTGGTTTGGTTTGTTAGATTACTGGGTGGAACCATGCAAATAAGGTGTGCAGAACTCTAGTGTTGGGACTGGTTATTTTTGCTCTGCTTCTGGGCTTAAAGTGAGCCCTCCTAAAGGCAGAAGAGGGGATCTCACTGCCATAAAGAGACAAGAGCTAGAGTTGGAGTGGAGTGCGTCCTTGGACCCAAGATCCCAGTGCTGGACCTCCTTGGCAGAGATGCCTGGCTGAGATGGCAGCAGTGGAACCAAGAGGCACAAGACAGGGTAGCAGGCTTTCCTGAGTGCCTTTTGGCAGAAAGCTTCCTGGCCAACTAGGGCACATGTAGGTGTACCTATCGGCAGAGCTAAAAGAGCTTTATAACACACTTACAGAGGGTAGGTTGAGAGGCCAAGGGCCAGAGAGGCGTACCTGAGGGGACAGCAGAGGGGAGACTATCCTGATAGAAGAAATGTATCCTGAGCACATTCCTGAACCTGAATTATAGCCTGATACTTGCTTAATAAACCCCCTAATTTTAAGTATTGTCTGTGAGTTGTATGGCCACTGCAACAAATCATTGAACCCAGCAGAGAAACAGTGAGTGCCATGGGAGGGATGGTTGGTGTCAGAATTGGTAAAAAGGCTAGAGGCTAGCAGCATCATTGGTCTCATAAGAATAAGCCTTAGGCTGTTGACGGTGACTCTCCTTCCCCTCTGTGAGGTTGGAGAAGTTAGAAGATGCTGCTTCCTTGCCCTTTTAGCATTTGTTTTCTACCAGCCTAAGTCTGCTTTACATAGACTTTATGTACTGACAATTGTGTGTATATTTTTGTTTGTAAAAAAATTCTTAAGTTTTGCTGGACCATGCATAGGGTTGGCAGACAATGTTTTTACAAGTGTATCTGTATGTTCTATAAGAATTTCCAGATATATAGTAAAGCTGACAAGGGACAAGGTTGTAGTCACTTCTTGGCCACAGCCAGCTACCCACAAGGAGTGAGTAGTTGGACCTGTGGGCTCAGAACCATGGTTGCAAGGTACATCAAGCTCAACTGGCGTAACATATGACACAAAAACATTGTTCCACATCCTACTTTGGCGAGTAGCAACTGGGGTCTTAAAAGCTTGCAAGCAGCCATCTAGATGCAATGATGGGTCTCTGTCCAGAGCAAGGAAGAATGAAGAAAACCAAAGATGCATGGAAACAATCAATCCAAAGGACTGGTAGACCATATGACCCTCAGCCTATATGACTATGAGACCAGAAGAACTAGATGGTGCCTGGCTACCACTGTCAACCACTCAGAGGAAGATCTATATAGGAGATCTTGGACAGAGAGGGAAAACAATGTGGAACAAAACTCAAAATCATAAAAATAAAGGCACCAGTTCTGCTGGTCTGATAGAGCCTGGTGGAACCCCTGAGACTATGGCTCCTAGTTGCCCTTCAAGTCTGGAATTGAACCCACTCCTGTGGCTTCCAGCCAAACAAAAGACTGGCATATGAGCTGAACATTTATATTAGGTAGATACACTTCTTGGAGAGATCAATCATGGGAGAATAGAATGGCTGTGTATGCACAAGGAAGGCATGGAAGGGAAGGACACAGGGAAGTGGCGGCTATGGGGAGGAAGTGGGAGGAGAGCTGTTACATTATGGAAGACTGCAGTCAATGTCATGAGACAAAGTGTATGTGAACTGCTGTATAGAAGATGAATTTGCTCTGTAACCTTTCACTCAAATCACAATAAAATTTTAAAAAAAGAAAGAATCTGGAAACTACTACTGCAGAAATATAAAGCTTATTAAAGGTTGTATCTGCCAAATAGCCAAGGCAACACAGTACTCAACAACATAGTTTCTTTAATATGATTCAGAAACAGTCTAATATATAGTCTTCCTATATATTTTGTTTATAATTCTTTAACAAGTAAGAAGATGAAAAGGTTTCTTTTGCTTGATTGTCACAGCTATCACTGAGAAAGGAATATTTAGGTAGATCAAATGGACTAGGGAATTAATCTATGGTTGTGCTGTTTTATTATTTCCTTCACTGATTTATAGTTTCTCGTAGCTAGCTTATCTTTCTTACTGGAAAATAGTGTTGTTCTATACTAAGATTCACATTAAAAAAAGTCAGCTCATGTTCAATCAAAGGACAAGTTTACAATATACAATCTTTTTTCCTTCTTCCATAACTTAGTTTTTTTAGTCACCCCCCACCCTATTCTGAGATTCAATTATCAGTGCTCAGAAGCAATTCCAGAGAAGGGAAAGACAATGGTAGAACAAGCCAAAACATTCAGGGGGAAGAGCTGGTTAGAAAAGGTAGAGTAGGAAGGCACTGTAGAAACAGAGGTTTGGAGACCAATGATGGAGGTGCAGAATACATGCAAAATTAAACTCAACTGAGAATATGTCATTACTGTCAGCTGGTCCTTTTACTGGAAATGCTCTTTCTCAGCTACTGGCCTTTGAAAGTTAGGAAAAAAGTCAACACCTCAGTGAAGTGTCTTACCCAACTAGAGTTAGTAGTTTTCTTTGCTAGGCTAACAGTTACAACTTGAACATGGTTCCATCTGGCTCTAGTGTCTATGGTCTTTTCATTACAACATACTTTCTTTCTTTATAGACAGAAAAGTTGTATAATGTAAGATGTCAAAAAGCTCTAAAGATTACCTTTTCTATTTACAGTTTTAACTGTTCAAGAAACGTCCAACCATTGTTATCACATCTGCAAAAACGACAAGAAGGCCACATGTTCTGACCTCCTCTAATCTCACAAGAGGAAGGCAGGATTACCAGCAGTAACCCAAGGCCTATTCCTACAAGGCCAGACATGCTGCCTCCCTCCAGCCCTTTCACCAACCGTTCCTCCCAAAGCACCCACCACCTCTCTCC
>NW_006921802.1:237107-248186 GCF_000298275.1 Orycteropus afer afer
GCGAGAGTGGGCACCTCCCAGAACATTGTTTTGTGCCACTCCCAACAGAAATACTCCAGGTGGACACCTTCAGCAATCAGGAGCTCCTCAGTTGCTCATAGCAAATCCCACCTTGGAGTTTACAAAGACTTATGGGTAGAAAAGCCACACAAAGTAATTTACTATACCACAACATCTTTAAGGTATTTTACTGGGCAGAGTAACATTTGCTCTTTCATGATTATCCTACTAAATATCCACTGAGTTGTGCAGGTGTGGAATGGACATGATAGAAAATTTGTTATTTTCAGTTACCAAATTTTCCTTTACTAGTAGAAGTCTCAATATTTATTGAATTGCTCATTTCCTCACCTTTGGTTGAATGTATATTTTGTCATTTTTAAACACTAAGAATACTGCAATGCATATTCATTCATCAAGTATAACAAATTAATGTGATCAAAATCAATTTTGAAATAATTTGACAATAAGACAAAAAGTGAAACCATTCTGTAGCTGTGATATGTCAAATACATACAGAAACTCAGAGGAGGGAAGCAGAGAAATTACTTGATTAAGCTATCCAAATCACATGGAGATACATATGTCAGTCTGCATGAATAAAGTAAGAAAAAGTTAAGGAGCTGCAGTAGTGCAGTAGTTAAATGCTCGGCTGCTAACCAAGTTTGGTGACTGAAACCTACCCAGCAGTTCAGTGAGAAAAAGACCTGGTGATCTGCTCCCATAAAAATTACAGCTTAGAAAACCCTATGGGGCAGTTCTGTTCTGTCACATGAAACTGCTGGAAGTTGAAATAGACTCGAAAGCACCTAACAACAACAAAAAGAAAAAGCTTAACAAAGGACTTGAAATAGATATAGCTCTTGCTTATACAAGCAATATAAAAATATACGAACTAATTATAGTGTGAACAAGTCATCAATTTAGAACTCCTAGGTAAAACTCAGTGACAGTTTAAAATGCTTAACCACTTACAATAAAAGCATAATGATTAAATATGTAAGCTCTCCAGTCAGAATGACCTGGGTTTAAATCTTGGCTCTGCCACTGACTGTGTGCCCTTGGTCAAATTACTTGATAGGGATATCAACAATAAAATAACCTCAAAGAGTCAGTTGTAATAAGTGACATAATTCATATAGTTTTCAGAACAGTGCAAAGCATACAGTAAGGGCTTATTAAATATTAATGTCATCATTAATATTGCTTTGTACTAGTTTCTTATTGTTTTATGTGTAACAGTATTATCTTCCCAGCTAAGTTGTAAATCATAAGTGGAGCAGTATTTTATATTTTTCTTATAATCCTTGAAGTGCCTTACATAATTCAAATATGTTTAAAGAATTGAAAAACGGTAAGAATGGTTACTTATATTCAAATCCACATTTACCTAATCTTAGAAGTGTCACTCAAATCAGATTCTAATAATAAATCCCAGAATAGTTTGTCCAAATATATTTTTTACAACCAGGAAGTATCATTATATTTGGAAAGAAATTAATCCTGACCAGAAAGGTTAAAATAAGTAAGTGAACAAATGTATTAATAATTTCTGCCGCTGTTTGCAGAGGAGAGTGCTTCACTGTTTTCAATATGATGAAAAAAAGACCCTGTAAAGACATTGAAAAGTACCACAAATGCCCTATACTCAAAGAAAATCAGAATTATTGCTCTTCACATTTCGGCACAACTGGAGCCTTATTTAGTAATCATCAGCTTTATTTTAAAAATAATATGTGAACACAGGAATCCAGCTGGGAAAATTACGGTCTGCTGGTCTACTTTACTGTCTACTTATTAGTATTTCTCTGTATTTAAAAAAGATAACTTAGTAAGTGTTGTGGTTATGTTTGTGTGTCAACTTGGCTGGGCCTGGTTGAGTGGCTGGGCAGCTGGTGGTAGTTATTCCCCACGATGAGACTGGCAATCAACTCCATAGTGGGATCTACCACAAGCAGCTGAGTAGCTGCCTTTGGGATGTGGTCTGCTTCCTATATATAAGCAGAAGCCTTGGGAATGGTCTCTAGCCTATGGCATGCTTGGACTCTGCATGCAGTTGTGTTGTGCTCAGCAGCCTACTATGCTCTGCCAACCTCGGGACTTACAATGGACTTAAATTAATGGCCTGCCATGTGGTTTGGTAATATCAGGACTGCACCTTTTTACTTGTGAACCTTGGGGCTTCTCATCCTCAGCAGCCAGCAGCTGTCTGAATGAAGAAATGCCTCTAGCTCCAGTGGGCTGGGAGCAGAAGGCAGAGCTGGACTCTAAGGTTGAGGGGGTTTCACCCAGCCCCTAGAGCCTGGCAGAGCCTGGCACTTTGAACTTGGGACTTAAAGCCTCCAAATTGTAAGAATAAACTGTTTGTTAAGACCATCCCATTTGTGGTATATTCTTGTTAGAGTGGCACAAGGTAACCAGAACAGTAAGTAAAAATAATAATAAATTAACTTTTTAACTTGAGCTCTAGGCCTAATCTATAAAGAAAACAAAAATCCTCACAACTGGACCAATAAACAGCATCACGATAATGGAGACAAGACTGAAGATGTCAAAGATTTCATATTTCCTGGTACTATAATCAACACCAATGGAAGCAGCATTCAAGACATCAGATGACATATTGCATTGGGCAAATCTGCTGCAAAAAACCTCTTTCAAGTGCTGAAGAGCAAAGATGTCTCCTTGAAGACTAAGGTGTGGCTAACCCAAGCCATGGTATTTTCAATCACCTCATATGCATGGGAGAGCTGGACAGTGAATAAGGAAGAATTGATGCTTTTGAATTGTGGTGTTCGCAAAGAATGCTAAGAGTACTGCTAAAAGTACTCTTCTAGACTGCTAAAAGAAGTAAAAAATCTGTCCTGGAAGAAGTACAGCCAGAATGCTCCATGGAAGCAAGAATGGCCAGACTTTGTTTCACCTACTTTGGTCATATTGTCAGAAGGGACCATTCCTTGGAGGATATCATGCTTGGTAAAGTGGAAGGACAGCAAAAAAGGGGAAGGCTCTCAACAAGATGGACTGACATAGTAGCTGCAATGATGGGCTCAGGTATAGTAGGGATTGTAAGGCTGACACAGGACTGGTCACTATGAGTTGGAGATGACTAGACGACAACTAACAGGCCTAATCTTGATACATTGTCCAGGAAGTTTATTATCTTACTTCTTCCCTAACCTTGCTTCAATTACACCACCCTGCTTTCTTTCAGGGCTGAGGAAATTGACCCACATTTAAAAAAATGAAATAATCTCCTTTCTTCTTAGAGAATAAAGTAAGACTATAAAGTAAATGTCCTTATTAACCTCTCCCTTTCTGCTAAGATTATTCTAAGATGCTCTTTCAAAAAGTAAATTTTATCTTACATTCACAAAAAGATAAAGAGATATTGCTTAATAATATTTCAAACCTGATGAACTAAAAATTAGCCCTCTTTTTCGGAAGTAGTAAAGTTCTAAAATAACTGTCTATAGAAGGAAGGTTGGGCAACTTACTTCTGTAGGGATACCACCTCAGAAACCCAAAGAGGGGTCGCTATGAATCAGGACTGACTCCACGGCACATAACAACAACAACATAGGGAGTAAGCACATCCTGTACTGGATAAAACTAACTTTTTCTTTATTATTCTCATTATTTTGTTTGGATCTAATGAAAACCAAATAATATGAATACCAAACTTTACCAGATAAACCATATACTTTTAACTTTTGAGCACAGAACTAAATTGTGTATCTATTCTTTCCATGTACACCTCCTCTGCACAACAGTACTTTGTCTGGAGTTATCACAGACTCTGAATTGCTACCAAGGTAATATAAGAGTTCTAGAAGTGAACTACTGTATCATCATGCCTATTAGCCATTTGAATCTGTCCATTTGTGTCACTGGAGAGGCAGCAAATGAAAGAACACAAATCATAAAAATTATAAAGAAATGGATGTCACTTCTGAGGCCGACTTGACTACAAAATTATCTGTGTGTGCCTGTGTGTGTGTTTTAAATATAAACAAACTAGCAAGTAGATTAAAAAGTCTATCAGCTCACAATGAAGAATTAGGAATTAGCCAATATGGCTCCTAATAAAGAGTTTAGTAGGTGGCTAGTTATAAAAGAAATATACAAAAATTAATACTTACCAGAAGTAACCATTTGGAAAATGTAATGAAGAAAATTTTACACACAGTAGGTTAACAATTTATAGTTTTGAAGGACACTACCAAACCTTAGGTAGAGTACAAGAAGGTTTGAATAAATGGGAAGACATACTATATTTCTAGATAGGAAAGTAATATTTTAAGGATGTAAACCATTCTCCAATTAAAATGTAAGTTTAATATAATTCCAAAGAAAATAAACGAGAATTTTTTTTAACAAATAGAAGAAACAAAGTTGTCATGAAAATAGTCATGGAAAGTTTTTAAAAGATACAGGATAAGCTTGATTTTGATTTAGACATAAATCTGGAAGATTAACTTTCTTCACAATAACGTAATAAATGTTTTATTATTTTCATGTTTAGCTTTAAATTACTTTTTCACTACTGTATGAATTAGGCCTTTTTTTAATTATTCTTTTCTGTGTGTGTGGTAAATGTTTATAACATGCATTTGCCATTTTAACATTCTTTACATGCAATTTAGTGACATTAACTGTATTTCATCATATTGTTAAACCATCAGCATTTGGTTTACAACTTTTTCCATCAGCCCTGACAGAAGCTGTATGTCTCCTAAGAAGTGAGTCCCCTTACCTCCCTCCCTCCAACCTGTACCTGGGAAGCCACTGATAATCTTAACTCTGTATACATTTGCCTGTTCTAGATTATTTCATATAAGTCAATTCATCTAGTATTTGCATTTTTGTGACCAATTTAGTTCACTCAGCATCAAGGTTCACTTATTTTGTAGAACGTATCAGGAGCTCTGGTAGCATAGTGCCTAAGGCACTTGACTGCTCACCAGAAGGCTCGGAAGGAAGGTTGGGCAATCCTACTTCCGTAGTGATACTGCCTCAGAAACCCAAGGAGGGGTCACTATGAGTCGGGTCTGACTCCACAGTACATAACAACAACAACAACATTCTTGTAAGAACAGATAGGAGCTCTAGTGGCGTAGTGCCCAAGGCATCTGACTGCTAACCAGGGGGCTGGTGGTTCAAACCCACCAGCCACTCCTTGGAAGAAAGATTGGGTGACCTACTTGTCTTGATACTGCCTCGGAAACCCAAGAAGGGGTCACTATGAGTTGGATCTGACTCGAAGGCAGTGAGTTTGGTTTTTTTATATGAACAGATGCTTGACATTAACAGTTTAAACTTTCAAAACTAAACCCAAATATTTGTAACACACAGTAATATAAAAACTTTAATTAAAATGAATGAATCTTGAATACTTTTGTGATATGCACAAAGCTATCACACCAACCTCACTTCAACTTGCTTTGTTGTTACCTATTGTTGTTAGCTGCTGTCAAGTTGAATTTAACTCATGGTGACCCCATGTGTGCAGCACAGAACTGCTCCATAGGGTTTTCAAGGCTGTGACTTTTCAGAAGCAGATAACCTGGCCTGTTCTCTGAACTCAACTCTGGGTAAATTCCAACCACCAACCTTTCAACTAGTATTCAAGCACTTAACTGTTTACACCACTCAGGGACTCCACAATGAAATATAAAAACACATTTCTGTCAATCACTTCTGACTCATACCAACCCGTTAGGCAGAGAAGGACTGCCTCACAGGGTTTCCAAGGCTGTAATCTTTATAGAAGCACACTGCCACATCTTTGTCCTGCAGAGTAGATGATATGTTCCAACTGCCAACCTTTCAGTTAGCAGATATATGCTTAACCAGTGTGCCACGAAGAGTTCTACCACTGAAATATATTGAGAATTGATTTTAGAAGGTGTGTTAATTTTATTAGCTTTATAAAATATTTGAACTCTGAATTTGTATATTCATTAGGGTTCAATTTTAGTTTAAAGCCAAAGTTTCTGAAGCCAGATTACCTGGGAATTTAGTTACTCATTACTCTGTGTCTTTGGTCTAATAATTTAACTCCTCCAGGGCTGCCCACCCCCATCTATAAGATATGGATAAAAATGCTACCTATCTCAAAGAATTGAGAATACAAAAGGTTAATAGCAACATCATGATAAATGAAGCAAATACTGAAGTTGTCTAGGACTTCATTATACTTGGATCCACAATCAACGCCCATGGAAACAACACTCAAGAAATCAAACAACACAATGCATTGTTGTAAAAGACTTCTTTCAAGTGTTAAAAAGCAAAGATGTCACTTTGAATACTAAGGTGTGCCTGACCCAAACTAAGGTATTTTCAATCATCTCATATGCATGCCAACGATGCACAATGAATAAGGAAGACCTAAGAAGAACTGATGCCTTTCAACTATGGTGATGAGGAAGAATACTGATTATATCACGGACTGCCAGAAGAATGAACAAATCTGCCTTAGAAAAAGTACAGACAGAATGTTCCTTAGAAGTGAGATGGTGAGATTTCACTTTGTGTACTTTGGACATATTATCAGTCCCTGGGGAAGGACATCATTGATGCTTGGTAAAGTGGAGCATCAGCAAAAAAGAGGAAGACCCTCATAGACTGACACAGTGGCTCCAACATTAGAGGCTCAAACAATTGTGAAGATGGCACAGGACTGGGTAATATTTTGTTCTGTTGTACACAGGGCCACTGTGAGTTGGAACCAACTCAATGGCACCTATCTATAATGAAGCAAATATTGAAGTTGTACAACAACAACAAGGCTAGGTTTTTTTTCATCTATAAGATATGGATAAAAATGGCACCTATCACAAAGAATTGAGAGGTTACAAAAACCTAATATGTGGTAGACATTTTAACAATGCATTTAGTAAGAGCTCAGTAAATACCAGTGATTATTATGAACTGCAATTTATAAAGTAAATTACATGCTACAATCTTTTAAAATAGTCCCCATGTATATTCCTTTAGCTTATCAAAATGTAACTACATGATTTTCAATGTCTTTCATAACTTCAGTAACATATCCACCAAACTTGACCTCTTCCACAGTATGTCGTTATCCTTGAAAATAAATGATAGTATCGTTTCCAAAGACACAATCAAGTGAAATAGTTAGATTTAACTATTGATTGAATACTTCATAGAACATATAGTGTATCCGATCTTGGGATAATATATGCCCCACTACTGTAGTGATTTAACTGATCTGGTTAAATAAACAAAGGAACTCTCCCTGTTTTATTTTAAAATGTTCTCTCAAAATAGTCTACTGGATTAAAAAAAACACATATTGTACTTTCCAGGTTCATAGCTAAAACATCATGTATATTATGTCAGACAAATTTATATCTGCTTTTACATAATTAAGTCTGAAATACCGGCTGTATTTAAGTTTCCTGTAAGTTGGACTTACAAATCATTGCAAATTCATTTTCTTTAATGACTAAGATCAGTTACTTACCAAGTTTTCTCTTTCAATTCTTTGTTGTTCCCTCTGTCTGTTGAGTGCACTATGGTATAACTTAGGGGGATGACCAACTGATCTTCTAGGAATTGTACTTTTGCTTCCTGGTTTTTCAGCCTGTCTGGACAGTTCTTTCAAAAGCCTCTGATTTTCCCGATCAATCTGTCTCACCTCTTCTCTTGTGAAAGAGTAGTTTTTCCTAGGTGCTATTGGAGGTGGTTCCAAGTGATGTTTTTGTGGTCCCTTTTTTTCTAATTGCAGAAAAGCTACAGAAGTGACAAAAAAAAAAAAAAAAAGGAAAAATGGCTAAACAAAGTAGTACAGCATTATGATGGTAGAGGCTTTAATTCTTAAAAATAGGAACTATATTGATATCCATTCATGTATATTAATATATATATTAATACAATTACAGAATGCATGTAACTACATGTATTATGTAGTTATATAATACTTATAACTATATTATAAGGAGCTCTTGTGGCACAGTGGATAAGGCATCTGACTGCTAACCAGAAGGTCCAAAACAAACCAAACTCACTGCTGCTGAGTCCCATCCGACTCATAGCGACCCCTCCTTGGGTTTCTGAGACAGTATCACTACAGAGTAGATTGACCAATCTTCCTTCTGAGGAATGGCTGGTAGGTCTGAACCACTAGCCTTCTGGTTAGCAGTCAAATAAATGCCTTAGGCACCACACCTCCAGAGCAGTTCAAATCCACCAGCCACTCCGCAGAAGGAAGATGAGGCGATCTACTTCTGTAAAGACTTATAGCCTTGGAAACCCAACGGGTGTTGCTTTGAGTCGGAATTGACTAGACGGAGTTTGGTTTTATTGTATATTAATGATGTATATTAATGTTAATGGCATTTAGATTACAATTATGTAGGAAAACAATCTAAAGTGGCTTAGAGTTTATGTTTATTGGGGTCTTTGGCCATAAAGCTACACATAAATAATGAAAAGATTTTAATAATAAATGTGTACCTTACTGGTTCTTAACTCTAAACCAAACTCACTGCCATCAAGTTGATTCTGACTCACAGTGACCCTATAGGCATAGCAGAAATGGCCCATAGGGTTTTCAAGACTATAAATCTTTATGGACATAGACTGCCTCATCTTTCTCCCATGGAGCAGCTAGTGGATTAGAACTGCTGACCTTTTGGCTAGCAGCCTATCACTTTTAACCACTATGAGACCAGACCTCCTTAGGCAGGTATCATTTAGGAAAAATGCCATTTGTCATATCTGCTTTATTTCCCTAAGGTAGTTTAATAGCTGGGGAAGTTAGAAACCTCAGGTTTGAATCTACTATTACAATAATTGATTTTGGCAGTTTTTGTTAAGTGGAGGGCATACTTCAAATAAAAAATCCACAGCAATGAATGATGGAAACAATGACTATATGATAGTGACAACCAACCAATAATATTCTGAAACTATCAACTTACCTTGAAAAAATTTTACTATCAAATATTTATGGATCCAACACCATCATTAAATTATTACTAAGTCAAACACTTTATTTCTGATTAAACATAAGTCAAAATGAATACATTACAAAAGGAGTTTTTAACCAAGAAAATTATTTTGTTTCTATAATTATCAAATGAAATTTTTATCAACATGCCTAATTCTTAAACTTCCATATTACAATTTTTACTAATTCCCAATTATTACTAAACATTTACCAAAAGTTTCTAAAAATACTCAGTTTGCTCATTTTTTTCCAGGTTGTATAAGCACTAAAATTGAAAACACTGTATCAGATACATAGACTGACATCTCTTTTTTATGGTATTTTAAAAAGTAATCACTATTTGTTTTTGAGTACCTGTTTATGTTAATTCTTTTTACTTTAAGTAAAAATTTGTATAAGTCACTAAGAAAATATGTATAAGTAAAAAATTACAGTGTTAAAAGAATTTTACACTATCATTTGTTCCTTATGTATTCACAGTGCTATATGGGGAAGAGGGATTTTTAATCCCTATTTTAAAATGAGACTGGTGCAGATTAGTTAAACCAATTGGGCAAGTCACAAAAACAACAGTAACAGTTTCAGCAAGATGGCAGACTAGGCAGAAAGACTGCACAGACCCTCTTCAACAAACAAAAGGGAAACCTATTAACACAGACACAGAAGATAATCCTGGCCCCCTGAGCCTTGAACGCAAGGATATATAAATGGACTAAACCCCAACTAGCAGAAAAATTTGCGTGAAAATACCAAAAAAGGAGACATACGGAGCTGCGGTCTGGCAGCGACCCTGAGTGATCCTGACAGCTTGGAGATTCCCGAGTGTGGGTAGGACTTAAGAATTAACCTAAAAATCAGCCCTGCCAGCCTGGGACTGCATGGAGAACTGCTCCGGTGGCTGGGGAATAAATGGAGAAGGTGAAGAGAAAGGCGGGCTGAGCTGTGGACTTCTGCCGGTCCGGAGGACGCTGCCATTTTGAAGGTCTAAAAGCAGCTTGACTATTTTGGATAATTAAAGAGACAACGCTCTTGCAGATTCCTGGGGCTTAAGAACATGTTCTGCTTTTCAGCAACCCCAAGGACTCTCCTGACCTGCAAGATTGAAAAGGTATGACACTCCTCTTGTTACTCGTATACCCCACACCCGCTTGGTGAACGGAGGTGCAGCCATCCCCAACTTCCACCTACCTTCTGGGCCCACAGGAACTCCATAACACTCTGTGTGCTCAGATGGAACCTGGGTGCCCTGCCCTGTCCACCACCGATTTTTTATTTTTATTTTTCGCTTTCTTTTTCTGGTGATTAGTTTGCTTGTATTTGTTTTAAAACAACTATTATTATTAATATTTTTGTCCTTTTTACTATTTTTCTTAATCTTCCCCTCCCAGGTCCTAGTTTTCAGCATTTTTTCTTCTCCCTGTTCCTGGGTGAAACTTCTTTTTTTAGTTTTTTCTCCCCTTTTTTCTCGTGGTTAACCCTATTCCTTCTTTTTCTTTTTGCATTTTTCCCATTTTTTTCCCCTTCATTATTCTCCTTTTCTACTTTTTTTCTCTTAATGCTCTATCCCCAGATATTTGTTGTTTTTTCTTCTTCTTTTTTCCTTTTTTTGGCTACTGTTCCTGTATGATTACATGGCGTGTTTTTTGTCCATGTGCTTTTAGATTTTGAAGGTTATTCAATTGTAATTTGTGTCTAATTCAGTGGGAGACAACAACAGTCCCCATAAGACAAAACTATACCCATACCTCCTGCAACTTCACTTACTGAGCGACAGACAGCCACTACCTCCTTCTCTACCAACGGGCCAATGATAAAAAAACACCAAGAAGAGCTGGAATCACCCTTGGCTGCTCTTCACAAAAAGTTAACAGAGATCTAAATATAACAATGTCACGATGCCTCAGAGACAACAGACCATCACAGTCCACACAAAGCAGGAGAAAGTGGTAGAAACAAGGGAGCAGGATACAGACCCAGAACACATCCCTGAGGAAGAAGCAGCACTGGAACTCTCTGATAAGGAATTCAAAAGAATTATATTTAGGTATCTTCAAAGGATTGAGAGACAGACCAAAGAAAACACAGAAAAAACCTTA
>NW_006921802.1:250141-256879 GCF_000298275.1 Orycteropus afer afer
AGATGCAACGATGGGTCTCTCCTCATCCAGAGCAAAGAAGAATGAAGAAAACCAAAATTCATGGAAACAATTAGTCCTAGTGACTGTTACACCATCCGATCTGCAGCCTATATGACTATGAGACCAGAAGAACTAGATGGTGCCCGGCTATCACTGTCATCCACTTGGAAGGGGATCTATGTAGGAGATGCTTGATAGAGAGGGAGAACAATGTCGAACAAAACTCCAATACAGCCTGGTGGAACCGCTGAGACTATGACCCCTAGCTGCCCTTCAGGTCTGGAATTGAACCCACACCTGTGGTTTCCAGCCAAACAGAAGACAGGCATATGAGTTGAACATTTACCTGAGGTGGATCCACTCTTTGGAGAGAACAATCATTGAGAAAGAAGGGCTCCCTATGTACAGGGAGACAGCTCAGGGGGCAGGAGTCCATGGAGGGATGGACACTGGGAGGAGCTAACTATGGGGAGGAAGTGGGAGGGCAGCTGTTGCATGGTGGTAAACTGTGGTCAATGTCATGAGACAAAGTATATGTAAACTGCTGTATGGAAAGTGAATTTGCTCTGTAAATCTTCACCGAAATCACAATTAAAAAAAAAAAATAATAATAATAAAAAACAACCGTAAGTCTACTTCTCAATGTTTAAACCAAAAACTATCAGATTACAGAAACTTAAAAAAAAAAAAAAAAGATTAACAGTGGTTTCCCAACAAGAAAAATGAAGAAATTATGTTTTTTAATTTGTTGAAAACCATATCAAGTTAATGACAAAACCTGAATAAGGACACATTTATAAAGATATAAATGTATCATCCAGTAGAGTCACTAAAGGGATACAAGGGGTGTCAACCACACCAGGTGACAGTGTCAGAAGAGATGACACCAAAATGACTGCTTATATGCATGGAAACAATCAGTCCAAGGGACTAGTGGACCATGTGAAACTCCCCCTACATGACCCTGAAAATCAGAAGAACTAGATGGTGCCCACATACTACTGTCAGACACAGAAAGGAATCATAATATGATATCCTGGGTAGAGTGGGAGAAAATGTAGGACAAAATACAAAATCATCAAAATAAGATTAGGTTTACTACTCTCACAGAGACTGGTGAAACCCCAAGACCAAGCATGCATTTTGTAGAATATAATAAAGTTCCTATACTAATTTAACTATATATGAAAGTCTTTGAAGTTCTAAAGGAAATTAACAGTAAGTTAGTCTTCCTAATATCTTTAAAAGTAAAATAAGGCAATAGTTTAAGCGGGGAAAAAAAAGCAAATTATAAAAATGGTGTGGCGGGGCATCTAACCTCTTCTACCTTCACAAAGCAGAGGAGGGAATCACCAACAGCCATCACCCCAAGGCTGATTCCTATGAGACAGAAGTCAGACATACCTCCTCACTCCAACCTTTTAATCAATTCTTCCATAGCACTCTCTGCTTCTCTACAAGGTTCAATAATTTGTTGTAATGGCCACACAGAACTCACAGACAATACTCCCCATTATGGGGTTTATTAAGGAAAATTGTTGTCATTGCTGTTAGGTTCTGTCGAGTCACTTCCAATTCACAGCCATCCCATGTACAATAGAACAAAACACTGCCTGGTCCTCACAATGGTTGCTGTTTGAGCCCACTGTTGTAGCCCTTTGTCAATCCATCTTGAACAGTGCACTAAAACCAAAAAACAAACTCACTGCCATCAAGTCGGTCCCAACTCACAGTGACCCCTCCTTGGGTTTCTGAGGCATTATCTCTACAGAAGTAGATTGCCCAATCTTCCTTCCAGATTAGTGCAGTAACAGCTTGTAATTCAGGATCAGGAATCATTCAGGATACAGTTCTTCAATCAAGACAGCTTCTCAGTTGTGCCCACAGCCAGCCTCTCCCTGACCCTTGGCCTGGCCTCTGTCCTGCTCAGATAAGCGTTACAAAGCTCTTTAGCTCCATCAATAAGTACCCAGGAGTACCCTATTCTGCCAGGAAGCCTTCGCCCCAAAGTGCTCAGCTATCACTTTGTGGGTCGGAAAGCTAGTGCCACTGACAAGTTCCTGGAAGCTCCCAACTCCACTAGAAGGTCTCCTGCCCAAATGTGCTCAGCTCTCTTCTTCCAAAGGTCAGTAGGGTACCCATTGTAACCACCTCACTCCATGGGCCAGGAAGCCTACTGCAATGTCTTACACCAGTCTTCTGGCTCTCCTGCCATCACTTCTTTGCTAGTGTTTCTCACCATCCTGTGCCATCTCTGGTGTTGTGGCTCTGTCTGTCTCCTGAGTCTAGAGAGTTCTCAATGTAGGGATCCTGGGTCCAAATGACAGGCTGTGCCTCCACCTCTTCTTGGTGGTAGTAAGTCCCCCCCCCCTTTTTAGCCTTTGAGGTGCCTCATTTTAAGACTAGTCGTTTAGCAACACTGACCAATACCCTCATTATGGTTCCATATACCTTATTTGCATGGTCCCACTCCCATGAGAATACTATGCATCTTATCTGCATTATTAGCAAACTGTCCAATCCCCTTGGTGGGCCACAAGTACCTCATTTACATAGTCTCACCCAGTCATTTGTTGTTGTGGTTGTTGTTATGTGCCGTCGAGTCACCCGACTCATAGCGACCCCTCCTTGAGTTTCCAAGGCAGTATCACTACAGAAGGAGATTGCCCCATCTTCATTCCGAGGAGTGGCTGGTGGGTTTGAACCGGCAGCCTTCTGGTTAGCAGTCAAGTGCCTTAGGCATTATGCTACCAGAGCTCCCCCAGTCATTTAGTAGGTTATTATAAGACAATGGTGAGAAAAACCATATAAAAATCATTGTACCAAAGAAGAAATTTAATTCATTGTTTAAAATAGAAAATTCTAGTTCCTCCTAACAGAAAGAGTATATATGAATACTTATATACTAGTCGGAAGGAAGATTAGGCAATCTACTTCCGTAGTGATACTGCCTTGGAAACCCAACAAAGTGTCACTATGAGTTGGATCCGACTCAAGGGCAGTGAGTTTATATACTAGTATTAGGATTTTCCAGAATTGTTACCTTATATGCTACGATATAAAACCAAACCCACTGCCATCTAGTCAATTCCAACTCACAGTGACCCTTTAGGACACAGCTTAATTCCCCAGAGGGTTTCCAAAACTGTAAATCTTTAGGAAAGCAAACTGCTTAATTTTTCTCCTGGGGAGCAAGCAGGTGGTAGGTTCAAACCACCAACTTTTGGTTAGTATCCAAATGCTTTAACCACTACATGACTAGAGCTCCCTGCTTTAGCATAGTTGTTGTTGTTGTGTGCCATTGAGTCAGACCCGACTCACAGTGACCCCTCCTTGGGTTTCTGAGGCAGTATCACTACAGAAGTAGGATTGCCCAACCT
Source organism: Orycteropus afer afer (assembly GCF_000298275.1). NCBI lineage: Eukaryota > Metazoa > Chordata > Mammalia > Tubulidentata > Orycteropodidae > Orycteropus > Orycteropus afer. The sequence continues at coordinate 253,522 of NW_006921802.1, forward strand.
TCCTTCCGAGGAGTGGCTGGTGGGTTTGAACCGCCAGCCTTCTGGTTAGCAGTCAAGTGCCTTAGCCACTATGCTACCAGAGCTCCCAAGCATAAGGTATCTTTAAATACATGATCCATTATTTTTGCAGTTGAAGAAGATTTAGAAATTATTTTAACTTGAATAAACTTTCAAGGATGTAGATGAAATAGTCAAAATTCTGCCTCTGTAGTTATACTTGACTTATTAATTACACATATTCATTCATTTAATCCTTTCATGACCTGTGGGATGTATCTCACTCAGTGACATTTTAAGCTGCTCAAGGTTTCTTGGAAAGCTGCTATCCCAACTGTAGTATGTAGACCTGTAGAATTGTGTAAATCTGAAAACATGGGCCTCACACCACCAATTCTACCACCAGATTTAACTAGCCTTGTATCAAAATCCCTATCACTTCAAAAAAAAAAAAAAAAGTTTTCTCTGATTTCAGCATGCCTATTAATGAAAACACATAATATCACTTGGTGGTTAAGTTTGTGTGTCAACTTGGCTGGGCCATGATGAGACTGGTAATTAACTCCATGGTGGAATCTATTGTGAGCAGCTAAGTAACTGCCTTTGGGTATGTGGTCTGTGTCCCATATACAAGAAACAGCTCTGGGAATGGTCTGTCGTTTATGGCACGCGTGGACCTTGCATGTAGCCAAATCATTGTTCAGCAGCCTGCCATGCTCTGCCGACCCCGGGACTTTCAACAGATTTGAATTAAGGGCCTGCCTTGTGGTTTGGTAACATCAGGGCTGTGCCATTTTATGTCACCCTTGGGCTTGTTAGCCTCAACAGCCAGTAGTTGTCTGAATGAAGAAAAGCCTGTAGCTTCAGCAGGCCAGGAGCAAGAGGCAGAGCTGAAGCACAAGGTTGAGGGGCTTTCACACAGCCCCGAGAGCCTGGCACTTTGTACTTGGACTTAAAGCCTCCAAACTGTAAGAGAATAAACTCCTGTTTGTTAAAGTCATCCCATCTGTGGTATATTCTTGTCAGAGCCGCACTAGATAACCAGAACAACCATTAAAAAACTCAAAGAAAAAAATTATTCAGGAATAAAGGGGTTAATTTAGAAAAACCGTTTTTCCTTATTGAAACAGTTCTGTTCAACCTCTTCACACACTATCAGTGTTCACCGTCACTAGAGCTACTTCCTATTTAAATAACATTTACTAGAATTATGAGCTTTACTTTCATCTAAACTATGTGAGATACAGACAGCATTTTAAAAATTTATGTGATGTTATCAGTGGAAATTTATCCCAAGCTGTAATAAGCCCTGTAATATCAGTTCTTTAAAAAAAAACCCTTAGTATATATTTCAGATCTCTATTTAAAAAAAAAAAAAGGAAAAGTTTTTAAAGCAATTCTTTAAAGGTTAAAAAAAAAATCAACACTTGCACTTACAAAGTCATAACTTAATGACTAACAACTAAACTAAAAAAGTTTTTCTTTTGCCTTCTTTATAGTAACAACTTGCCAGATGAGAAATTCTGTGACATTCTTCCTGTATCCTCCTCTGAATCTGGGCAAGCTTTTGACTACTCTACATAATTATTGTTGCTGTTGTTAGGTGCTGTTGAGTTGTTTCCGACTCATAGTGACTCCATGCACAGCAGAACTAAACACCACCCAATCCCGCACCAGCTCCATGATCCCTGCTATACTTGAGCCCATCGTTACAGCCACTGTGTCAATCCATCTGGTTGAAGCCCTTTCCCTCTTTTGTCGACTCTCCACCTTACCAAGCATGACATCCTTCTCCAGGGAATGATCCGTTCTGACAACATGAGCAAAATAGGTGAGAAGAAGTCTGGCCATTCTTGCATCTAAGAAGCATTTCGGCTGCACTTCCTACAGGACAGATCTGTTAGTTCTCTTAGCAGTCCACTGTACTCTCAGCATTCTTCGCCAGCACCACAACTCAAAAGCATCAACTCTTCTTCGGTCTTCCTTATTCATTGTCCAGCTCTCACACGCATACGAGGTGACTGGAAATATGGCCAGTGTCAGGCGCACCTTAGTCCTCAAGGAGACATCCTTGCTCCTCAGCACTTGAAACAGTTCCTTCACAGCCGACCTGCCCAGTGCTACATGTCGTCTAATGTCCTGACTGCTGCTTCCATTGGCGTCGATTGTAGAACCAAGCAATGTGAATTCTTTGACAACCTCAATCTTCTCTCCTTTATTGTGATGCTGCTCATTGGTCCCATTGTGAGGATTTTGTTTTCTTTATTTTGAGATGTAATCCATATGGCAGACTGTATTCTTCAACCTTCATCAGTAAGTGCCTCATGTCATCCTCATTTTCAGCAAGCAAAGTTGTATCGTCTGCATATCTCAGGTTGTTAACGATTCTTCCTCCAATCCTGATGTCACGTTTTTCTTCATATAGTCCAGCTTCTTGGATTATTTTCTCAGCACACAGATTGAGTAAGTATGGGGAAAGGCTACAACCCTGATGCACTCCTTTCTTGATTTTAAACCATGCAGTGTCCTCTTGTTCCATTCGAACGATAGCCTCCTGGTCAATGTACTGGTTCCTCATAAGTACAATCAACTGTTCAGGAATTCCCACTCTTCTCAATGATAATCCGTAATTTAGAGAGCTAAGGGAGACAAACTTGTCTGTTGGTTTGTCCTACTGTGGTGACATGTTGCTGTGAGCCTTGAGGCTGAGCCACTAGCGTTTCAAACCCAGGGGGGTGCACATGGTACACAGGTATCAGTCCAACTTACAGACCGAGAAAGACTAGGAAGAAGGAAGAGGCTCTCCAATTCTCAAAGAACTGGCCAGGGAAAACCTTATGAACAGCAAAGAAGCACTGTCTGATACATTACAGCGCAACTTTATGAATAGTCTGGATAGGTTAAAAGGCTCTCAAAATAGGACTGGAGAAAGAACTGCATCATCAGAGCAAACCCAGCCTTACTCATACAGATAAGGTAAAGCTTTCGAGACCTCCATTTGCTGATGTGGCACCACTCAAACTGAAGGAAAACAGCTGCAGACATCCATTAATCATTGAAACATGGAATGTATGAAGTATGAATCTAGGAAAATTGGAAGTTGTCAATAATGAAATGGAATGCATAAAGATTGATAGCCTAGGCATTAGTGAGCTGAAATGGACTGTTTTTGGCCATTCTGAATCAACCATATGATCTACTGCGTTGGGAATGACAGTTTGAAGAGGAATGGCATGGCATTCATCATCACAAAGGATGTTTAAAGAATCTGTCCTGAAGTACAATGCTGTCAGTGATAGGATAATATCCACACGCCTACAAGGAAGACCCGTTAATATGACTGTTATTCAAATTTATGCCC
>NW_006921802.1:257984-260680 GCF_000298275.1 Orycteropus afer afer
TACCTGGCCAACTGACTGGAAGAGATCCATATTTGTACCCATTCCAAAGAAAGGTGATCCCACAGAATGTAGAAATTATAGAACATTATCATTAATATAGCACGCAAAAGATCTTACTGAAGATAAATCAAAAACGGTTGCAGCAGTATATTGACAGAGAACTTCCTGAAGTGCCAGCTGGATTCAGAAAAGCACGTGAACAAGGGTTATCATAGCTGTTGTCAGACGGATGTTGGCTCGAGGCAAAGAATACCAGAAAGATATTTACTTGTTTTATTGACTATGCAAAGGCACTGATTGTGTGGATCATGACAAATTATGGATAACATTGAGAAGAATGGGAATTCTGCCTAATAGGGTACAGCAAAAATGATACTTGATTCCAAGGCTAGGTAATGAAAGGAGATTACAGATTACCCTCATTCCAATTCACTTCCTGCCCCACCCTGTGTGACTACCCCCAGGTGGCCATGCTGTGAGGAAATAAACCACATAGGGAGGGCAACTGGGCCCATTGATGCTAGTCTTTCAGTCACTCCAGCTTGCTGCTTCATACCACTAAGTTTTATGATTTGTTAACAGAGCAATAGTAACCAGTACAAAATTTGGTACGAGCAAGTAGGATGTTACAGGGACAAAAACCAAAAATATGTGGCACTAGTTTTGAGACCAAGTGGCAAACAGAGCTAGAATGGTCTAAAGATTATTGATTAAGGCTGAGAGTAAAGTGAGGTATTACACTGAAGGGAGAGGTGAAAAGGAAATCCTTGATACTTAAGTTTCAGGAAGTTAACAATTGTTGCCTGTGGTGACAGGAAAAAATACCTAATGAACTGATGAATTTGGTGAAGATCTCTAACCAGAATGCTGAAAGTGCCAATGATTTATTTTAGCTACAATACGACAGAGATGAGCTAAAAACTTGTTTTTCAAGCACAGTTTAGAGAATAAAGGAGCCGGGATTTATAGGGTTCAAAATTAGAACTTCTCATCCCCAGTCTCTCCCAGATTACAGAAGGTGCAGGAGAGCAATAACCAAGGAAAAACACTCAAGGAGCCTCAGATGCACATGAATCCTCAAATTGTAGGAATATTTGCAAAGGGAGAATGTACTTTTTGCATGTGAAAAATCAGTTGCTGTCAAGTCAAATCTAACTCATGGTGAACCTGTGTGTGTCAGAGTAGAAATGTGCATCACAGATTTTCTATTGCTGATTTTTTTTTTTAAGTAGATGGTCAAGCTTTTGTTCCAAAGCACCTGTGAGTGGACTCAAACCTCCAATATTTCAGTTAGTAGTCAAGCACATTAACCATCTATACAAGCCAGGTACTTTTCACATGTGCAAGGAATGTAAATAAATGTGTGGCCAGAAGGTAGAGTGAAAAGATTTTACATGTCCATAAACTGACACTCCTCCCATTAAGAGGTGGGATCTATGTCATGCCTCATACACTTGGGAGGGGCTTGTGGCTGTTTCAACCAAGAGTACAGCAGAAATGATGCTTTGTGACCTTTGTGTCTAGGTCATAGAAGGTGATTAGGTTTCCATCTTGTTTCCTAGAACACTTGTGCTTGGAGTCCTGAGCCACCACATAATAAGTCCAATAATCCTGAGGCTGCCATGTGTGAAGAAGCCAAGCCACATGGAGAAGCCATATGTGGGCTTTCTGGTCACCCCAAACCCAGGCACCAACGTGAGTAAATAAGTATTCAAAAGATTCCAGTCTCTAGTTGTCAAGTCAACCCTGGCCTTTTGAGTGTGTCTATCTGCTAAATGTTGGGGTATTCTGTCATGTAGCAGTGTTGTTGTTGTTAAGGGCCACTGAGTTGTTTCTGACTCATACAACCCTATGTACAACAGAACGAAACACTGCCTGGTCCTATAACATCCTCATAATTGTAGCTATCTTTTGAGTCTACTGCTGCAGCCACTGTGTCAATCCATTTGAGGGTCTTCCTCTTTTTTGAAGACCCTCTACTTTAGCAAGTATGATGTCCTTCTCCAGGGACTGGTCACTCCTGATAATATGACCACCAAAGTATGAAAGACAAAATCTTCTTGGCAGACAATACTTCCACATATGTATCTGTATGTGCTGTCAAGAATGCCCAAATATATAACAAAACTAACAAGGGACAAAGTTATGATAACTTCTTGGCCACAGTTAACCACCCTGAGGGAGTGAGTAGTTGGACCTGTGGGCTCTGGACCATGTTCGCAGGGGACATCAAGCTCAACTAGCATAACATACTACACAAGAACACTGTTCTACATCCTATTATGATGACTAGCAACTGGGGTCTTAAAAGGTTGCAAGCGGCCATCTAGAATCAACAATGGGTCTGTCCTCGTCCAGAAAGAAAAAGAACGAAGAAAACCAAAGACACAAGGAAATAATTAGTACAAGGGACTGGTAGACCATGAGATCCTCAGCCTTTGTGTCCATGAGACCAGAACCAGATGATGCCTGGCTACCACTGTCAACCACTCGGAGGGAGATCAGTATAAGAGATCCTGGGTTCATTGTATTAATTATAAACTACACCCAAGTTGAACTGTCATGTTTCTGAATTATCTTCAGTAAGATCTTACTTGCGTGAGATATTAATGATATTGTTCTATAATTTCCACATTCTGTGGGATCACCTTTCTTTGGAATGGGCACAAATATGGATCTCTTCCAGTCAGTTGGCC
>NW_006921802.1:260780-267865 GCF_000298275.1 Orycteropus afer afer
TATGCCATCAATTCCCAGAGCCTTGTTCTTCGCCAGTTCTTTCATTGCAGCTTTGACTTCTTCCTTCATTACCATTGGTGCTAGATCATATGCCACTTCCTGAAATGGATGAAGATCAATCAGTTCTTCTTGGTACAGTGACTCTGTGTATTCCTGCCATCTTCTCTTGATGTTTCCTGCATCATGAAGTTTTATATCAAGGAGATCCTTGATAGAGAGGGAGAACAATGTGGAACAAAACTCAAAATCATAAAAAAAGAAAAGGACCAGGTTTACCAGCCTGACAGAGCCTGGAGAGACTCCTGAGACTTTAACTCCCTGCTGTAGGGTCCAGCCAAATGACAGACTGACATATAGAGTGAACATTTACATCAGGTAGATATACTCCTTAGCACAAACAGGAGGGCAGTGTTTGCAGAGAGAGACAGCTCTGGGGGCAAGAGGTAACTATGAGGAGGAAGGGGAAGAGCACTGTTCCATTGGGGAGAGAGGAATCTCACCATCCTTGCTTCTAAGGTGCATTCTGGTTGTACTTCTTCCAAGACAGATTTGTTTGTTCTTCTGGTAGTCAAAAGTTTATTCCATACTCTTCACCAACACTGTAATTCAAATGCATCAATTCTTCTGTAGTCTTCCTTATTCACTGTCCATGCTTGTTCTGGTTACCTAGTGCCATTCTGACAAGAAATATACCACAAATGGGATGGCCTTAACAAACAGGAGTTTATTCTCTTACAGTTTATTCTCCTTAACAAACAGGAGTTTATTCTCTTACAGCTTTAAGTCCAAGTTCAAAGTGCCAGGCTCTAGGGGCTAGGTGAAAGCCCCTCAGCCTTGGGGCTTCAGCTCTGCCTCCAGCTCCTAGCCCACTGCAGCTAGAGGCTTTTCTTCACTCAGACAGCTGCTGGCTGCTAAGGCAGCCAAGCCCAAGGTTGACAAGTAAAAAGGCACAGTCCCAATGTTACCAAATCACACGGCAGGCCATCAATTCAAGTCCATCATAAGTCCCCAGGTCGGTAGAGCATGGCAGGCTGCTGAACGACGATATAGCTACATGCAGGGTCCAAGCATGTCATAAGCTAAAGACCATCCCCAAAGCTGTTTCTTATATACAGAAGAAGACCACATACCCAAAGCAGCTACTCAGCGGCTTGTGGTAGATCCCACCATGAAGTTGACTGCCAGTCTCATCATGGGGAATAACTACCACCAGCTGCCCAGCCACTCAACCAGGCCCAGCCAAATTGACACACAAACAGAAGGGCCACAATGGGCCTCTGCTCATGGAATTCACTGGTCTTACCATGTTCCCCATCATCCCGAAGCAGCTGGCTTGCCAGAACGATGGAATGGCCTACTGAAAACACAATTATGGTGCCAGCTAGGTGGCAGTACCTTGAAGGGTTGGGTCAGTGTTCTCCAGGAGGCTGTATATGCTCTAAACCAACGTCCAATATATAGTGTTGTTTCTCCAATAGCCAGGATTCATGGGTTCAGGAACCAAGGGGTGGAAACAGGAGTGGTACCACTCACTATTACCCCTAGTGACTAACTCAAAAAAATTTTTGCTTCCAGTTCTTGCTACCCTATGCTCTGCAGGTCTGGAGATCTTAGTCCCAAAGGGAAAAATACTCCCAACTGGAGATGCAATACTGATTGCATTGAACTGGAAGTTAAGAATCCCACCTGGCCATTTTGGCTTCCTCATGCCTCTGGATCAACAGACAAAGAAGGGCATTACTGTACTATCTGGTGTGATAGATCCTGATTACCAAGGGGAAATTGGATTGGCTTTACATAATGGAGGTAAAGAAGAGTATGTCTGGAATACCAGAGGTTCTTTAGGACGTCTCTTAGTACTACCATGCCCTGTGATTAAAGTCAATGGAAAATCACAGCAACCCGATTCTGATATGACTGCTAATGGCCCAGACCCTTCAGGAATGAAGGTTTGGGTCACCTCACCAGGCAAAGAATCATGACAATTATTTCCACATTCTGTTGGATCATCTTTCTTGTGAATGGGCATACATATGTTTATATTCCAGTTGGTTGGCCAGGGAGCCAAAGTACCCTGATCTCTGGGTGTCATCACTTTCTATTTTTCCTATTATGTAATAGGCAAATTACTTATGGGCCAAATGCAGCCCATAAGCAGTAAATACTTAAGAAAGGGGGATTGCAGCTTTGTCAATTTCTTCATGCAGTTCTGTTTTTGCTTTTATCATATATTTAATATCAATGACTGTTACATCTATTTGGTGTATTTTGTCCTTTTATTGATGTAAAACACCCTTCTTTGTCCTTTTCAGTGCTTTCACTTTGAATTGTATTTTCTATAATACTAAGACACTTCTTCTAGAAGGAGCTCTGGTGGCGTAGTGCCTAAGGCATTTGACTGCTAACCAGAAGTCCGGCAGTTCAAACCCACCAGCCGCTCCTCAGCAGGAAGGCTGGGCAATCTACTTCATGATACTGCCTCAGAAACCAAGGAGGGGTCGCTATGAGTCAAATCTGACTCAACAGCAGTAAGTCTGGTTTTTTGGTTTGGAATACACTTCTAGGAGCTATGCTGCAATAGTGCCTAAGGCATCTGACTGCTAACCAGAAGGCTGGCAATTCAAACCCACCAACCACTCCTCACAAGGAACACTGGGCAATCTACTTCTGTAGAGATACTGCCTTGGAAACTCAAGAGGTGGGGGCGCAGTGAGTTGGAATCAACTCAACAGCAGTGAGTCTGATTTTTGGTTTGAAGACACTTCTATTTTCTCCTTTGAATACCTTTAAGTTTTTACTTTCATTCTTCCTATACTATTTTACATTATCTTCTTAGGTTGGATTTAGTTTAAAAAAAATTTAAGCCACTCTTTAAGCAACTTTTTTTTTAAAATTGTGATTTGGGTGGAAATTTACAGAGCAAATTCACTTTCCATACAGCAGTTCATATACACTTTGACTCATGACATTGACTACAATTTACCCCAATGCAACAGCTCCCCTCCCACTTCCTCCCAATAGTTGTTACCTCTTTTCTGTTTCTATCCCTCCAAGTACTCCTCCCCCTGAACTATCCCCCTGTGCATATACAGCCCTTCTTTCTCCCATGTTTGTTCTCTCCAAGGAGTGTATCTACCTCAGGTAAATGTTCAACTAATCTACCTGTCTTTTGTTTGGCTGGAAGCCACAGGCGTAGGTTCAATTCCAGACTTGAAGGGCAGTCTGTTAGCAACTTCTGATGAACTTAAAATCATCTGCATATATTCTGAATGACTCTTATGTTTGGCTTGTTTCTCAATAATCTTACTTTTCAAAAATGTTTTTTTTTTTGTTGTTAATTTTTATTTTTTCTCATTTTTTCCCCTTATGCATGAATAACTAAGTAAAATATTGTCTTGGGCTGGATTATCTTGAAAAGCAAATCCAGTGATTATAAAAAGAGAAATTTAATCTCAAGGAAATGGCTCATGAAGGCCTCTCAAGTTCCAAGTTCATGGGTCAAACATCAAGCTGTAGGTATCTCCTGACTCACCCAGCTGTAGGAGCTGACGAACTCAAGATCAGTAGGCAGTGTAACAGGCTGCTGGCTTCATAGGGTGACAAACTCAAGATCAGCAGGTAAAATGGCAGATTATTAGTTCAATGACCACAAAGGCAACAATTCCAAGATCAGCAGGCAATAAGGCAGATCACTGGTTCAAGTCCAGGAACTGGAGATGATGAGCCAGATGCAGAGTCAAGGTCCAGCCGAAAGTCAGATAATTTTCCCAAAACATCTACACACACACACACACACACACACACACACAAAGGAAGCAGCCATACCCCTGAGGAAACTCCTTTTCAACTGAGTGACTGCTCATAGCACATATCATGGGGGGTAATTACATTATATCAGATCTCATCTTGAGGGATGACTACACTGTAACTGCTAAACCACTTTCAATCATGGTATAGCCAAGTTGACACAGAATCTTAAATATCACAAATACAATTTTTTTTCCTTTAATAGACTACACATCAAATGTTCTGGTTTCATTCTTCTGGAATATACATTCTTAAAACTTTTTGTCACAGGACCTCTTTACACAACTAAAGAAGACTCCAAAGAATATTTGTTTATATAGGTTACATTTATCAATATTTACTCTTAGAAACTGAAAGTGAAAAAATTAAAGATGTCTATTAATTAATTTTAAAAAATGAATTACATGTTAACATAAATAACAATCTTCTAATGCCTGGCTTAATATATAATTGGATTCTCATATCTGCTTCTACATTCAATCTGTGGTGCTATAATTTGTCATTAATCTCTGGGAAACAATGTATACATAAAAACTAAAAACCCAAGCCTACTGCCCTCAAGATGATTCCAACTCTGACACACAGGACAGAGTAGAACTGCCCCATAAGGTTTCCAAGGCTGTAAATCTTTCCAGAAGCAGACATTTTGGTTAGCACCCAAGTGCCCTAACCATCATGGCACCAGAGCTCCTTACACTTGTGAAAGGAGAATGTAAAAAGCAAATCATGCCTTAGCTTTATTAATGAAAATAGTTTCTTTTGTTCTCAAAGATTCTCTCCAAAATCACTGTGTATGTTCTTTTACTTTGTTTCAAGTAAAAGCATACCTCCAGATACTGCAGGTTCAGTTCCAGACCACTGCAAAGAAGTAAATACTGCAATAAAGTCACATGGGTTTTTTGGTGTCCAAGTACATGTAACAGTTATCTTTACACTATACCATATAGCCTATTAACCAAATACACTGCCATTGAGTTGATTCTTGATTCAAAATGTTCCCCATCGAGCTTCCCAGACTATAAATCTTAGGGAAGAAGACTAACTCATTTTTCTTCTGCACATCGACTGGTGGGTTTGAACCACCAACCTTATGGTTAACAGCCAAATGCCTTAACCACTATACCACCAGAGCTCTTTGTAGCTTATTAAGTGTCCAATAAATAGCATTATATAAAAAAAAGTTTGAAATATTGTAGAAATTACTGAAATGTGACAAGAAGCATGAAGTGACTACATGCTGGAAAAACAGCGCTGACAGATTTGCTTGATGCATGGTTGCCACAAACCTTCATTTATTTTATTTTATTTTTAATCCACTCAGTATCTGTGAAGCACTATAAAGTAAAGTATGTCAGTATTAAGTCATCTAGGAGTCTGGAGTCTCTGTGGCTCTTAGGTCTTCTCAAGTGTTCTGTAACACTCAGTAGTGTGTGCAGGGTATCTAAGATTTTGTGCTAATCTATCTGAATCCTGTTTGTTTCAGCCTGCCAGTAAAGGAGGGATAAAACATACTGTCAGATAGGCGGTACAAGTAGCTAATCTTCCCCTTTCCTAAGAAGTATTACAATGCCTGTAACTTCCCCTTGGACAAGGCACTTCATTTGCTCTTAGGTTGGTATCATCTTAGCAATAACTTTTACCAGTTAATTTTTGCTCATCAGTGCTTCCTTAATCTCATTCTTTCTCATATTCATTTTTCTTCTCAGTATACATTCTATATTTCTTACAGACTCTATGTAGTAAATTCTGAGGTCATACATTTCTAAGATATTTTAATTTTTCCCTCTCATCATTCTTCCTAAACTAACCTAATCTTACCTATGTTGTTGTTGTTGTTGTTAAGTCCGGCTCTGAGTCACAGTGCCCTGTGTACAACAGAATGAAACACTGCCTGGTCCTGTACCAGCCTTACAATTCTTTCCATACCTTAGCCCATTGTTGCAGCCACTGTGTCAAATCTAGTCATGTCAACTTCTTTACCCCTCTTACAGCTCCAAGGTTGAGTCTGACTGGCCAGGGATAATCCCATTCCCTTGCCAATGAATGGTTTCAGGAATGAGAATGTGAGCAATTCTGGACAATGACACATAAGTCTGCTAATAGGGCTTCTAAAAAATTTCCTCTATTTTAAGAGTAAGAGACAGTTTCCTTTCTCTGGACACTGCCATGTGTGATGTGAATACTGAAAATTGCTACAGATGTAAAGGGGAAGATTAGCTACTTGTACCTTCTATCTGAAAGCATGTTTTATCCCTCCTTTACAGGCAGGCTGAAACAAATAGGATTCAAATAGATGAACACAAAATCTTAGACACACATGATTGGGCATTACAGAACACTTGACAAGACCTAAGATCCACAGAGATACCAGACTCCCAGATGACTTAATACTGGCATACTTCACTTTATTGTGGTTCACAGCACAGATTCTTAGCAGCCTAAAAATGAAATCAACACAGTAGGGCTAGTCAGAGCAATAAAACAAACTTGGGTACTTACTTTTTTTTTTTTTTTTTTTACATTTTCAAGCCCCTAAGTCAAGCAACACTAAAGCCTGATCTAGCTCTGAACTTCCTGTTATGTGAGAAACACTGTTTGATTAGGATCTTCTGTTACTGCATCCAAAATAATCCTAATTAATACAAATTGATAATCATTGGCCCTTCTGAACAAACAGCCCAGAACCACAGTTTACTGTCCACCAGATGGTTTTAAAAACCTGACAATTTCAAAAGGGTCAAGAGTTTTCTTCAAAAAAACAGCTTTTATTAACTGAGACTAGATCTTCTTCTTTTGTGTGCCCTCCTACCTTCATTCCCAGAATGCAGCTGTTACTTTTAATTTGTTGAATGAAATAGTACTTATAAAGTGCAAAAAAACCCACAATAGGTCCTTACAATGAAAATGATTTTTACTAAAAGACCATACTTAAAATAAATGAAACCTACAAGCCATATTACACATTTTTCTTTTCAATACAATATCCATTCTTACTTTCTTACCTAACTTCTTGTTGTCGTTGTTAGGTGACGTCGAGTCATTTCCGACTCATAGCGACCCTATGCACAGCAGAAAGAAACACTGCCCGATCCTGTACCAGCTCCATGATCCCTGCTATACTTGAACCTATCACCACAGCCACCGTGTCAATCCATCTTGTTGAATGCTTCCCCCTCTTTTGTCGACCCTCCACCCTATCAAGCATGACATCCTTCTCCAGGGAATGGTCCCTTCTGACAACATGACCAAAATAGGTGAGACGAAATCTGGCCACTCTC
>NW_006921802.1:269810-271172 GCF_000298275.1 Orycteropus afer afer
CACAGATGTAGTCAATCTGATTCCTGTGTGTTCCATCTGGTGAAGTCCACATGTACAGCTGCCGTTTGTGTTGTTGAAAAAAGGTGTTTGCAATTAACAAGTCATTGGTCTTACAAAATTCTACCATGCGAGTTCCAGCATTATTTCTGTCACCAAGGCCAAATTTTCCACTTAGTGGTGATTCTTCTTTGTTCCCAACTTTTACATTCCAGTCACCAGTGATAGTAAACACATCCTGATTGCATGTTCGGTCAATTTCAGACTGTAGAAGTTGATAAAATTCTTCAATTTCCTCATCTTTGGCTTTGTTGGTTGGGGCATAAATTTGAATAACAGTCATATTAACGGGTCTTTCTTGTAGGCATATGGATATTATCCTATCACTGACAGCACTATACTTCAGGACAGATCTTGAAACATCCTTTGTGATAATGAATGCCACGCCATTGCTCTTCAAACTGTCATTCCCAGCATAGTAAATCACATGGTTGCCTGATTCAAAATGGCCAAAACCAGTGCATCTGAGCTCACTAATGCCGAGTATATCAAACTTTATGCATTCCATTTCATTTTAGACAGCTTCCAATTTTCCTAGATTCATACTTTATACATTCCATATTAATGGATGTCTGCGGCTGTTTCTCTTCAATTTGAGTGGTGCTACATCAGCAAATGGAGGTGTTGAAAGTTTTACCTTATCCATATGAGTAAGGCTGGGTTTACTTAGATGATGCAGCTCTTTCCCAGTCCTATTCTGAGAGCCTTCTAACCTAACCAGACTATTCATAATGTTGCACGGTAATGTACCAAACAGTGCTTCTTTGCTATTCATAAGGTTTTCTCTGGCCAATTCTTTGAGAAGTGGATGGCCTCTTCCTTCTTCCTAGTCTGTTTCAGTCTGTAAGCTGGGTTGATACCATGTGCATCCCGCTGGGATTGAAACACCAGTGGCTCAGTCCCAAAACTCACATCAACACATCACCATGGTAGGACAAAACAACACACAAGTTTGTCTCCCTGTTGGAAACCTCTTATACCACCCCACCCTTCCCTGGGTCCCTGCGTTTGATTCCTCTTCTGTCTAGGTTCCCAGGCCCTTTTTCCCACTCTCCCACCCTGCTGGTTTAGGTGTGCCTGAGTTCCCTCTCCACACCTGGATCCCTGCGGATAACTGCTCCTCTGGTGGGGTTCCTGGCTTTTAATCCCCTTTCTCCCGCTCTCCCATCCTGCTGCTTTGGGTGTGCCTGGGTTCTCTCTCCTCACCTGGATCCCTGTGGCTGAGTGCTCCTCTGTCCGGGTTCCTGGGTTTTAATCCCTTCTGCCACTCTCCTGTCCTGCACCCCTGCGGCTGAGTCCTTACCT
>NW_006921802.1:274854-283958 GCF_000298275.1 Orycteropus afer afer
GCTGCCCTTCAGGTCTGGAACTGAACCTACACCTGTGGTTTCCAGCCAAACAGAAGACAGGCATAACATTTACCTGAGTTAGATACACTCCTTGGAGAAAACAATCATAGAGAAAGAAGGGCTGCCTATGCACAGGAAGACAGCTCAGGGGGTAGGAGTGTATGGAGGGATGGATATTGGGAAGAGGTAACTATGAAAGCTTAGCCACTAGACAGTGCTAGCCAATGTTAAGAGTTTGATTTTCCAGAAACACTAAACAACCAGTAGGTACAAACAGACCAAAAGGAAAAGAAAACCAACAGGAGGAGGAACATTCACAAGTGTAAACTGCTCCAAAATACACTTTATCACTCTAACCATGTAAGATATTTGACTAAGATATTTTTTTTGACTCAAGAATATCCTTATATTATCATCATATGTAAATTTACTATCTATTAAGATTTCAAACAAAGAGAATTCTATTCAAGATTTTAAAATTTTACTGATTGACTTAAGATCTAGCCTGTGAGCCCAATATATCACATATTAACAGTCCAAAGTATACTTTGAAGTTGCTTTTATTTCACCTAGAATATATTCCTTTCAAACTAAATATAAATAATAACTGATTGATATAGAAACGTAGCAATAAATATTCTCATTCATAAATACATCTTGGTGGTGGTGTTAGGTGTCATCAAGTTAATCTACCTTATATTAAAGCAACTGAAACTTGGAATTATCCTATTTCATAATTTCAATATGGTAATTAGTTTCAAGTAATGGTTTTTAGAAGGAACCCTAGTGACTCAGTGGTTAATTGTTCAGCTGCTAACCAAAAGGCTGGCACTTTGAACCTACCAGCTGCTAGAAAGCTAGAAAGATGTAGAAGTCTGTTTCCATAAACATTACAAGCAGGACAGTTCTACTCTGCCCTGCAGGGTGGCTATGAGTCGGAATCAAACCTGCAGCAATGGGTTTAATGAGAATGCTCTTTAGCTTGTAACTTAAGATCGGAATAATCCCCTATAGTTTATTTTGCATTCTTTTATTTGCCAGCACTCTTGCTACTTTCCGTAACATGGAGACTGCATCTTAGGTTACCTTAACCTTTGTGCAGTTGCCTTTCTTAGAGAAGAAAGTGAAATATGTCTTATGTCTATATCTCTACAGAAAATGGGAAAAGCAGTACAATTCTTCCATCATTTATATTATCAACTTGGCCCCTCAAAGCATTTTAAAATTTATGAGAACTAGAAAATCTAGTATGAAGTTGTCAGTCCTAGTTGATTAGTTTTGCAATATATATGTCACCTAATATTACAAATAATATCCCAGATATTTTCACGGTAAAATTAAATATCTGATAGTCACTTTGTCAATGTTTCCAAATACTGAAGCATATCTACTAGAAAAAAATCAAGGCAAATGAATAACATTTAATATTTAAGTTATATATATGTAATTAACTTTAATATTTAAATTCAATATACAATTAAAAAAAAGAACGTTACCTTTCAAAAGATGATTTAGATCCATTGTGTCATGTAAGACTTTCTGTTTATATCTCTGGTCTAAATTGGAATCTAACGATGCAGACTTCGAGGTTGAGGTAAGACTGGACCCACATTTTTCTTTCCCTTTTCTGGACGATTTCAAATGCTTTGAATTACACTTTAAATCCTCACCATTTTCATATACTTCTTGACTCACATTTTCTTGCCTTTTAACTTTTACTTTATGGTCATTTGATGCAGCCAGTTCAAAAGACTGAATAGGGCTGATATCTGGGGTTGATAGAGGAGTGACATCAGTCACAGTATCTTCAGATTCCTCAGCATGGTCAGCAGCTTTTGATTTAGTACTTAAAGGGTGCATTTCTGTTGATTTTATTCCTGGATTATATTTCTGTTTTGGTGATACGAGAGTTGCACCAGAAACATGTTTCTTTAATGATGGAGATGAATCAGATATACAGATATCAGACCCTGTATCAGAACAATCTATATCTGAACTTGACGATGAAGAGGACAAAGAGGAAGAAGAGGAAGAGGAACTAATTTTGGAATATTTTTTATTTACACCTTTTTTAAAGTTATTAGGTGGTTTAGCTGACTTGGACCTGACATGATGTCTTTTCCCATCATCACTGCCTTCCTCGCTATCTGTAAAGGAATTATCTTTACCTTCTTTTCGAATTTTGGGAATTCTCTTTGGAATGGGCAAGTGTATTTTATGTCCTGTGGTAGCATCACACTGTTTTTTTGATGTTGAAGAAGTGTTCAAAGAAGAACAACTTGTAGATTGGATAATATCATTCTCTATACAGTGCTCTTCTAGAGAAATTTTCTCTTTTTTCTCATTTCCCTTTTCAGTATCTTGATTTTCCTTGGTTTGTATTCCAAATTTCAAGTTTACATTTTCTGTATCTTTATCTATTCTTTCCTTAGGGTCATTATTTTGCTTATCAAACACTGAGTTACTTTCACATTTCTTTGTGTCTTCAAAGTCACTGTCAAAGAAAGAATGATCTACTTCACCTTCTGATATATCTCCAAACTGGTCCATGATGGCAACAATATTTCTGAAAAGGAAAAAGTGCAACAATCAGACTAGAGTAATTTCTAAATAAATTTCTCATTTTTACCTACTGCAAAATTTTCCCAAAATGAGAGATTTGGCTAATACATGCCCTAAACACCACTACCCCCAAAAAAGCAGTTCAGTGAACTGATGACTGGACTATACAGGTAATAACAACTGAACCAAAAACCAAAATAAAACAAAATCAAACTCATTACCATCAAGTCGATTCCAACTCAGTGACCCCCACTGCGTTTCTGAGGCTGTAAATCTTCATGGAACTAGACTGCCCAGTCTTAGTTGAACCAATGATATGAAAAGTAAATAAATCTAACAGTTCAATACACAGGATAACGCTAGATTATCAGGGCAGGCATATCATAAGTAAGGATACCTAGATGAACCCTAAGGAAAATAACCTCCTATAAATTCAATACAGTTTAAAATAACAAAGGATGGCTAAGATTTTTTTAAAAAAAATACATATACAGAAAATAACAAATGTTGGCAAAGATATGGGGAAACTGGAGCCCTTATCCATTGCTAGTGGGAATGCACATGTTACAGCCATTGTGGAAAACAGTGTGGCAGTTCCTCAAAAAAACTAAAAATAGAACTACCATTAAAACAACAAAACAACCATTGAGTCTATTCTGACTCACAGTGATCCCCATCCGGTTTCCACGGCTATAAATCTTTATGGAAGCAGACGGCCCCATCTTTCTTCTACAGAGCAGCTGGTGGGTTTGAACCACTAACCTTTTGGTTAGCAGCCAAATTCCTTAACCACTATAACCACTAAAGCTCCTTTAGAGAATAAGCACTTACTTAAGCATTGAGTCAACTGTGACTCATCGTGACCCCCACTGGTTTCCAAAGCTATAAATCTTTACAGAAGCAGACTCCCTCACCTCCTGTAGAACGACTGGTGGGTTCGAATTACCAACTTTTAGTTAGTAGCCAAATGCCTTAACCAATACACCAACAGAGCTCCTTTTAGAACCACCATATGACCCATAATTCCACTTGCAGGTATATACCCAAAAGACATGAAAGCAGAGATTCAAAGACAAACGTGTACATTGATGTTCACTGCAGCACTATTCACAATACCCAAAATGTGGAAACAATCTAAATACCCATCAACAGATGGATGGATAAACAAAATGTAATCCATACACACAAAGCAATACTACTTAGCCAGCAGAAGAAAGAAGTCCTGATACAGGGTTGACGACACTGAGCAAAATAAGTCAATCACAAAGGACAAGTACTGTATGGCTTCACTTACATGAGAAGACAAAAAAAAAAAAGGCAAATGTATAGAGACTAAAGTTTAATAGTGGTGACCAGGGACAGAGGCAAGAATAAGGGGGTGTTAATGGTGATGGAAAAATCACACTGATTAAAGGGAGGACTGCACAGCCAATTGCTCTAATTGCCATAAGCTGTGTATCTTTGAAAAGCTGAAATGGCAAAAGTTGAGTGCTAGAAATATTTACAACAATAACAAAAGAGCAGCTGCTGAGGCTGCTTATGTACACCTAAACTCTTTATAGGATTTGGTTCCTTGGTTTGGAGGTGAGGATCATTGTTTCATGGAGTATCTATTTAATTGACCTAATAACATGTTTAATGCTTCTGTTTTACTCCTAATTCACTGTGTAGTGCCTGGAGTCATAATACCTTGCAAGTGGCCATCCAAGGCACAACAACTGGTCTCTATTCACCTGGAAGAGCAGAGGAAGAAGGAGAATCAGGAATAGGAGATGAATATGGAATGTGTAGTTAATTGCCTCCTTTGCCATGAGACCAGAACTGGATGGTACCTGGCTACCAGTAGGGACCATTTTGACAAAATTCCATAGAAGAATTCCAACTAAAGGGGAGGTGCCGAACAGAATTTCAAATTGTCGTAGAGTCTAGATTTTCTGGAGACTTTTAAGAACTATATATAGTGAGCAGCCATTTAATGTGCAACTATTGCTCTCTCCTCATTCAGAACAAAGAAGAGTAAAAAAAAAATCAAAGACACAAGGACATATTCGATTAGTCCAAAGGACTAGTGTACCATGTGAATCTAAGCCCCCATGACCATGAGACTAGAAAAAGTAAATGTTGCCCAACTACCACTGCTGACTACTTTGAAAGGGTTTACAATAGGAAGTCCTGTACAGAGTGGGAGAATATGTGAAACAAAACTCAAAATAGTAAAAATTATCAGGATGGTCTAATAGAGACTGGTAGAAACCCTGAGACCTTCAGGCACCCTTCAAGCCTAGAACTTAACATACTTCTGTAGCTCAACTTTAAGCAAAATGATAGGCCAGGAAGGTATATACTACTTAGATCAACCAACCATAGGAGAGCAAAAGGGCAGTATTTGCCAGGGATAAAGCTCAGAAGCCAAGAACGGTCCGGAAAGAAGGACAAATAGAAACAGTAAACATGGGGAGGAAATAGGAAGAGCACTTTACATTGTCAGAATTGCAATGAATGTCACAAAACAAATGTGTATACATTGTAAAACTGAAAACCAAGTTCCTCTGTAAACTTCCACCCAAATTACAGTAAAAAGTTTTAAAAAAAGAAAGAATTATCTATATAACAGCAACTCACGTTTAGATAGAAATCTGAGGCAGTAAGTTTATGTTAATGAAAGAGGAACAATTCAGAAAAGAGTGAGAGTAGTTCAATATAATCAATGTCATTAAATCATACATGTAGAAACTGGTTTATGTTTTGCTGTTATATTCTCAACAACAGGAGCTCTTATGGTGCAGTGGCTAGGCATTTGGCTGCTAAAAAAAGACTGGCAGTTCAAACCTACCAGCTGTTCCACAGGAGAAAGATGCGGCAGTCTGCTTGCATAAAGATTTAGTCTTGGAAATACTATGGTGCAGTTCTACTCTGTCGTATGGGGTCACTATGAGTCTGGATTGACTTGATGGCACTGGGTGGGTTTCTTAACAACAATAAAATGAATAAATTAATTTAAAGGGAAAAGAACTATGGTATTAAAACTTCACAGGATTGGCTAAGTCAACCCAAACACACATTATTTAACGAAGATTGTCACATTTGCGTATTTCACTATTTATCATCTTTGTCATATTCTCCTTCACTGCAATTATTGGGTAAGAAGTAGAAAAAAGGAGAAAGTGATGTCTATTAAGGCCCCCCCAATGACTTCTTTAAGAGGAGTAAAAACCCTAAGGCACATATAAAGACTACACAGGTAGTTCAGAGTCAAACTTCTGAATATGAATTTAATTTAAATCCTGATATAACCACATGCAGAAGACAAAAGGGGAAGAATATGTATGTCTCACTGTGTTAAAAGGGATCTGTTGTAAGAGAAATCTCACAGGAGACAGTCAAAAAGTCAAGGTATATTACAGCCTTCTGGTTAGCAGTCAAATGCCTTAGGTACTACACTACCAGAGCTCCCACTTAAAAAAAAAAAAAAAAAAAAGTTAAACATTAGAGAAAATGGATAAAAATGTTCTAAATAGTTGTCTCTAGTGTGGTGCTGGGACCTCCGTTTTTTAGACATTATGTTACTAGTTGATCTGTACGGCTCTGATAAAAAATTAAAATTGTTTTAAAAACATTTTAAGACTCCATTCATCTGGAATTAAACAGCAAACATAACCATAAACTCATATCCTTTAAAAAATGGTTTACTAAGCAATTACAGTCTTCTAAGCAGCAGTGTCACCCTATACACTATTGATAGTCTTGTGTTCAGAGTTTTGACCTCTAATATTATTCTTTACTAAAAAAAAAAAAAAAAAAAAACTAGGGCTCCTTGGAAAGTATTTGATTTACTTCTGGGGGCAAAGGAAAACAAGAAGGGCCTGCAGCATCTTACTGTTCCCAGAAAGCACAAATACATTCAAATACACCTTGAGTACTAGTGATAATGGATCCAGTTTAAAGGGACTTTCACTGGCCAACCTAGGACAATTTAGCAATGAAGCAACAACATAAAAATAATTTCTGTGGAAAGCCATCAGTCCACAATGCTATTCTAAAGGGGCAAATAATGTATGCTAAAGGAAAGGCATATATAAATTTCCAATAATAATATACAGCCAACAATACAATTTTAATTAATCCCATTATATCAAATCAGGCAGTAAAAAATTAAATATAGATTATGTATGTACCTTAATTGTTAAAGTGACCCTGTAATCTAAACAAGATATAAAAATAAGTATAGATATGATTTAAAAATAAACCAAATTTATACTACTAATACCAATGTGATAGGTTACTAAGGTAAGTTAAGGTATCTGTAACAATACATTTTATCACCATTAGAGAATTTTGCCTGTTTTTAAGGCTTTGAAGAATTTAAGTCTTATTTCTTACAAAAAGGAGATCTGGTGGTATGGTATCTAAGCCACCTGACTGTTAACCAGAAGGTTGGCAGTTCAAATGCATCAGCCACAATGCAGAACAAGATGAGGCAATCTACTTCTGTAAAGATTTACCTCCTTGGAAACCCAAAGGGGGTCGCTATGAGTAAGAACTGACTTGATGGCAGTGAGTTTAATTTTTTGGTCTATATTTTATAGAAAATATTATAAAAATTTATTCTTTTCTGACATCATATAAAAATTTAATTATAATCAACTTCTAAACATTTAAATGAATCAAATTACATCAGTAAGTTTAGACTCTTAGTAGATTGATTTATAAGCAATGTCTAAGTACTTGCAAATATTTCCCTTTTTATATTTATAAGTGTGCCTTCCACTATTCATCTCTCAGTTTGTTGTACTGTGGTGGCTTGAGTGTTGCTGTGAGGTTGAAGGCTATGCCACGGGTATTTTAA
Source organism: Orycteropus afer afer (assembly GCF_000298275.1). Taxonomy (NCBI): domain Eukaryota; kingdom Metazoa; phylum Chordata; class Mammalia; order Tubulidentata; family Orycteropodidae; genus Orycteropus; species Orycteropus afer. Next base: position 282,263 of record NW_006921802.1, read on the forward strand.
AAATACAGCAGAGTCACCCATGGTGGACAGGCTTCAGCAGAGCTGTCAGACTAAGAAAGACCGGAAGGAACCATCTACTTCTCAGAGAACTGGCCAGTGAAAACCTTATGAATACCAGGGAAACACTGTCTACCACTGGAAAATTTTATGAATAACTCTGAAACAATGTCCACTATAGTGCTGGAAGATGAGTCTACTATGCCACAAAGGACAAACTGAAGAAGAACGGCATGGCATTCATCATCACAAAAAACATCATCACAAGATATATCCTGAAGCACAGTGCTGTCAGTGATAGGGTAATACCCATACACCTACAAGGAAAACCAGTTAATACTACTATTACTCCAATTTACACACCAACTACAAAAGTCAAAGACAAAGAAATTGAAGATTCTTACCAACTTCTGCAGTCCGAAACTGACCAAACATGCAATCAAGATATGTTGATTATAACTGGTGACTGGAATGCAAAAGTTGGAAACAAAGAAGAATCATGGGTAGTTGGAGAACATGGTCTTGGTGAAAGAAATGACACTGCAGATGGCATGGTAGAAATTTACAAGACCAAAGACTTCTTCACTCCAAATACATTTTTCAACAACATAAATGGCAGCTATTCACATGGACTTTGTCAGATGGACTACACAGGAATCAGACTGACAAATGAAAGAGGAGACGGAGAAACTCAGTATCTTCAGCCAAAAAAAGTCAGGTACTGACTATGGAATGCAAGTTCAAATAGAAGCTAAATACAATTTAAAAAATCCCACAAGAGCCAAAGTATGACCTTGGTTATATCCCACCAAAATTTAGAGACCATCTATAGAGTAGGTTTGATGTACTGAACACCAGTGACCAAAAACCAGACAGTTTGAACTGTGGGATGACATCAAGAACATAATATGTGAAGAAATCAAAAGGTCATTAAACAGACAAGAAAGGGAGAAAAGGCCGAAATGGATGTCAGAAGACTCTGAAACTTGTTCTTGAAAAGAGAGTAGCTAAAGCAAATGGAAGAAATCGCAAGATAAAAGAGCTGAACAGAAGATTTTAAAGAGCAACTTGAGAAGACAAAGTCAATTATTATAATAAAATGTGCAAAGAGCTAGAATTAGAAAACCAGAATGGAAGAACATGCATGGCATTTCTTAAGTTAAAAGAACTGAAGAGGGGGCCAACAAGATGGCGGACTAGGCAGAAAGACTGCACAAACCCTCTTCAACAAAGGAAAGGGAAACCAATTAACACAGACACAGAAGATAATCCTGGACCTCTGAGCCTTGAAGGGAAGGATACAGAAGTGGACTTAGCCCCAACTAGCAGAAGAATTTGCGTGAAAATACCAAAAAAGGAGACATACGGAGCTGTGGTCTGGCAGCAGTCGTGAGCGATCCTGACGGCACAGACAGCTTGGAGTCTCCCAAGTGGTGCAACACCAAGGACACTCGGGACCTGCAAGACTGACAAGTTTTTCTGAAGGTTATTCAATTGTAATTTGTGTCTGATTGAGCGGGAGACAACAACAGTCCCCATAAGACACAACTACACCTACACCTCCTACAACTTCACTTATTGAGTGACAGCCACTACCTCCTTCTCCACCAACAGGCCAACGATAAAAAACCACCAAGAAGAGCCTGAATCATCCTTGGCTGCTCTTCACAAACAGTTAACAGAGATCTAAATACAACAA
>NW_006921802.1:286734-293141 GCF_000298275.1 Orycteropus afer afer
GGTGGAAGGCACCATGTCTCCTGTACATAGGCTACTCTGTCTTTAATCAGACACCGTTAATTACCTCCAGGTTCTTATTTCTGTATCTTTTACATAGATGTATACAGACTAGCTTAAGGGGTCACTACATGCAATGAACACTCCATTGGCGTTGAGAGGATTATCAACTTATAGTGACCATATAGGACAGAGAAGCACTGCCCATGGGGTTTCCAAGGCTATGTAGTAGTGTATATCTTAGAAAAATCAAAGTGCCAGCATATTTGAAAAGGTTGACTTCAGACCTAAGTTGAATTTTCTATTTTAAATTATGGTAAGATTTTCATTCCTACATTTCTAAAGAAAACCAATTTTTTCCTTCTTGTCAAAAGCATTACTGTTCAAATAACAAAGAAGATATGAATCAGAATCTCTAACCTAGGTGAAAAATTGCTTAGTATTTGTTAAACTTGCCATCTTAACTTTTCCTTGAATCACCAGGTGAATCTGTCTAAGCCATTTACCCTTCCCCTTAGGCAGGTAAACAATGTATTACATCTCAAAAGCTTCAGATTAGTATTGATTAAACCTTCCTTTCTTCCTCTTCTTTTTATTTTTCCTTATTGTATATTTTCTTCCCCTTCACCCAAGTTTAGGTGTGACCACCCTTTAGTTACTGATTTCCCTTCCCTTCCCCTCCCACTCCTGGTAAAGATCAAAGAATGTCCTTTTGTGTGTAAACAATTTTTTTTAAAAAAATGTTATTGTGATTTGGGTGAAAGTTTACAGAGCAAATCAATTTCCATACAGCAGCTCACAAACACTTTTTCTCATGACATTGACTATAATTTACCACAATGCAACAGCTGCCCTTCCACTTCCTCCCCATAGTTATCTCTTCCCTGTGTCCTTCCCTCCCATGCACTCCTGCCCTTGAGCTATCTCCCTCTGCATACACAGCCTTCCTATTCTCCCATGGTTGATCTCTCCAAGGAGTGTACCTGTTGTTGTTGTTGTTGTTTGCCATCGAGTCGCCCCGACTCATAGCGACCCCTCCTTGGGTTCCCGAGGCAGTATCACTACGGAAGTAGGAATGCCCAACCTTCCTTCCGAGGAGTGGCTGGTGGGTTTGAACCGCCAGCCTTCTGGTTAGCAGTCAAGTGCCTTAGCCACTATGCTACCAGAGCTCCTAGGAATGTACCTACCTAATGTAAATGTTCAGCTCCTATGTCTGTCTTTTGTTTGGCTGGAGGCCACAGGAGTGGGTTCAATTCCAGACCTGAAGGGCTGCTAGGGGCCATAGTCTCAGTGGTTCCATCAAGCTCTATTGGACCAGCAAACCTGGTCCTTTTTTTTTTTTTTTTAATAATGATTTTGAGTTTTGTTCCACATTGTTCTCCCACTCTATTCAGGATCTCCTACAGAGATCCCCCTCCAAGTGTTTGACAGTGGTGGCTGGGCACCATCTAGTTCTTCTGGTCTCATAGTTGTATAGGCTGAGGATCGCATGGTGTACCAGTCACTTGGACTAACTGTTCCCATGTGTCTTTGTTTTCTTCATTCTTCTTTGCTCTGGATGAGAAGCGACCCATCGTTGCATCTAGAAGGCTGCTTGCAAGCTTTTAAGATCCCAGTTGCTAGGTACCAAAGTAGGATGTGGAACACAATTTTGGGTAGTATGTTATGTAAACATTTTCTTGAGTTCTTATAATAGTAGTCTCATACAATATTTTTCCTTTTGTGATCAACTAATTTCACTCAGCATAATGAGCTCCAGGTTCATCTATGTTATGAGGTGTTTCACAGATTGATCTTTATTCTTTAACACAGAGTAGTATTTCATTGTGTGTACATATCAGTTTGTTTATCCACTCATCTGTTCTTAGACACTTAGATTGTTTCCATCTTTTTGCTATTGTGAATTGTGCTGTGATGAACGTGAATGTGCATGTATCTATTCATGTCATGGCTCTTATTTCTCTAGAGTATACCCTTAGTAATGGGATTGCTGGATCATATGGTACTTTTATTTCCAACTTTTTAGGAAGCACCATACTGTTTTCACAGTGGTTTTACCATTTTTCAGTCCCACCAGCAGTGTATGAGAGTTCCAGTCTCTCCCCACTCTCAGCAGCATTTTTTTTTTTTTAACTTTGCTATTAATGCTGGATTGAAATGATATCTCAGTGTTGCTTTGATTTATACTTTTCTAACAGCTAATGATTGCAAGCAATTCTTATTTTTGTTGGTTGCCTGAATGTTTTCTTTGGTGAAGTGACTATTCATGTCTTCTGGATATTTGTGAATTAGATTGTTTGTCTTTTCGTTATTGAGGCATTGAAGTTCTCTAAGAATTTTAGAGATTAGTCCCTTCTCTTCTTCTTAACCAAATGAACCATTTTTCCATTTCAAGGACTTCAACTAGAATTAACTTGATCTACTTTCAATCACAAGACCTCCACATCAAAATATTTATATAGTGTGGGTTAGAACTGATGCCTTAGTCGAGTTGCATCATGAGATAAGGAATTGATGTGTGGCTAAAAAAAAAAAATATATGTGTTGTTGTTACAACTCCTTGGAAATTGTCCTCCCTTCCCCTACACTTCCCTCTTTGATGTGAAACTGTTTCCCTTAGTTTACTTTATGAAATTAAAAACTGGCTGTTTCTCCTAAAAAAAAAAAAAAAAAGAACTGAAGAAAAATTCAAGCCTTGAGTTGCAATACTGAAAGATTCTATGAGCAAAATATTGAATGATGCAGGCAACAACAAAAGAAGGTGGAAGGAATATACAGAGTCACTGTACCAAAAAGAACTGATCAGTGTTCACTGATATCAGGAGAAGGCATATGATCAAGAACCAATGTTATTGAAAAAAGAAGTTAAAGCTGCACTGAATGGATTGACAAAAAACAAGGCTCCTGGAACTGACGGAATACTCACTGAGATGTTTCAAAATGGATGCCACGCTGGAGGCACTTACTCATCTATGCCAAGAAATGTGGAAGACAACTACCTGGCCAACTGACCGGAAGAGATCCAAATCTGTACACATTCCAAAGAAAGGTTATCCCACAGAATGTAGAAATTATAGAACAATACCACTCATATCGCACTCAAGTAAAATTTTGCTAAAGATAATTCAGAAACAGCTGCAGCAGTATATGGATAGAGAATTTCCAAATATGTAAGCTGGATTCAGAAGAAGATACAGGATAAGGGATATCACTGCTCATGTCAGATGGATTTTGGCTGAAAGCAAATACCAGAATGATGTTTACTTGTGTTTCACTGATTATGCAAAAGCATTCGATTGTGTGGATCATACCAAATTATGGATATCTCTGAGAAGAATGGGAATTCCAGAACACCTCATTGTGCTCATGAGGAACTTGTACATAGACCAGGAGGCTGTTGTTCGAATAGAACAAGGGGATACTGCACCGTTTAAAAAATCAGGAAAGCAGTCTGTCAGTTGTTGTTGTTATGTGCCGTCAAGTTGGCCCTGACTCATAGCAACCACTCCTTGGGTTTCTGAGGCAGTATCACTACGGAAGTAGATTGCCCAACCTTCCTTCTGAGGAGTGGCTGGTGGGTTTGAACTGCCAGCCTTCTGGTTAGTAGTCAAGTGCCTAGGCACTGTGCTACCAGAGCTCACCATACTTATTCAATCTGTATGCTGAGCAAATAATCTGATTGACTGTATGAAGGAGAGTGTGGGATCAAAATTGGAGGAAGACTTATTAACAACCTGCAATATGGAGAGGACACAACTTTGCTTGCTGAAAATGAAGATGATTTGAAGCACTTATTGATGAAGATTAAAGACACCAGTCTGCAGTATGGATTACATCTCAACATAAAAAAAACTAAAATCCTCACAAATGGACCAATAAGCAGCATCACAATAAATGAAAAAAAGACTGAAGTTGTCAAAGATTTCACATTACTTGGATCCACAGTCAACACCAACGGAAGCAGCAGTCAAGAAATGAGATGCCTTAGGCAAATCTGCTACAAAAGCCCTCTTTAAAGTGCTGATGAGCAAAGTTGTCTTTTTGAAGACGAATGTATGCCTAACCTGACCCATGGTATTTTCAATCATCTCATATGCATGTGAAAGCTGCACAATAAATAAGGAAGACTGAAAAAGAGTTGATGCTTTTGAGTTGTGGTGTTGGTGAAGAATAATTAAAGTACCATGAACTGCCAGAAGACCTAACAGATCTGTCCCAGAAGTGCAGCCAGAATGCTCCTTGGAAGCCAAAATGGCCAGACTCTGTCTCACCTACTTTGGTCATGTTGCCAGAAGATACCATTCCCTGGAGTAGGATATCATGCATGCTTGTAAAGTGTAGGGTCAGTGAAAAAGGGGAAGGCCCTCAATGAGATGGACTGACACAGTGGCTGCAACAACAGGCTCAGGTATAACAAGGATTGTGAGGCTCATGCATGACCGGGCAGTGTTCTGTTCTGTTGTACACAGGGTAGTGATGAGTTGGAGCCAACATGACAGCACCTAAAAACAACAAGAAGTGTGCCTTCTCAAGTGTTTGAGAAAATCAAATACATTAAAATTGTGACTGTCGTGTTAAGTAAGTTTGCAAATGGTGTTAACAATGTTCAGAGAAATTTAAAACCCACTAGCCACTCCTCAGAAGGAAGATTGGGCAATTTACTTCTGTAAAGATACTGCCTTGGAAACACAAGGAGGGGTCACTATGAGTCAGAAACGACTCAATGGCAGTGAGTTTTTTTTTTTTTTTTAATAAGCTAATTTAAGATTAATCAAAACCACAAGTTTTTAAATTCTAACACAAAATTATTAGATTTAAACTGAAATAAGATATGTAAGTAGATCTGAAAGTTATAAGTAAAATCCAATTATAAAACTTGTATCTAATAAACTAAATATTAAAATACAAGAAGGATTAAAAAGTAGGAGGTCTCACACTCCAATCTCAAAACATTCCATACAGCCAAGCCAGTTAAAAAAAAGTCTGGTACAGGCACAATGATAGATACACAGGCCAATGGAACAAAATTGAGAACCCAGAAGTAAATCTATCCACCTATGGACAGGTGGTTTTTGACAAAGGGTCAAAACTCATTAGATGGAGAAGAGATAGTCTCTTCAATAAATAATGGTCCTGGCAAAACTAGATTATCTATTTGCAGAAAAATGAAACAGGACCCCTATCTCACACCATATACAAAAACAAACTCAAGATGGATCAAAGACGTGAAGGTAAAGCCTAAAACCATAAAGAGCATAAAAGAAAAAAGAGGGACAAACTTAGAGGCATTGATCCAGGGTATAAACACGCTATCAAATATAACTAAAAACATACAAATACCAGAAAACAAAAGAGCTGACCAGAACCATCTAAAAACTGGACACTTACACACATCAAAAGATTTCACCTAAAGAATAAAAAGAAACCCATACATTGGGGAAAAAAATTGAGTAATCTCTACAATTTACAGAAAACTTCAACACCTTAACAACAAAAAGACAAATAATCTAATTAAAAAATAGTCAGAGGACATGAACAGATACTTCACCAAAGAAGACATTCAGGCAACAATACACATGAAATCTTCGACAACTTCAATCTTTTCTCCATTTATCATGTTGCTGTTTACTGGTCCAGTGGTGAGGATTTTTTTTTTCTTTTCCATGTTGAGACATAATCCATACTACAGACTGGTGTCTTTAATCTTCATCAATAAGTGCTTCAAATCATCTTCATTTTCAGCAAGCAAAGTTGTGTCACCTGCATATTACAGGTTGTTAATAAGTCTTCCTCCAATCTTGATCCCACACTCTCCTTCATACAGTCTATCTTCTCAGATTATTTGCTCAGCATACAGATGGAATAAGTATGGTGAAAGGATACAACCCTGATTTACTCCTTTCCTGATTTTTGAACCATGCACCATCCCCTTGTTCTGTTCAAACAACAGCCTCCTGGTCTATGTATAGGTTCCTCATAAGCACAATGAGGTGTTCTGGAATTCCCATTCTTCTCAATGATATCTGTAATTTGTTATGATCCACACAATCGAGTGCTTTTGCATAGTCAATGAAACACAAGTAAACATCTTTCTGGTATTCTTTACTTTCAGCTAAGATCTATCTGACATCAGCAATGATATCCCTCATTCCAAGTCCTCTTCTGAATCCATCTTGCATTTCTGGAAGTTTTCTGTCAATATACGGCTGCAACTGTTTTTGAATTATCTTCAGCAAGATTTTTCTTGGATGTGGAGATGCTAAAGGGAGTCCTTTGAACAGAGAACCAAAAATAGCAAATAACAACCGACCATTAATACACAGGATGACACAACCCAGAAACTACAGCTATGGACATATCCAAAGTAAAATGAGCTTACAAGATTATAAACAGGGAACCAGAGACATCAA
>NW_006921802.1:294575-308913 GCF_000298275.1 Orycteropus afer afer
GGATGTGATATTAACAATATTGTTCTATAATTTACACATTCTGTGGGATCACCTTTCTTTGGAATGAGTACAAATATGGATCTCTTCCAGTCAGGTGGCAAGGTAGCTGTCTTTTACATTTCTTGGCATAGGCAAGCAAGCACCTCTAGTGCAGCATCTGTTTGTTGAAACCTCTCAATGGGTATTCTGTCAATTCCTGGAGCTTTTGTTCCTTGCTAATTCCTTCAGTGCAGCTTCGACTTCTTCCTTCAATACGAAATGATCATATGCCACTTCCTGAAATGGATGAACATCAACCAATTCTTTTTGGTACAGTGACTCTGTATTCCTTCCATCTTCTTTTGATGTTTCCTGTATCAGTCAATATTTTTCCCATTGAATCTTTCAATATTGCAACTCAAGGTTTGAATTTTCTCTTTAGTTCTTTCAGCTTGAGAAATGCCATGTATGTTCTTCCCTTTTGGTTTTCTAACTCCATGTCTTTGCACATTTCATTGTAATAAATGACACTGTCTTCTCGAGTTACTCTTTGAATTCTTCTGTTCACCTCTTTTATCTTGTCATTTCTTCCATTTGCTTTAGTTACTCTTTGTTCAAGAGCAAGTTTCAGAGTTTCTTCTGAAATCCACTTTGGTCTTTTCTTCATTTTCTGTCTTTTAAATGACCTTTTGCCTTCTTCATATATGATGTTCTTGATGTCATCCCAGAATTCCTCTGATTTTCGGTCACTTGTGTTCAATGTATCAAACCTATCCTTTAGATGGTCTCTAAATTCAGGGATAAAATCAAGGTCCTATTCAGAGTAGAACTGACCGATAGTGTTTTCAAAGTTGTAAATCCCTTAAGGAAGCAGATTGCCTCATCTTTCTCCTGAAGAACAGTTCCTGCAGAGTGGTTCAAACCTCTGACCTTCCAGTTAGCAGCCAAGAACTTAACCACAGTACCCCCAGGGCTCTTTCTGAATGCAATGCAATGCATACATATAAAAGAGACTGCCCTTAAACTGTTAGTAGAAGTGATTACCAGGGAAGGAAGTAGGATTGGGGGAGAGGCGCAAAGGGAAAGTAAAAAAAAAAAGATCAAGGTCCTATTTTAGCTCTTGTGGACTCCTTTTAATTGTCTTCAGCTTCAACTTGAACTTGCATATGAGCAGTTGACGGTCTGTTCCACAGTCAGCTTCTGGCCTTGTTTTGTCTGAAGATACTGAACTTCTCCATTGCCTCTTGCCACAGATGTAGCCAATCTGATTCCTGTGTACTCCATCTGACAAAGTCTATGTGTACGGCCACCATTTATATTGTTGAAAAAAGGTATTTACAATGAGTAAGTTGTTAGTCTTATAAAATTCTATCATGTGATTTCCAGCATCATTTCTATGACTAAAGCCATATTTTCCAACTACTTGTGATTCTTCGTTTCCAGCTTTTGCATTCCCGTCACCAGTAATCAATACATCTTGATAGTGTGTTTGATCAACTTCAGACTGCAGAAGTTGGTAAAAATCTTCAATTTCCTCACCTTTGGCTTTGGTGATTGATGTGTAAATTTGAGTAACAGTAGTATTAACTGGTCTTTCTTGTAGGTGTATGGATATTACCCTATCACTGACAGCACTGTATTTCAGGATAGATCTTGACACATCCTTTGTGATGATGAATGCCACACTATTCCTCTTTGTCATTCCAGGCTTAGCAGATCATATGGCTGTCTGATTCAAAATGGCCAAAACCATTCCATTTTAGCTCACTGAATTCTAGGATATCACTTTTCACGTGTTCCATTTTATTTTTGACAGCTTCCAAGTTTCCTAGATTCATGCTTTGTACATTCCATGTTCCAATTATTAATGGATGTTTGCAGCTGTTTCTTCTTGAGTCCTGCCACATAAGAAAATTGAGATCTCAAAAGCTTTACTCCATCCACATCATAAAAGTTGGCTCTACCCTGAGGAGGCAGCTCTTCCCCAGTCATATTTGAGTGCCTTCCAACCTGAGGGGCTTTTCTGGCACTATATTGGACAATATTTCAGAACTATTCATCAAAGTTTTCACTGGTCAATTCTTTCAGAAGTGGATGGTCCCTTCCTTTTTCTGAGTCTGTCTTAGTCTAGGAGCTCCACTGAAACCTGTCTACCCTGGGTGACCCTGCCAGTATTTGAAATACTGGTGGCAAAACGCAAGCCAGCACGGAATGACAAATTGACATATGTATATATATATATATATATATATATATATATATATATATATATACACACACACACACACACACACACACACACACACAGTTTTAGATATATTTATTCACATAGAGTTCAAATCAGAGTTGACTCTCAAGTAATTTAAATTAAGAACTGAAACGTAATTGGCAGAGCCATAAAAAATAACAATAAAACTTGGGCCAGTAATCTCATTTCTGCAAATTTTTCTTAAGGAAAGTAAAAATGGAAAGAAGGGATGATGCTAATTACAGCATTACTGGTAATATTGAAAAATCTGAATTGAGGAATTAAAATGAGAATTAATTTAATGAGGGGACTGGCAACCTACAGCCCTCAGATAAAATCTGGTCTACCACCTGTTTTTGTAAATAAAGTTTTACCAAAACACAGTCACACTCAGGTATTTAGGCACTGTCTCTGACAACGTTTGTATTACAAATGCAGAACTGAATAGTTGTGACAGAAATCCTTTTAGCAGTAAAGCCTAAAATATTTACTATCCAGACCTTTAAACAAAAATGTCTGTGGATCCTTAATTTTGATGATGTATCAGCATCAAAGATGTAGAATACAAAATTGTTATCTATACTGGATGAATAATACAATATACACATCTGAACAAAATTTAAGAAAAAAGTGGCAAAAATTAAGAGCTGACTTGCTAGAAGAAAACTCACCAACCATTCTACTCTAAATTTTTTATTTCCATTACTGTTACTATTATGAATCAGCTTGACAGCAGTCGGGTGGGTTATCATTGTAATGTTTATTCTATTGTTCATAAGGTTGCTGTAAGTCAGAAGTGACTCAATATCATCTAACAACAAAGTTTCACGCAATGTGCTCCCATTATTTAAATGTGTGTATATATGAAAGGAGCCCTGGTGATGCAGTGGTTAAAGCATGTGGTGCTAACCAAAAGGTCGGCAGTTCGAAGCCACCGGGCACTCACTCCCCAGGAGAAAAATGAAGCAGTTTGCTTCCATAAAGGTGTACAGCCTTGGAAATCCTATTGTGCAATTCTACTCTGTCCTACAGGGTAACTATGAGTTGAATCAACTCAATGGCAGTGAGTTATATGTGTAAGGAGCCTTGATGTAAAAGCTATTACTTCTACTATTATTAATAGTAATGCTGTGATATCTCTGTGATTTATTTGATTACAGACACTAAGATAATAAGATCCTCCCAACATAAGAGTATTTTTAAAGGAAAATGTTCACCATTAAGGTTTTAGGGAACAGTTGGTTTCAAAAGCAGATGGTCTTTACAGTTAAAATTAGACACACATGCTAATATATGCCACATATTCTGCTGGGTTTATTTTCCATGTACTAGTTTTCCTCTAACAAGTAAACTGGAATAAATTTCACTGGCATTACAAATTAAGTGAACCAGTAGCTCTAGGCAAATTAATAAGTGTTATCCCAAGTAACAAAAATTTAAAACTTAGAATAAATAATTTCCCCATTCTGATCTGAATTTGTGACCAACTCCCTTTCTAGAGAGGATAGTGAATTCCAAAATGTTTCTGGTGAGGAGAATGACAGTTCTGAAAGTCATGAAACTTGAAATGCTTCCAGTTTGGTGGCCTCCTCCCCCTCCCACTCTACCTCCTACCCCCACACCCCATGTGGCACAACAGAATAATTTCTGTTAGCTAATCCCTGACAACCTCTGATAACCTTAAATGAGACCTATGTACACTGGGGGACACCAGACTCCATTGGCACAACAAAATACATAAAAGAGTTGCTCCACATCCTACATTGGTGAGTAGCAACTGTGGTCTTAAAAGCTTTCAAGTGGCCATCTAAGATGCAGCTAATGGTCTCCTAGCATTAGAAGTGAAAAACAACACACACACACACACACACCCCAAAAAAGAAAAAAGGGCATTTAGAAGCAATCAGCCATAGGTCACAACGGTCCTCAAAATCAGAAGAACTAGATGGTGCCTGGCTATCAATGACAACCACTCAGGAAAGTATCAAATCTGGAGATCCTGGATAGAGTAGTAGGGAAAACATGGAACAAAATCCAAAAACTCAATAATGACCAGAATTACTAGTCAGATGAAATCTGGTGAGACCCCTAATACTATGGCCCTGGAATACATTCTGCACCCAGAATAAAATGCACCCCCAGGGGCGAGCTCTCAGCCCAATAGTTAACAAGATGTACACGTATACCACTCAACCCAGGATGATGCACCCACACACTCTATGGTAATACATCCCTTAGAGCAATAGCCAATGGGACACCAAAGGACCAACATTCAAACTGAGGAAATGCAGGACAAACAGGAATGCATAAATATGAGGGGCACAGGGGGAAGATTACAGGGTAGGGAGGGGAGGAGACTGGGTTAGAATTGGACATGGTAAATGGGAATGAAACTAAATGTACATGTTGTTGTTGTTGTTATGTGCCGTCGAGTCAGCCCTGACTCATAGCGACCCCTCCTTGGGTTTCCGAGGCAGTATCACTACGGAAGTAGGATTGCCCAACCTTCCTTCCGAGGAGTGGCTGGTGGGTTTGAACCACCAGCCTTCTGGTTAGCAGTCAATTGCCTTAGCCACTATGCTACCAGAGCTCCCATGTACATGTAATGTTGAATGTAAAACAAGCTCTTAAAATAAATAAATAAATAAAAAATTCCTTAGAAAAGAAAAAAAAAATGAGACCTATGTAAAAAGTTCCTTATGATGGTGTAACCAACCCCAAACCCACCGCCAGTTGATACTGACTCACAGTGACCCTACAGGACAGAAAAGAAATCCCCCACAGGGTTTCCAAGGCTATAAATCTTTACATAAGCAAACTGTCTCACCTTTCTCCTATGGAGCAGCTGGTGGGTTTGAACCACCAATCTTTTGGTTAGCAGCCCAATGCTTTAACCATAGTGTCATCAGAGCTCCTTTGATGGTGCACAGCACATAATAAATATTAGGGCTAATAATACCTTTCTCCACCATTATTACTCTCACGGTTCTCCAACAGTCCTAAAAGTAAAAGATTCTACTCCTTTTCATTAGGAATGAGGAAACAATCCACTGCCATTGTGCCAATTCTGACTCAAAGTGACATTGTAGAACAGAGCAGAACTGCCCAATAGGGTTTCCAAGGCTGGAATCTTTGAGAAAGTAGACTGTCACATCATTCTCCCACAGAGTGGCTGTGGGTTCAAATCCACAATGTTTTGGTTAGCAGTTGAGCACTTAACCACTGTGCCACCAGAGCTCCTTTAAGGAAACAAAAGCCTACCAAATTCAACTGACCTAATCAATTTAAGGGAGCTGTGGTGGTGTAGTGCCTAAGGCATTTGACTGCTAACCAGAAGGCTGGCGTTTCAAACTCATAAGCCACTTGTCAGAAGGAAAACTAGGCAATCTACTTCTGTAGTAATACCACCTCCGAAACCCAAGGAGGGATTTAGGTATGAGTTTAGGTATGACTATGAGCCGGATCCTACTTGACCTAAGTGAGTTTTTTTTTTTTTTTTTAATCAATTTAAATTATTAGTTTGTAGCAAGTATGCCTTTCATGACTTCAAGCTTTCTAAACTTTGAGTAAAATAGAATTAAGAATGGAGAGTTGAAAATAAGGATTCAAAAGGTCTTGATCAATGGAAAAGTACTTAATATCACTATATAATATAGCCTTTATTATGTTCCAGGCACTGTTGGAAGCACTTTTACACTTTTTATTAACTCATTTAGTACCCCTAACTCTGAAGTTATACAAATAAGGAAACTGAGGTACTTAGGTTAACAGATAAACTCAAGATCACAAGCTAGAAAATAGCTGAGTCAAATTGCTGGAGAGGTATGTCATCATTACGTTATATGGAAACAAGTAGTAAATTAAAAACACAAAAACCTAATAGGAAGGGGATAGGTATTCTGAAATACCTATCCCCTTCCTATTCGGATTGTGTGTGTGGGGTGTCCCTGGGTACTTATTCGCAGAGCTAAAGATCTGGATAACACTTGCCAGAGCAGGGCAGAGGCCAGGTACAGAGGCCCAAGGCAAGATAGAGGCGTACCTGCACTCACGGCTGCAGAATCCTTCCTGAATCTAAACGATAAACTGTTAACTTCCCTAATAAATCCCTTAACTGTGAGTATAGTCTGTGAGTTCTATGTGGTCACTGAAAAGAAATATAGAACCCAAAAGAGAAGTAAAGAGTGCCATGGAAAGGATGCCTAGTGTCAGATTTGGTAAAAAGGTTGAAAGGCAGAGGTAGGTATGTCTGACCTTCACCTCACTGATCAGCCATGGGCTGTTGATGTGATTCTCCTCCCCAATTGTGCAGTTAGACAAAGAGGTCTGATGCCCCCACATGCCATTTTTATAATGATTTAAGGAACAGGAACTCACATTTAGTTAAAAGTAATGACTAAAAAAAAGGATGTATTCAGATACTTGAAAGACTGTGATAGGAAAAAAGAGTTTAGACCTGTTATTCGTAGTAGAGGTGGAACTTAGATTTAACAGATGGAGCTCATAACGTAAGATCTGCTCAAATATGGAATGGAGTACTTTTTAAGACTGAGTCACTTAATATGTTGGAACAAAGACTGGATTGCCCACTTGCTGGGACACTGCAAGGGAATCCATCCATTAGGAGGGTATGCTCTTTCATAACTCTTAATATTCTATGGACTAACTCTAAATCCCAGGGTCTATTCAAATGATCATAGATACTTATCTGAAATTCTTGTTTTCCATAGCTAATAGTTTCTTGGCTTTGCTTTTCACCTTACCAGTTTGAGAGCTCCTGATGTCTTGCTCAACTTCACATTCTCAGTGCCTGACAAATTTTAGGCATTCAAAGAATGTTTACCAGATGAAGAAGTTTGGTATTAAGAGATTTAACACTGAGCATCAATTCTGGTCATCGCTACCTAAACCGGAAAAAAAAAAAACAAAACCTCAATGCCCTCAAGTTGGTTCCCACTCACAGCTACCCTTCCTTGGGTTTCCAAGGCAGTACCTCTTTGGAAGCAGATTACCCAGTCTTCCTTCCGAGCATTGCTACCTAGTAAGCAGAAAAATCATCTAGTTTCCCTGAGCTATTCCACTTACTCCCCTTTCTTACCTCTCCCACCTACATAAACACCAGAATTAATCCATTAACTCCACTTTGGTGGTGAAGTCATGAAGTCTTTTAAATTGAAAGTATCTGCCTCCCTAAACAGAGTTCTTAAGAGGTGGGGCAAAGCACAGTGCCTGGAAGACTTTTCAGGTATCGATTACGGTTCATAATATCCAACAAACAGGGATATTATAAAGGAGCTCTGGTGATGCAATGGTAAAGCTCTTAGCTGCCAGCCAAAAGGGCAGCGGTTTGAACCCACTAGCAGCTCCAAGAGAAAAAAGACCTTGCAATCTGCTCTTTTTAAGATTACAGTATAGGAAACCCTATGAAGCAATTCTTCTCTGTCCCATAAAACCAAAAAACCAAACTCACTGCCATGGAGTCAATTCCGACTCACAGCGGCTCCCACTGGGTTTCTAAGGAAGTAAATCTTTACGGAAGTAGATTGCCCCATTTTCCTTCCGTGGAGAGGCTGGTGGGTTTGAACTGCTGACTTCTTGTTAGTAGCCAAATGCCTTATCCACTAAGCCACCAGAGCTCCTTACTCTGTCCTATAAACTCGTGCCTCAAGTGGGATCCGGCTCATAGCGACCCCTCCTTGGGTTTCCCGGGTGGTATCACTACAGAAATAGATTGCCCAACCTTCCTTCCCAGGAGTGGCCGGTGGGTTTGAACCGCCAGCCTTCTTGTTAGCAGCCAAATGCCTTAGGCACTATGCCACCAAAGCTCCTACTCTGTCCTATGTTGTTGTTGTTATTTGCCATCGAGTCGGCCCGACTCATAGCGACCCCTCCTTGGGTTTCCGAGGCAGTATCACTAGGGAAGTAGGATTGCCCAACCTTTATTCCCAGGAGTGGCTGGTGGGTTTGAACTACCAGCCTTCTGGTTAGCAGTCAAGCGCCTTAGGCACTATGCTACCAGAGCTCCTATAAGGGTCGCTAAAAAGTCAGTAACGAATAGACGGCACACAACAGGGTTATTACTTCAAAGATTTTAAGCATACAGTTAAGTGATTTAATTTACAAAAAATACATCAACGATTCCATCCACCACGCGATCCACTTGATAACATTTACTTCAAAGTTAGTGAAAACGAAAAAAATGTGGACTTAATATTCTCTTCACAAGCATATTGGGAATGGGGTAAAAATTAAATAGTTCATCAGACCGTAACAACCTTTTTGGTGTTCTATAAAGGCAATTTTTTCCCAAAGATACCTGGGAGTCATTTAGACGCTCATCACTGGTTTAACTCACACAGAGCCAATGTGTTTTCACGAAAAATTAGAAAAGCACACAAATATACAGCAGGCATTTTTTTAAAAATGTCATTCTGTTATTCTGATATTACATTTCTGTAGTTACACGTGTAACAGGGACCAAAACAATCTCCGTTTCCCAACTGGATACACGAAAATCTCAGCAAACCAAACCAAGGCTCCGTTCGCGATCCCCTCCCAATCCCGCGAGTTACCAGAAGAAAACTGCCTGTCAGGCCTCACGATTTAGGGTCTTGTCTGCGGAAGCGGGCGGCAGTAGCCGGAGCTCCGCTTCTGGTCGTTACTACATCGCAGTCCAGAACCGACCCCAACCACCAACCACGAACGCGTCCTGAGGGCAGGCCCGGCCGTTCACACCAAGGGCGGGTACGGTGCGGGTGGTCCCGTGGACCTGCCCGCCGCGGGCTCGAACGCCTTTGTCGTGGTTACACCCGCCGCCTGAGGAGGTGGCGAGGCCGGAGAGCAGGAGAAGCAACCGGCCCCGGCTGAACGGCCTTCCTAATTTCCCGTGCAGGCTTCATTATACCAACCCTGAGTACTCGCCGCTGCCTAGGTTCAGGAGAGGGAAAACGGATGCTGAACCCGGAGCGGGGGCTGGGGGCGGCAAGCTGCGAACAGCGAAGAGAGCTCAGGCGCGATGCTCACCTGTGAGCCGCCGTCGCTACAGTCCCCGCGAGGACAGTCGGGCTGTTTTGAGCCGCGCGCACGCGCCAACGCGCTTCCGCGCTTCCGCAGCCCCTCCAAGCGGCTCCAAGCGGCGCGCGCGCCTGAGCCCCGAGCGTTGTTAGCTCGAACTTCCGGAGGCCGATAGAGCGGAAAAGGAAAGGAAGTCACTAGCTAACATCCGCGAGTACCGCGTGAACGGGGCGGTAACCAAAACGTTAGGACCTGCGATGATTTATCGGGCGGGCGTCTTTAGAGAGCGAGAGGACCACAGGAGGCCCCTTCTACAGTTGGCTGAGGGACTCACAAATAGGAAGTAAAATGTGAAGAAATAAATCGTCCAAGCACTCAGTGGCTTAGTGAATTGCCCATGTGTTACTGCTGCTTCCCCCTACTGTTATTACTGGCAATGCTGGAAGACCTAGTTATTGTGGCTAATTAGGGAAAGCTGCTTTCTCTTGTAATTCCTAACCAAAACAACAATAATAAGAAGGAACCTGGGCCTTTGTGATTGTTTTTATCAATAAAGCAGTTCAACTAGTTAGAATTAATGAGTCAGGGGCTGGTAACAACATTAGAGAGTTCTCTCCAGTGGCGTTGTTGTTGTTGTTGTTGTTGTTGTTATTTGCCATCGAATCGCCCCGACTCATAGTACCTGCTAACCCAGAAGGCTGGTGCTTCAAACCACCAGCCACTCCTCCAACTGGAAGGTTGGGTAATTGTGGTTAAATTTGTGTGTCAACTTGTCTAGGCCTGGTTGAGTAGTTGAGCTGCTGAATGTAGTTACTCCCCATGGTGAGATTAGTAATTAACTCCAGGGTTAACTATTGGAGCAGCTGAGTAGCTACTTTGGATATGTGGTCTGCTTCCTATGTGTAAGAAACAGCTTTGGGAATGGTCTCTAGCTTATGGCACGATTGAATCCTACATGGAGCTGTGTCATTGTTAAGCAGCCTGCCATGCTCTGCCAACCTTAGGACTTACAATGGACTTGAAATAATGGCCGGCTGTGTGGTTTGGTAACATGGGGACTGTGCCTTTATACTTGTTGACCTTCGGCTTGAATTTCCAGAAGGACTGCAGCTCTGCAAAACTTTTAATTTTTCATTTTAGATGGCCAGAATTGTAAAAGAATCAAATTACTTTAAGTCTCTAGGAACTAGGACTGTGTGATTTGTTACTCCAGCAATAGTAGACCAATATAGTAGGTACTCAATAATTATTTTTTTACATGAAAATGCAAAGAAAGTCTCCATTGATGTTGTAGCACTTTGGGAGAAGTTGATGTTCTGCCAGACTCATCTCTGGTGTTGAAGACTCTGTCAGAGTGATTCCCTTTCTTTGTATCCTCTTGCCACCTTGTCCCTCCCTCCTGTGGCAGGATGAGGTATGCAGTCCTAGTTTATGGAGTACCTTCTGGAAATGATGAGCCACTATGGCTATGCTAATACTAGATATGGTGCCTGTGAAGAAGAAAATGAGAGACTCACTGAAAGTCTGAGAAGCAAAGTAACTGCTATAAAATCTCTTCCCACTGAACCAGGCCATGAAGCTAAACATCAAAATAAATTATTAGCCAAAGAAGATTTTATCCAGAGGAGCCAAACCAAGCTGCTGTGCTAATGTGATGCTATTGTCAATCTATGTCTTTTTTTCATTTATTGGATTATTAAACTCAGGTGATGTAAGTAAGTGAGTTGGAATTTGTTCCAACTAAATGGCTTAAAAGACTAGAATGCATGTCAGAAGACACTCTGAAACCTGCTCTTGAACAGAGAGTATCTAAAGCAAATGACATAAATGACAAGATAAAAGAGCTAGACAAAAAAATTTCAAAGAGTAGCTTGAAAAGACAAAGTCAATTATTATAATGAAATGTGCAAAGACCTGGAGTTAGAAAACCAAAAGGGAAGAACATACTTGGTATTTCTCAAAATGAAGGAAGTGAAGAAAAAAAATCAAGCCTTGAGTTGCAGTATTGAAAGCTTCTATGGGCAAAATCTGTTCTTTAAAGAATGAAGAAAACCAAAATTCATGGAAACAATTAGTCCTAGCAACTGGTACACCATCCAATCGGCAGCCTATAGGACTATGAGACCAGAAGAACTAGATGGTGCCCGGCTACCATTGTCATCCACTTGGAAGGGGATCTATGTAGGAGATCCTTGATAAAGAGAGAGAACAATGTGGAACAAAACTCAAAATCATTTGCAGAAAAAAAAAGGGGGGGAGGGGACCAGGTTTGCTGGTCCGATAGAGTCTGGTGAAACCACTGAGACTATGGCCCCTAGCTGCCCTTCAGATCTGGAATTAAACCCACACCTGTAGTTTCCAGCCAAACAAAAGACAGGCATATGAGTTGAACATTTACCTTAGGTAGATACATTCCTTGGAGAGAACGATCATGGGAGAAAAAAGGGCTGCTTATGCACAGGGAGACAGCTCGGGGCAGGAGTGCATGGAGGGATGGACACAGGGAAGAGGTAACTATGGGGAGGAAGTGGGTGGGGAGCTGTTACATTGTGGTAAACTGTTGTCAATGTCATGAGACAAAGTATATGTGAACTGCTGTATGGAAAATGAATTTGCTCTATAAACCTTCACCCAAATCACAATTAAAAAAAAAAAAAATACTATTCTTTAGATGATCTCTAAATTCAGGTGGGATATAATCAAAGTTATGTTTTGGCTCTCCTGGAATTGTTTCCAGCTCAATCCTGAACTTGCATATGAGCAGTTGATGGTGTGTTCCACAGTCAGCTCCTTACCCTATTTTGGCTGAAGATAGTAAGCTTCTCCATCACCTCTTTCCACAGATAGAGTCAATCTAATTCCTATATATTCCATCTGGTGAAGCCCATGTGTATAACTGCTGTTTTTGCTGTTGAAAAAAGGTATTACAATGAGTAAGTCATTGATCTTGCAAAATTCTGTCATGATCCTCGGCATCATTTCTATCACCAAGCCATATTTTCCAACTACTGGTGATTCTTGTTTCCAACTTTTGCATTCCAATCACCAGTAAAAATCAACACTTCTTGATTACACATTTGGTCAATTTCAGACTGCAGACATTGATAAAAATCTTCAATTTCCTTGTTTTGGCTTTGGTGGTTAGTGTGTAAATTTGAATAATAGTAATATTAACTGGTCTTCCTTGTAGGCATATGGATATTATCCTATCACTGACAGCATCGTACTTCAGGATAGATCTTGAAACACTTTTTGTGATGATGAATGCCATGCCATTCATCTTCAATTTGTCATTCCCAGCATAGTAGATCACGGGGTTGTCTGATTCAAAATGGCCAAAACCAGTCCATTTCAGCTCACTAATGCCTAGCATATCAATTGTTATGTGTTCCATTTCATTTTTTCACAACTTCCAGTTTTCCTAGATTCATATTCATGCATTCCCTATTCCAATTACTAATGGATGTTTGCAGCTGTTTCTTCCCATTTTGAGTCATGCCAAACACCATAGGACACAATGAACATCAATGACCAAAAACCAGAATTGTGGGATGATATCAAGAACATCAGATATAAAGAAAGCAAAAGGTCATTAAAAAGACAGGAAGGAAGAAAAGGCCAAAAAATGGATGCCAAAAGACTTGCTCTTGAACTGAAAGCAGATAAAGCAAATGAAAGAAATGAAAAGATAAAAGAGCTGGTGGAATAGGCAAAAACACTGCACAGGCCCTCTTCAACAAAGAAAAGGGGAACCAATTAACACAGATACAGAAGATAATCCTGGACCCCTGAACCTTGAAGGGAAGGATATAGAACTGGACTAAACTCCGAATAGCAGAAGAATTTGCATGAAAATACCAAAAAAGGAGACATATGGAGTTGCAGTCTGGCAGTGATCCTGACAGCACAGACAGCTTGGATATTGCTGAGTGATGGTAGGACCTAAGAATTAACCTAAAACCCAGCCCTGAAGACCAGGGACTGCACGGAGGACAGCTCTGGTGGCTGGGGAATAAAAGGAGAAGCAGACAAGGGGAAGGTGGGCTGAGCTGTGGACTTTTGTCTGTCTGGAGGGCATGGCCATTTTGAATGTTTACAAGTGGCTTGACCATTTTGGATATTTAAAGCAACAGCATTCTCCCAGATTCCAGGGACTTAAGAACTGGCTGCACTTGCAAGTAATCCCAAGGACATTCCAGACCTGGACGGCTGGAAAGGTGTGACATTCCCCTTGTTATGCTTATACCCCACAACCCCTTGGTGAACGGAGGTGAAGCCATCTCCCATTCCTACCCACCTTCTGGGCCAATAGAAATTCCACCCCAGTCTGTGTGCTCTGACGGAACCTGGGTGCCCTGCCCTGCCCTCCACTGATTTTTATTTTTCTCTTTCTTTTTTCTGTTTGTTTGTTTTTATCTGTTTTAAAACTACAATTATTAATAATAATTTTGTCCTTTTTACTATAATTCTTTATTATTCCCCTCCCAGGTCCTAGTTTTCAGCTTTTTTCTTTTCCCTGTTCCTGGTTGCAATTTTTTTTTCTTTCTCATGGTTAATTTTTTCTTCATTATTCTCCTTCTCTATCTTTTTTCTCTTATTGCCCTATCCCCAAATATTGTAGGTGTTCTTTTATTTTTCTTCTTCTTTTTCCCTTTTTTCTATTTTTGATTACTGTTCTTGTGTGATTACATGGTGTATTTTTTGTTCATGTGCTTTTACTTTTTGATGGTTATTCAATTGTTCTTTTTGTCTAATGGAGTGGAAAACAGCAACAGTCCCCATACAACAGAACTATACCCACACCTCCTGCAAGTTCACTTACTGAGTGAGAGCCACCACTTCCTTTTCCACCAATGGGCCAATGATAAACAACCACCAAGAAGAGAAGTATCTGAATCACCCTTGGATGCTCTTCACAAACAGTTAACAGAGATGTACATACAACAACGCCACAATGTCTCGGAGACAACAGACCATCATAGTCCACCCAAAGAAGCAAGATAAAGTGGTAGAAACAAGGCAGGATACAGACCCAGAACACATCCTTGACAAAGAAGCAGCATTGGAACACTCTGATAAGGAATTCAAAAGAATTAT
>NW_006921802.1:310189-311040 GCF_000298275.1 Orycteropus afer afer
ATACTGTGTAGTTACAGAACTTCTAAATGGTGAGGAAGTCAAGAGAGTTGCAAGATAGAATGGACTGTTCTAATCTCAGGGAGAAAATTATAAATTACATGGTGACCTCAAAGAAATATGTTAAACTTTCATATCACAATAAAAAAAGTGGACAAGCACAAATATTCAACAAATACTAAAACAACATCAACAAAAGAAATGACAACAAGATTCATAAACATAATGAGCTTAAACAAAAAATAATATGGAACAAATAAACCAGGGTCACCATGAAAAACCACATAACAAAATCACAGCAACCAATTCATACTTGTCAATTATTACACTGAATGTTAATGGAGTAAATGCACCACTCAAGAGACACAGAGTTGAAGATTGGATAAGAAAACAAAACCCATCAATATGCTGCCTACAAGAGACACACCTTAGATATAAAGACAAAAATAGACTAAAAGTCAAAGGTTGGAAAAAGATGTTGCAAGCAAATGGCAATTGTAAGAGAGCAGATTTAAGACAAAAACCAACAAACGAGACAAGGAAGGACATTATATAATGATTAAAGGATAAATTGAACATGAAGATACAACCATAATAAATATCTATGGACTGTGTTAGATTGGGTTCTCTAGAGAAGCACAAAAACCAGCAAAGTGTATATATATATAGACAGAGAGAGAGAAAAAAAATTATCTTAGGAAAATGGCTCACAAATGTATATTGTTGTTGTAAAGTGCTGTCGAGTCGTTTCCGACTTACAGTGACCCCATGCACAGCAGAACGAAACACTGCCCGATCCCGCGCCAGCCCCACAATCCCTGCTATACTTGAGCCCATCATCGCAGCCACCGTGT
>NW_006921802.1:314386-315576 GCF_000298275.1 Orycteropus afer afer
GGGAGACTTTAATACACCACTTTCAATGAAAGACAGAATAACTGGAAAGAAACTCCACAAAGTTGCACAAGAGCTAAATAATACAATCCACCAACTTGACCTTATAGACATCTACAGAACACTTCACCCAACAACAGCACAATATACATTCTTTTCCAGTGCACATGGAACATTTTCCATGATAGGCCATATGTTAGGCCACAAAGTAAGCCTTAATAAATTTAGAAACATTGGAAAACTGCAAAGCATCTTCTCAGATCATAATACTATCAAATTACAAATGAACAATAGGAAGATCAACGGAAAAAGAGTAAACACATGGAAACTGAACAACACCCTCCTTGAGAAAGACTGGGTAAGAGAAGAAATATAAATCTTAATTCAAAAATTCCTTGAATATAATGAGAATGAAAACACAACATACCAAAATCTTTGGGACACAGCAAAAGCAGCAATCAGAGGCCAATCTACAGCAATACATGCACACATCAAAAAAAGAAGAAAGAGCCAAAACCAACACTTTAAACCAACATCCCCAACAATTAGAAACAGAACAGCAAGAAAAGCCTAGAGTCACCAGAAAGAAAGGAAATAATAAAGATGCAAGCAGAAATCAATGAAACAGGAAATAGAAGGGCAATAGAAAAAATCAACAAGACCAGAATTGGTTTTTTAAAAAGATCGATAAAACTGACAAACCACTGGCAAATTTAACTAAGGAAAAGTGGGAGAGAATACAGATAACATGAATAAGGAATGGGCCACATCACAACAGAACCAACTGAAATAAAAAGCATAATATCAGGATACTATGAAAAACTGTACTCCAACAAATTTGAAAAACTGGAAGAAATGGGTAGATTTCTAGAAACACCATTTACCTAAACTAGCACAGAATGATGTGGAAAAGCTGAACAGGTCCATCACAAAAGAAGAAATTGAACAGGTCATCAAAAAAATTACCAACTAAAAAAAGTCCTGGCCCAGATGTTTTCACTGGAGAATTCTACCAAACATTCAGAGAAGAATTGATACCAAGACTACTCAAACAATTCCAAAACATAGTAAAAGATGGAATCCTCCTTAACTCATTTTATGAAGCAAGCATAAACTTAATACCAAAACCAGGCAAAGACATCACTCAAAAGGAAAACTACAGACCAATATCCCTCATGAATATAGATGCAAAA
>NW_006921802.1:316245-324499 GCF_000298275.1 Orycteropus afer afer
AATCCAGATCCCATCAACATTCTTTAGGGATATGGAAAAACCAATCACTAACTTTATATGGAAAGGAAAGAGACCTTGGATAAGCAAAGCACTATCAAAAAAGAAGAACAAAGTACGAGGTCTCATACTGCCGGATCCCAAAACCTACTATACAGCCACAGTAGTCAAAACTGCCTGGTATTGGTTCAATGACAGATACATAGACCAATGGAATAGAATTGACACCCCAGATATAGATCCATCGACCTATGGTCAGCTGATCTTTGACAAAGGGCCGAAATCCACTAAATGGGGAAAAGAATGTTTGTTTAATAAATGGTGCTGGCGAAACTGGATATCCATTTGCAGAAAAATGAAACATATCTGTACCTCACACCATACACAAAAACTAAATGAAGATGAATCAAAGACTTAAATGTGAAACCTAAAAATATAGAGTTCCTCAAGGAAAACTAGGGGCAAATTTAGGGGCCCTAATGTATGGCAAAAGCAGACTATCAAGCATAATCCAAACTGCTGTTTTTATTCATGCTGTTGGTCCTGTCAGAGTAGCTGACAATCCGCAGCTCTGACTGTCTCTGTACTCACAGTTTTCATTCAGTTTTTTTCCACTAATTAGTGCCTAATCCATTTCTGTACAGTTCCTTTCAAAGCTCAGAGCCCCAAGATTATCTTCTGTACTCTGTCAATCGGTTTCTCCTTTCTTTGTTGAAGAGGGTCTGTGTCGCTTGTCTGCCTAGTCCTCTGTCTTACTGGAAGTAAGCAGTAAGCAGAAGCAGACAGCAGAAAAGAAACCAGATGAATGGAACTTTCTAAAAATTCATTTGTATGTGCTTCCAAAGACTTCTCTAAAAGAGTCAAAAGAGAACTACAGATTGGGAAAAAATATTTGGCAATGACATATCTGACAAGGGACTTATCTCTAGAATTTATAGAAAATTCCAAGACTTCAAAAACAAAAAGACAAACAATCCAATTAAAAAGTGGGCATAAGACATGAATAGACACTTCACCAAGGAGGATATTCAAGCGACCAACAAACATATGAAGAAATGCTCACGATCATTAGCTATTAGAGAGATGCAAATCAAAACAATGAGATACCATCTTGCTCCAACACTAGTAGCAAAGTTCAGGACAGAGAATAACAAATGCTGGTGAGGCTGTGGAGAGATTGGGACTCACATACACTGCTGGTGAGACTGTAAAATGGAACAATCACTGTGGGAAGCAGTATGGCGATCTCTTCAAAAGTTGGAATTAGAAATACCATTTGACCCAGCCATTCCATTACTAGGTATATATCCTAAAGAAGTGAGAGCCATGACAAGAACAGACATATGCACACCCATGTTCATCGCAGCACTATTTACAATAGCCAAAAGATGGAAACAACCTAGGTGTCCATCAACTGAGGAATGGATAACCAAACTATGGTACTTACACACAATGGAATACTATGCAATCCTAAAGAATAACATAGAATCTGCAAAACACCACATGATGTGGATAAACTTGGGGGATGTTATGCTGAGTGAAATAAGTCAATCACAAAAGGACAAATATTGTATTAGTCCGTTATTGTGAAAATCAAGGAAAGGTTTATCTATGGAAGGAAATTTTCTTTGTTGTGTACCAGAGGCAGGAGGGTAGGGTAAAGAACACTGTTAGATAGATAGAGATAAGTATTGATTTGGGTGAAGAGAAGGGCAATGTATCAAATGTGAGTGATCAACATGGTGGCATTGAGGAAAAGAAAGACATAGAGATGTGTATGGGAGGTAGAGACAACAAAGATGAACCCTTCTGCACATACAGTACTGTGTTGTCAGTGAAGGCAAACATGGCTATATGGGTGGATAGATGGGTGGACAGGCTGAACTAGTAGGTATGTCTATGAAGTATGTCTATACCCAAGACCATGTATAGGGTTGGCAGACAGTGATCCTATAACTTTATTTGTATGATCTGAATTCCCACGTGTATAGTAGAGCTGACAAGGGGCAAGGTTGTAGTCACTTCTTGGTCACAGCCAGCTACCCAGAGGGACTGATTAGTTGAACTGGTGTGCTTTGGACCATATTCGCAGGGGACATCAAGCTCAGTTGGCATTACATACTACACAAAACATTGTTCCACCTCCCACTTCGGCAAGTAGCAACTAGGATCTTAAAAGCTTGCAAGCAGCCATCTAGGTGCAATGATGCTCTCTCCTTGTCCAGAGAAAAGAAGAATGAAGAAAACCAAAAATTCGTGGAAACAATAGTCTTAGTGACTGGTACATCATGCAATGTGAAGCCTAAATGACTATGAGACCAGAAGAACTAGATGGTGCCCGGCTACCACTGTCAACCACTTAGAGGGGGATGTAGGAGATCCTGGATAGAGAGGGAGAACAATGTAGAACAAAAGTCAAGAGCATTTGGAGAAAAAGAAAAGGGGGGACTGGGTTTGCTGGTCCGATAGAGCCTGCTGATACCACTGAGACTATGGCCCCTAGCTGCCTTTCAGGTCTGGAATTGAACCAACACCTGTGGCTTCCAGCCAAACAAAAGACAGGCATATGAGTTGAACATTTACCTAAGGTAGATACACTCCTGGGAGAGAACAAACATGGGAGAAAGAAGGGCTGTTTATGCACAGGGTGACAGCTCGGGACAAGAGTGCATGGAGGGATGGACACAGAGAAGAGGTAACTGTTGGGAGGAGTGGGAGGGAAGCTGTTTCATTGGGGTAAATTGTAATCAATGTCATGAGATGAAGTGCATGTGAAGTGCTGTATGGAAAGTGAATTTGTTCAGTAAATTTTCACCCAAATCACAATTAAAAAAAAAAAAAAAGAGAGAGAGATGAACAGAAGATTTCAAAGAGCAGCTTGAAAAGACAAAGTCAGTTATTACAATGAAATGTGCAAAGACCTGGAGTTATAAAACCAAAAGGGAAGAACATGCTCATCATTTCTCAAGCTGAAAGAACTGAAGAAAAAATTCAAGCCTCAAATTGCAATACTGAAATATTCTGTGGCCAATATAGTAAATGATACAGGAAACATCAAAAGAAGATGTAAGGAATACAGAGTTATTGCACCAAAAAAATTGGTTGATGTTCATCTATTTCAGGAGGTGGCATATGATCAAGAACCAATGGTATTGATGGAAGAAGTCAAAGCTTCACTGAAGGAATTGGTGAAGAGCATGGCTCCAAGAATAGACAGAATACCCATTGAGATGTTTCAACAAACAGATGCTGTGCTACAAACACTTACTCCTCTATGCCAAGAAATTTGGAAGACAGCTACCTAGTCAACTGACTGGAAGAGATCCATATTTGTACCCATTCCTGAGAAAGGTGATCCCATAGAATGTGGAAATTATCGAACATTATCATTAGTATCTATGGGTATAGCAGGGATCATGAGGCTGGCACCAAAAAGAAAACCCAAAAAAACTCACTACTGTTGAGTTGGGTCCAACTCATAGTGACACATCTTTGGCTTTCCGAGGCAGTATCTCTATGGAAGTAGATTGCTCCGAGGAGTAGCTGGTGGGTTTGAACTGCCAGCCTTCTGGTTAGCAGTCAGATGCCTTAGGCACTATGCATTGTTTCGTTCTGTTGTATATAGGTCGCTATGAGTCAGAGACAACTTGATGGCACCTGACAACAACAACAACATCATTAATATCACTTGCAAGTAAAAATTTCCTAAAGATAATTTTAAAACAGTTGCAGCAGACTTCCAGTAAGACAGAGGACTAGGCAGACAAGCAACACAGACCCTCTTCAACAAAGAAAGGAGAAACCGATTAAGAGAGTACAGAAGATAATCCTGGGGCTCTGAGCTTTGAAAGGAACTGTAGAGAAGTGGATTAGGCACTAATTCGTGGAAAAAACTGAATGAAAACTTTGAGTACAGAGACAGTCAGAGCTGAGGATTTTCAGCTACTCTGACAGGACCAACAGACTGAATATTTTCAAGTGGTGTTGGGACCTGAGAATTGACCTAAAAAGATCAGCCCTGGTCACCAAGGCTGCAGGGATGATTGCGCTGGTGGCCTATGACTAGGAAGGGAAACAGCAAGGAGGGAAACAACCTGGGCTGTGGACTTTCCACTGTCCGGAGGGTGCGGCCATTTTGATTGTTTACATGCAGCAGCTATTTTGGATATTTAAAGTGACTTAGGGTGCAGCCATTTTAGATATTTAAAGTGAATGAGGGTGCAGCCATTTTGAATGTTGAAAAGTGGCAGCCATTTTAGATATTTAAAGTAACTGAGGGTGCAGCCATTTTGAATCATTACAGCTAGCAGCCATTTTGGATTTTAAAGTGACAGCATTTTCATTCAGGTTCCAGGGACCTAAGAATAGGCTCTGTTTGCCAAGGTCGGCAGGGACATATGAGAAGCTGACAACAGGAAAGGAGATGGGTGATGAGTGTACAGTGCTGTCAACTAGTAAATACAGGAACACAGCACAGTACCCAGCTTATGTAGATAACATACAAACAAAACAAAGCAAAGGAAAATCATGGGCAAGTCACTCCAACATACAATCACCAATTAAATATAAACACAAAAATGTCACAATGCCTCAGAGACAACAGAGCATCGTAGTCCACTCAAAGAAGCAAGATAAAGCAGGAGAAACAAGAGACCAGGATACAGACCCAAAACACATCCCTGAGGAAGATGCAGCATTGGAACTCTCTGATAAGAAATTAAAAGAATTATATTTAGGTATCTTCAACAAATTGAGAGGCAGATCAAGGAAAACACTGACAAAATTGAGGAAAACACAGAGGAAACCCTACAACAATTTTGAAAGACAATACCAGAAGAAAATGACAAAATAAATGAATAATTAGAAATGATACAAAATCTACAGAAACTGATCCAGAACATTAATTCTGAATTTTCAGTAATAGATAAGACATTGAATGGGCAAAGGAATAGAACTGAATCAATGGAACACAGAATTAGTAAGGTTGAGGTCAAATACCTCAATACTTCTTTGAAAAGGGGTCAATCAGAAAAAAGAGATCAAAACAACATGAAGAAAGCCTAAGGTTCTGTGGGATACCATCAAAAGGAATAACCTATGTGTAATCAGAATTCCAGAAAAGGAAGAGACAAATAAAACCACAGAAAAAATTGTCAAAGATTTGTTGGAAGAGAATTTTCCTGGTATGATGAAAGATGACAATAAATCCACTCAAGAAGTCCGACGAACTCCAAACAGGATAGACTCCAAAAGAAAATCACCAAGATATATCATCATCAAACTCACCAAAACCAATGACAAAGAAAGAATCCTAAAAGCAGTACTGGAAAAACGAAAAGTTACCTACAAGGGGCAATCAATAAGAATAGGCTTGGATTTCTTGGCAGAAACCATTCAGGCAAGAAGGCAATGGTATAGTATATAAAAGCCTGAAAGAGAAAAATTTCCAACCAAGAATTATGTACCCAGCAAAATAGTCCCTCCAATATGATGGTGAAATTAGGACATTTCCAGATAAGCAGAAATTAAGGGAATTTGTTAAAACCAGACCAACCTTACAAGAGATGCTAAAGGGATTCCTTTGGACAGAGAAGCAACAACAGCCAACAACAATTGGTGATTAATACACATGATGACATAACCTAGAAACTAACCCAGCTATGGAAGTATCCAAAGTAAATAAGCCTACAAGATTGTAAACAAGGAACCAGAGACACCAATTGACAAACGAGGACTACAAACCAAAAAGAGGGAAAAAACTGCATCCTTATGGAACTTCTAGATGGTAGGGAATTCAAGATAACTACAAGATAGAATAGACTGTTCTAAACTTGGGAAGAAAAGTATAAATCACAGCATAACCTCAAAGAAAAATGACAAACCTTCACATCAAAACAAAAAAGAGGACCAGCATAAATATTTAGCAAATACTAAAACAACAGCAACAAAGGGAATGATAACACGATTCATAAACAAAATGAGTTCAGCATAGAACAAAAAAAAGACACCATGCAAAGCACATAACAAAAATGACAGCAACAAATTAATATTTGCCGATAATTACATATCTGGCAAGGGACTTATCTCTAAGATTTATAGAAAACTCCAATGCCTCAATAGCAAAGGAATTAACAATACAATTGAAAAATGGGCAGAAGACATGAATAGACACTTCACCAAGGAGGATATTCAGGTTACCAGCTAATACGTGAAGAGATGCTCACGATCACTGGTCATCAGAGAGAGATGTAAATCAACAAGAATGAAATACCGTCTCATCCCAGCACCAATGGCAAGGCTCAACAAGACAGAAAATAACAAATGCTGGCAGGGATGTGGAGAGATTGGGACTCTCATACACTGCTGGTGGGACTGTGAAGTGATAGGACCACTGTGGAAAGCAGTATAGTGATTCCTTAGAAAGCTGGAATTGGAGATACCATTTGACCCAGCAATCCCATTACTAGTTAAATATCCTAGAGAGGTGAAGTAGCTCTGGTAGCATAGTGCTTAAGGCACTTGACTACTAACCAGAAGGCTGGTGGTTCAAACCCACCAACCACTCCTTGGAGGGAAGGTTGGGCAATCTACTTCCATAGTGATACTGCCTCAGAAACCCAAGGAGGGGTTGCTATGAGTCAGATCCAACTCAACAGCACATAACAACAACAACAGAGAGGTGAGAGCCAGGACAGGAACAGATATATGCACATTTAAGTTCATCGCAGCACTATTTACAATAGCAAAAAGATGGAAACAACCTACATGCCCATCAGCAGAAGAGTGGATGACCAAATTATGGTACATACACGCAATGGAATGCTGTGCAGCACTAAAGAATAATGTAGAGTCTGCAAAACCCTGCATGATATGGATGAATTTGGAGGACATTATGCTCAGTGAAATAAGTCAATCACAGAAGGCCAAATATAGTATTTGTTGTTGCAGAGGGTCAAGGGAAGGTTTTCGAATGGAGAGAAACTTTTCTTTGTTGGTTGCCAGGGGTGGGAGGGATGGGGAGGGTTAAAAAAAAAAAATAAAACAGTTGCAGCAGTATATTGACAGGGGACTTCCAGAATTGCAATTCAGAAGAGGATGTGGGATGAGGGATATCACTGCTGATGTCAGATGGATCTTGGCTGAAAGCAAGGAATACAAGTAAGATGTTTACTTGTGTTTCATTGACTATGCAAAAGCATTCAACTGTGTGGATAACTTTGAGAAGAATAGGAATTCAAGAACACTTCATTGTGCTCGTAAGGAACCTGTACTAGACCATTTGAACTGAACAAGGGGATACTGCATGGTTTAAAATCAGGAAGAGAGTGCATCAGGGTAGTATCCTTTCACCATACTTATTCAATCTGTATACTGAGCAAATAATCCAAGAAGCTGGACTATATCAACTAGAACATGGCATCAGGATTGGAGGAAGGCTCATTAATAACCTGTCCTATGTGGACAACCCAACCTTACTTACTGAAGGTGAAGATGACTTAAAGTACTTACTGATGAATATTGCAGACTACAGTCTGTAATGGGAGCTCTGGTAGCATAGTGGCTAAGACACTTGCCTGCTAACCAGACGGCTGGCGGTTCAAATCCACCAGCCACTCCTCGGAAGGAAGGTTGGGCAATCCTAATTCCATAGTGATACTGCCTCGGAAACCCAAGGAGGGGTCGCTATGAGTCGGGTTTGACTCGACGGCACATAACAACAACAACAACAACAACAGTCTGTAACAAGGATTACACCTCAACGTAAAGAAATAAAAAATCCTCACAAATGGACCAATAAGCAGCATCACGATAAATGGAGAAATGATTGAAGTTTTCAAAGATTTCATATTACTTGAATCCACAATCAACACCAATGGAAGCAGCAGTCAAGAAATCAGACATCATATTGCACTGGTCAGATCTGCTGCAAAAGACCTCTTTCAAATGCTGAAGAGCTAAGATGTCTCCATGAAAACTAAGGTGTGCCTAACCCAAGGCATTTTCAAAAGCCTCATATGCATGTGAGAGCTGGACAATGAATAAGGAACAGCAAAGCTTTTGAGCTTTGGTTTCAGGAAGAATACTGAAAATACCATGCAGTGCCAGAAGCACTAACAAATCTGTCCTGGAAGAAGTGCAGATGGAATGTTCCTTGGAAGTGAGAATTGCCAGACTTCATCTCACCTACTTTGGTCATGTTGTCAGAAGGGACCATTCCCTGGAGAAGGATATCATGCTTGGTAAAGTGGAGGGGCAG
>NW_006921802.1:330003-352270 GCF_000298275.1 Orycteropus afer afer
TTGTATTTTCTTCCAAAATTCTTCTAAGATTTTTTCTGGGTTTTCTTTGGTCTGTCTCTCAATCCTTTGAAGATACCTAAAGATAATTCTTTTGAATTTCTTATCAGAGAGTTCCAATGCTGCTTCTTCCTCAGGGATGTGTTCTGGCCTGTATCCTGCTCCCTTGTTTCTACCACTTCATCCTGCTTCTTTGTGTGGACTGTGATGGTCTGTTGTCTCTGAGGCATCGTGGCATTGTTGTATTTAGATCTCTGTTAACTGTTCATGAAGAGCAGCCAAGGGTGATTCAGGCTCTTCTTGGTGTTTTTTTATCTTTGGCCCATTGGTGGAAAAGGTAGTGGCTGTCACTCAGTAAGTGAAGTTGTAGGAGGTGTGGGTGTAGTTGTGTCTTATGGGGACTGTTGTTGTCTCCCACTCAATCAGACACAAATTACAATCGAATAACCTTCAAAAAACTTGTCAGTCTTGCAGGTCCTGAGTGTCCTTGGGGTTGTTGGAAAGCAGAACGTGTTCTTAAGCCCCAGGAATCTGCCAGAGTGCTGTCTCTTTAAATATCCAAAATAGTCAAGCCGCTTTTCAAACCTTGAAAATGGCAGCTTCCTCCAGACCAGCAAAAGTCCACAGCTCAGCCCACCTTTCTCTTCACCTTTTCCGTTTGTTCCCCAGCCACTGTGCACAGTCCTCCGTGCAGTCCCTGGCTAGCAGGGTGATTTTTAAGTTAATTCTTAAGTCCTACCACCACTTGGCAATCTCCAAGCTGCCTGTGCCATCAGGATCACTCATGACCACTGCCAGACCGCAGCTCCGTATGTCTCCTTTTTTGGTATTTTCACACAAATTCTTCTGCTAGTTGTGGTTTAGTCCACTTCTATATTCTTCCCTTCAAGGCTCAGGGGTCCAAGATTATCTTCTGTGTCTCTGTTAATTGTTTTCCCTTTTCTTTGTTGAAGAGGGTCTGTGCAGTCTTTCTGCCTAGTCCGCCATCTTGTTGGAACCAGGGCAACATATATTTTAAAAAGGATTTCCAAAAGATAAAGCTTCTATTCAAATATGAGATAACTGTTAGTATGGTTTCTCTTATCTCCCAAATTATCTCAGATATATTATCATAAAAAAAATACCAGATTCATTCATTCAAAAGCATTTATGTAGGCCCTATTCTATGCCTCTCTCTGTTCTGGACTATGATTAACTCTCAAAATACTAATCTTATTTCCTAAAAGTGTGTCTTCTATCCAGTAGCAAATAAATGACAAATTAGAGACAATGACTTATTTTATAAGAGCTTTACAGAATACCAAATGCATAGTGTTTATCTTAAAATATTGCAACTCCTCTCCTAACTTATCCAAGTACAATTTATTAATAACTGTGCCATACCTACTTTGTATTTTACTCTGGTCATTACAGGTATAGTTAAATAGCATATAAACTCACTGACATCGAGTCAATTCTGACTCATAGTGACTGCCATTGGGTTTCTGAGGCTTAAAACTTTACTGAAGTAGATCTGTAAAGTCCCATCTTCCTTCCACAGAGCAGCTGATGGGTTTAAACTTCTGACTTGGTTAGCAGCCAAATGCCTTAGGCACTGTGCCACCATAGCTCCTTACAATAATAGATAACCAAAACATAAAAAGGAAGACACAGAAAGGGGCACAAGACGTGCAGACAACAAATACTATTACATCCACAATACTACATTATCAGTAATAAACACTAATCTAGAGATAGGCAAGAGGATTGGGTATGGGTAGACAAATGGGAATACACTCATGACCATACACAGGTTTGGCATATAATATTCCCACATACGTTATTTGTGTGTGTTATAAAAATGTCCATATACATTATAGAGCTAACAGGGGACAAAGTTAGGATAACTTCTTAGTACAACCAAGTACCTTGAGGGAGTGAGTCCCTGGGCCTGCGAGCTCAGGACCATGATCCTGGAGTACATCAAGCTCAACTGGTACAACACAGTACACAAAAACACTTCTACATCCTATCTTGGTGAATAGCAACTAGGGTCTTAAAAACTTGCAAGTGACCATCTAAAATGCAACTGTTGGTCTCCTTATCTGGAGCAAAGAAGAGTGAAAAACATCAAAGACATATGGAAACAATTAGTCCAAGGAACTATTGGCCCCCAGGAACCTCAGTCTATACCTCCCTGAGGCCAGAAGAACTAGATGGTGCCCAGCTACCAATTGCAATCCCTTGGAAAGGGATCAAAATTGAAGATCCTGATAGAGTGGGAGAAAAAATGTGGAACAAAATTCAGAAACATAAACAAGACCAGGATTACTGGTTGGATGGAGACTAGTAAAACCCTTGAAACTATGGCCCTGAGTCTCCCTTTTGACCTGCAATTAGACTCACCCCCTTGGTTCAACTCTCAGCCAAACAATAAACAACAATATGAGCTGAACAACTATACTAGGGAGATACACTCCTTAGAAAAGTTAACCATGGAGATCAGAGATTGGAAGCATTTGCCCTGGAGAAAGCTAGGCAGGCAGGAATGCATAGGTAAGAAGTACACAGGGAAGGAGGTGGGAGGACAACTGTTAACACTGTGGGGTTTATTATCAGTGTCTTGAAACAAAATGTGTATGAACCATTGAATGTAAAACGGATTCGCTTTGTAAAATTGCACCCAAATTACAATAAAAAGTTAAAAAAGAAAGACAGAAGGAAAGATAACTGAAATAATATTTCCTTGAATTTCAGGCCAAAATTTAAATTGAAAATTATCCTTTCTACTTGTGATCTCCACTCCTCGGAAGGAAGGTTGGGCAATCTTCTTCCGTAGTTGATAACTGCCTCGGCAACCCAAGGAGGGTGTCGCTTTGAGTCGGGGTCCGACTCGATGGCACATAACAACAACAACAACATTTGTGATCTACCCTGGTTAATTCTTTATCTTGATATCAACTAATTTAATTGACTTCTCTCTTTTTGTAATTTTTTTGTCCTTGCAGAGTAATACAGAAAAATTATGTCTGAAAGTTTTCGAAAATAAATTTTGCCTCTAACCTGGAACTCCATTCAGCATAATTTATGTTCTAAAATTTTGTTCAGATTTTGTCTTAGAAATATAAGTATATTTCTTTCAAGCTTTAGTAGTCTACTATTTGCTTTTAAAGTTTTATGACTTTTTTTCACTTTTTTCTATATCTGTTTATCTCCATAAACTACATTCTGCTTGAATGTAATGTAATGCTTATAAGAAAGAAATAGGTGAGTACCTGACACTAATCAGTAGAAGAAAATAGAATATCTAGGTCTTTTAACTCATGTTAATATCTCTCTTTACAATTTTCCAAAAGTGATTAAAGGTGAATGCTGTGGTTTTCCCTTTCATCATGAATCTACCTCCAAGGTGGGCCAGGAAGATTAGGAGAGACATACTAACTAGTGAAGAGGAAGAGGCATCACACATTTTGACAGAGATCAGATGTTGTCTTTACTAACTTACACTGTGAGGTAAGGCAAAGGTTGTTATTCCCATTTTACAGAGGAGAATAAGATGGCGTTATGGAACATTCAATTACAGCCTGTCAGAATACACCCGCTGATAAAACCAGTACCAGCTGCTTTCCAGTAGTATTCCAATTCATGGTGTCTGTGTTACAGTAGAATTGAGCTCCACAGGGTTATAGATTGGTAGACCTATTCTTCCTAGATGCCTCTGGGTAGACTTGAACCTCCCAGTAGCCAAAACCCAAAGAACCAAACCCACTACCATCAAGTTGATTCTGATTCACACCAGCCCTTAGGGCAGAGTAGAACTAGCAGACTGTCTAATCTTTTTCATGTAGAACAGCTGGTGGGTTTGAACCATTGACCTTTTGGTTAGGAGCCAAGTGCTTTAACCACTAAGCCACCAGAACTCCTACAGCAGCCAAGAGAGAATGTTAACCATTTGTAATACCCAGGGATTCCTGACAATTTAAATAAGGTATCCCTACTTAATTTGTTCTTTAACCTTAAATCTGGTAGGATTCAACAAAGATTGCTGGGAAGAAACACTTGGATTTTAATTTTAAAATTGTCTTAGAAGCTCATCTCCTTCAGTGTCTCCTGACTCCAGTCATTGTCCTGTCTTACCTCTCAGTGTTCCTCAAACCTTGCACAACAGGGTAGAGGACTAATTACTATTTGTTAAGTAAATGCATGAAGTGCTCATGCTGACCTAGCAACAATACGCTTTGAGATAGCTTTTTATATCCACAGGTGTTCATTTTTTTTTTTATATTCAGTACTTTGGGGAAAATATATTAGTGTGTTGGTGTGAGTTTGAGAACTCTAATAGCCTCCAGGAAAATCTTTAACCAGAAACCTTCTAGTGTCAGCATTACAAACAGAACTTTTAGACTCCTTAGGGCCTTTATCCGCCCTCCGGTCTCAGCAGGTATCAAGGAACTTCCTCCGAACTTGGCACGCATCACAAAAGCCATCCGGATTCAGCGCCTATCGGAGATTTACTTGGCTCCTGGAAGTCTCTCCCTAGATAATATTTTCCCAAGTGAACTTTGGAGCCGGGGAGTTTCTTTACGTCCCCCAACATCTTAGATCACTGCCCTAAATCCCTTAGCAACAACCAATCACCTGTACCCCCTCGCCCCGGTGCTGCCCCTCCCCATATTGTTCCATAAATTGGTGAAAGAAACGGGGTACGGGGTCTTTTGCTTAAGCCACTGACCTGGTAAGGGCAAAGACCCTAACTTAAGTTAGCTAATAAACTGTCCTATTGCATTTGCATTGTCGTGGGTTGGCATATTCTTCTCTTCCGAGCATCTCCTTTACAGCCTGGGTACTACATTGGGAAGATAATGTCTTAAGAGTTACAGATCTGGGGGTTAAATAAATGGTTTTATTAATTCAAGTTAAAATCATTTAGTACTTGTGAGGGAGCTAAGGTGCTAGTTATTCTCACAAAGTAACAAACTTAATATTTTTAGGCATGAATTTAAATCTTGTCTTTCCTCCTCCATCTGTAGGGTGGGACTACTAAATCATGGGGTTTTCAGGAAGCACCATGGCATAACAGTTAAATGCAAATGATTTGAAACCAGACCACATGAGGTCATAAACCAAATCCTGGCTCTGATAACAGTTTAATAATGTTGAGCATGTTATTTTACTCCCTTCACCTCAGTTTTTGTGTGTAGAATGAAGATAACAGTATCTGTCAGGGTTGTTGTGAATATTAAATAAAAAAACGCATGTCTGGTACTTACAATAGTATATGTCAAAGATAAGTGCTCCATTGTTGTTGTTGTTGTTGTTGTTATGTGCCATCCAGAAGGACCTGACTCATAGCGACCCTTCCTTGGGTTTCAAGGTGGTGTCACTACGGAAGTAGATTGCCCAACCTTCCTTCCAAAAGTGCTCCATTAGTTACTATTATTGTGAGGTATGGGCACATAACAACAACAACATGGGTTTAATTTGGAAAATGTACATAAGCCTTCAGCACATAGTCGTTGGCACATAAATGTTAAAAAACAGATAGGATTTTTGGTAATAACAAGCCACTCCTCGGAAGGAAGATGAGGCAATCTACTCCCGCAGTGATACTGCCTCGGAAACCCAAGGAGGGGTCGCTATGTGTTGGGTCTGACTCCACAGCACGTAACAACAACAACAACAACATGCTTTAATTTAAGTGATTTGGATTTATCAGGTATACTTTGAGAAGCTTTTAGAAGCAAAAGGGCTCCTTTGAAATCAGTTACGTGCTTTATTAAAAAATAAAGAGAAAAAAAGAGGAAGGAGAAAAGAATCAGAAAGTAGTAACTTCTTTTGATGTTATCACCGAGGCATGGCAAAGTGACATCTGGCCTAAGTCATTACTAATCCCTTTATTTTTAACTTACAAGATGTAATAGAGAATAAAGTGCCACATGACTGTGAATTAATATTAAAAACAGAAACAGCTTTTTAAAAATGATACATGAATATATTTTACGGACATAGATGGATAAAACAATTCATTTATGCACTGTTTCATGAAGAGCTAAATGTTAAGGATAATTTTTTAGACCTTTTCATCTCAAACTTGACATTCATATCATTCCAGAGAAATTTATTATGAAGACATGATTGAATATATAGGTGGGCTGTGTATGTCAATGAACATCTGTATTTTTTATTTCTAATACTAACCTTAGGAGCTCTGGTAGCATAGTGCTAAAGCACTTGACTGCTAACCAGAAGGCTGGCGGTTCAAACCCACCGGCCACTCCTCGGAAGGAAGGTTGGGCAATCCTACTTCCGTAGTGATACTGCCTCGGAAACCCAAGGAGGGGTCGCTATGAGTCGGGGCCGACTCGACGGCACATAACAACAACAACAACAATACTAACCTTAGATAGTACTTCATTTTTTACAACAATTATTTTGTTTGAATGTTGTATTTTTTCTTTGTTGAAATGACATTTTAATAAACTTATTCACAGATGAAAAGATTTCTTATAGATAAAACATACCAAACCAAACCAAACTCACTGCAGTATAGTCCGGTTTCTGAGGTGGTATCACTATCTTCCTTGGGTTTCCCAGGCGGTATCATTAGGGAAGTAGATTGCCCAATATTCCCTCTGAGGAGTGGCTGGTGGGTTTGAACCACCAGCCTTCTGGTTAGCAGTCAAATGCCTTAGGCACTATGCCACCAGAGTCCAGATAAACATAGTACTTGAAAATATATTTTCATGCCCTTTAAAAAAAAATGTTCCCTGGGAAGC
This sequence comes from Orycteropus afer afer, assembly GCF_000298275.1. Lineage (NCBI taxonomy): Eukaryota > Metazoa > Chordata > Mammalia > Tubulidentata > Orycteropodidae > Orycteropus > Orycteropus afer. Next base: position 336,756 of record NW_006921802.1, read on the forward strand.
AAGGTATAGCTGAATTTACTGGAAAACTATAGCACTTCTTAAACACTGAAATTCTTCATTACAGCTGCATGGAAAGAGTTGTGGGCATTTTTTTTTTTAATGTTTCTCATATCCTTAAATATGGTCTTTATCACTCCTTCCCTCAACTATTTGCCTCTCCTTCCTTTTTCTTCCTCTTTCCAGTCTTACTTTGCCCTCTCTACGCTATTATTTCTTTTAATAATAGAGCTTTTAAATAATCATTAATCTCTTTAGATTTCTTTTGTATCTATTATAAATTAAATATACATGTGCAGCTTTAGTGGTGTAGCAGTAATTTTTAATGTACATCTCGCATACTGATATCTATAATTTCAGTAAGCATTATCTGTACATTAATGGGTGTGACTATAATAAAAATTATTTGGGCCACTTTCATTGTGTGGGTAATAGCTGAATAGCTGGCAACGAAAATACAGGGAACTGGAGCCAAAGTGATTATAACAATTGTGTACACCTTCTGGCACTAGGCATACATCTTGGGGCCTTTCCCCTAACTAGGAATAGCAGGCTTCATTTACCCTCTCAACATTAGTCTGAGTTCTTATTTATGGAGTCTGGTGGGGAGGGAAGGTAGGTAGAGGAAAAAAGGTGTTACAAGTGAGGGTGAGGGTAAGGAATGTTGCCTATTTGAATAGCAGGTGAAAACAACACAAGAGGGTTACTTGTCAGTGAAGAGCACAGAGAAAGAAGTAAGGGATTACCTGAGCCCGAGAATTACAAACGTTTGACACCTGCAGCAAAAATTTCCATCAACAGACGGTATCCTGGGGAGCCAGGGTAAGGTACCGCCGGAAGGAGCAGTTTTTAGCGCCCCTCTCACCGCCTTGGTGGGGCGGCCCCTCCCCCGCGCCCTGGGTGGGCGGCCGGGGGCCGGGCGGGGCCGGGAGCCTCCCAGCTGTCACTCACGCGGGCCTCGGCCGCTCTCCGCCCCCCGCCTAATACGCACTTCGGGGCCGCCCCCACCCTTAGTCCACCTCAGGTTTCGCCAGTTTCAGTCACAACACGGTCAGACTACCTGGGTTCGTCGGCTGGGCAGCTGCGGGCCCAGCGCCGGCTGGCGGCGCTGAGGGGTCGCTGAGAGGGGCTCGGCGGCGTCTGTTGGAGCCGTTCCCTCCTTGGCCCGCGGGTGAGGCATGAGCGCGGACTCCCTTTGCCTCGGGCGCGGCGGCAGCGGGAGCTGCGAGGTTAGGAGGCGCCGCTCAGAGGCCACAGTCCAGGGCACCCACGGGGGACAGCAGGGCAGGAGATGTGCCTGTCTTTAGCGGCACAGGAAGCAGCATGCACCCCGATGCCACCGACAGCAGCGGCGCCGGCGTCAGCTCCGCGTCGGCCGCTGGCGCCGGCGACCGCCCTGCCCCGAACTCCTCGGGTAAGCGGCGGCCGGAGCCCCGGGAGGACGCGGAGGCGGTGGCGGAGGCGCCGGGGGGCCCGGGTGGCTGGAGCTGCCTTGTGCCAGCGGCCGCGGTCGCACTCGCCGCCTTGTCCCTGTCCAGCCTGGGGCCCGACTGCTGGCCGGCGGCAGGCGGCGGGGGGCCGTGCACTTCCCTGCTTAGGCTCATCCTGTACCTGGGCTGCGCTGCGGCCGCGTTCGTGCTGGGGACCGTGCTCGCCCTTGTCTGCCGGAGTCGCCGAGCGCCGCCGCCCGACTTCACCACCGCCTGGAGCCGGCTGGCCGAGATCGCCCGTCGCCCTCCGGAGGTGAGTACCGGTCTTTTTGGTGTCTCGCGCGCCTGCGGCCTCAGCCCTCGCTTCCCCGCTTCCGGTGCGAGCCGCTGGTTCTCGGAGCCCGGGGTTGTAGAAGCGTGGTGGATCTTCTTTGGCCACTCGGCTCTTCTTCGAGGCTAGAAGCTGGAAGGAAAGGGTCTGGGGTTTGTCGGCCCCGCGGGTGGATGCAAGCATCCCCACTTGCACCAGACTTTGTGAGGTTTGCCGAGATGCAGGTTATTTCGAAACAAAACAAAGCAAACCCTCTGCCGTGGAGTCTGTCCCAACCCATAGCGACCCGATAGGACAGAGTAGAACAACCCCATAACGTTTCCAAGACTGAAATCTTTACGGAAGGAGACCGCCTCATCTTTCTGCCGGAGAGCGGGCTGGCGGTTCAAACCGCCAACCTCTGGGTTTGTAGCCTATCGTTTTAACCACTATGTTACTGCTCAGTAACCATCCTCAATTAAAACCTTGATAGTTTAATAATCATTCCAAATTCTCCGTGTTGTTCTGCAGTTGGTGAATGGAAGGAAGTGGTGGAAAACAGCATTCACAGTACGCAGGCACTGTATAGTGGTTGTGTTTGATTCTTCGTGTTAGGAAACTTTATAGCCATTTACAGATGATGAAACTTAGACTCAGGCTAACTTGGGGCTAAGGTCACACACCCAGAACCTCACACCCAAGCCCATATACACTTATTACCACACCATCCTTTTTTCCACCATGTTAATAAGTAATCTCAGCTGGTTTATAGGGCTTAGAAAGAGAATGCCAGAAATCGTAGTTTGCAACAAACAGAAAGCTATCTTAAGTGACATGTGGGACATTAGAAATGTGGTTAGAGAATATAGGAAAGGACATTATTTTTAATGAGCTCTTTTCCTAAGTCGGAAGGAAGATTGGGCAATCTACTTCCGTAGTGATACTGCCTCGGAAACCCAAGGAGGGGCTGCAATGAGTCGAATCCGACTCAACGGCAGTGAGTTTGGTTTGGTTTGGTTTTTTTCCAAATCACTACTTTTTTCAACTTCCCAATCTCCTTATAATCCTGTAAAAGTTGGGCACTCACTGCTTGGCTGAGTGATAACTATCATTAAACTGAAATTACTGAAGCAGTGTGAGGTAAAGAAGGTAACGGTGGCTGAACTTCATGTTTGTTTGACCGTTAGCCCTTTGGGTTTTGTATTTGCTTATGATATGATGTCCTTCAGCCCTTTGTAAAAAAAAAAAAACATCAACTCTTCACCAAAATTATCTTTTCCTTTGTTGAGAGAATAGCTTTGAGGTAATGGCTGAGGGATTGCAAATAGGCTTCCTTATTCAGCAAATTAGGAAATCAGTATATTAACAAACAGGAAACTTCATACCTAATTTAGCAAGAGCTGGTGAGCAAGTGTGCTTTTCCTCTTGTATTTTTCCTACAGTGCTAAGAAATAAGGACCCCAAGATTTTATCAGTTGTTTTATTGATCTAAAAAGAAGCTCCAATTCTTCAGAGCATTGGAGTAAGTTATAATTCATTCAGTACAATGTATTGAACAATTTGTATGTCATGTACTATTCTGGAAGCTGTAGTTGAATCAACAGTATATACATAGCCTTGTTTTCTGGAGATTACATTCTTGTGGGGGACCACATCATAAACAAAGGAGATAATTTTGGATGGTAATAAATGCTTATGAACACAAAAAGCAGGGTTAAGTAATTACGAGTGACTAGTTAAGTGGATTCAAACATACCAGTAATCATAAAAATGGCACAGGATGGGCAGTGTTTCATTCTCTTATACATAAGGTCCCCTTGAGTCAGAGCTAACTGGACAGCAGCTAACAACAATAGTAACTGGAGAGGGGAGAAAGAGGGGAGCCCTGGGTGAGGTAGACTTCTAAGTGCTTGTTTGCAAAATGAAAGGCTCATGGTAAGAACAGCCTGGCCTGGCAGTCTCCTTCTGAAAAATCAGCCACTGAGCGCCATATTGAGCAAAATTCTACTCTGACATGTGGGGGCACCATGAGTTGTAATAGAATCCACATTAACTGGTAATATGTGAGGAAAATTTAGTTAGGTGAGGGTCACAGCCCCACCACTGTGGGGCCAGAAGCCTCTGGTAACCACTCTTTCCTGGAAGATACATTCTTACAAAGTCCCCAGTTTATTTGCACCTCTTGGCAGATAAAACTTGGATTATCATCCAGAAAGATGATTTGGTGGAGAAATTAGAGAAAATAGGACTTAAAAAGAGACAAACAAAGAAAGTAAAGCAATGTGTTTAATCTCTCATGTACTACCCAAAGGTTTCATGTAATAGCAGAAGTAAAGTACAGTCTGAGAAAAATTATTGGTTATTCTTTTTGAATTTGGATTCTTATAATAACTTTAAATTTTAAAAAAAGTACACTAGGAAATTTACTTTTTAGATTATGTTTTGGTTACCTAGTGCTGCTGTGACAGGAATATACCACAAATGGGTGGTTTGAACAGGAGTTTATTCTCTTACAGTTTTGGAGGCTAGAAGTCCCAAATTCAAAGTGCTGGACTAGGGGCTGGCTGAAAGCTCTACCTGCTGCTCCTGGTCCATTGAAGCTGGAGACTTTTCTTCACTTAGTCAGCTGCTGAGGCTGAGAAGCCCAAGGTCGAACAAGTAAAAAGGCACAGTCCCAGTATTACTAAACAACACTGCAGGCCTCTAATTCAAGTCCAGAAAAAGTCACAAGATTGACAGAGCATGCTGAACAGTGACTTGGCTACATGCAATGTTCAAGAGTGGCAAAAAGCTGGAGACCTTCCTCAAAGTTGCTTCTTGTATTCTCTCTCTCTATATACGTACTGTATATATTTATATCCCTAAAGGGGCTACTTAGCTGCTCTAGTAGATTCCACCATGGAGTTAATTACCAATCTTACCATGGGGAATAACTACATCCAGTTGTCCAGCCAAGTTGACACATAATCTTAACTATCACAGATTATATATTAGAATTGAAATGCATGTTTTCACTTAACATTATTATTATTTTTTTAAATAATTGGTACTTGTGTTTATGCAGGCCTCTAATTGTGCTGTATTTACAATACTTTGTGTTTAAGTTTTTTTTCCCCCCTCTTCTTAATGAATGGAAAAATGGGAAGCATAAGCATGTGGTGTAGTATAAAGTATCTGTCGGGGCTGTGGGATAGAAGCTGGATCGCACAGGTCATCTAACATGTGGAGGGGGTGGCTGTTTAGCAATGAACCAAATGGAGCCTCTTAAGATAACAGTGACTACTACAGAAATTTTGATTCAGTGTGAAGAAACGAGTCTTCACATATTCTGACTCATATATGTTTTGAGTTCTTCCAGTTTTAGCCAAACATGTCAGATACTGAGACCCATGCTTCTATCCATTCTTCCTTTTTTTTTTTCCCACCCCTTCTTAGTTTCCTTTTTTAGAGGGGAGAAAAATGATTATGCTCTTAAAATAGGCAACTAGAGAAGTCACAACTAAAAGGAAGAGGTGTTTTCATGTCTGTCGTTAGCTGCCATCAAGTAAGCCAGCAACTCATGGCTAAATACTGCCCAGTCCTCATGATTGGTTGCAGATTAAACTAGTATAATCTATAGGGTTTTCATTGTCTGATTTAGAAGTAGATAACCAGGCTTTTATTTCTAGTCCATCTTAGTCTGGAAGCTCTACTGAAATCTGTTCACTATCACTGCAACATGCAAACCACCAGTGATAGATGGGTGGCAAGCCACATGAGGTATTTTCTTATTTAGGAATGTTCAAATCCTTTTGCGTGCATTACAGGGTACTTATCAGATATAATTTCCAGGTAGCTGTTGGTAGTTGAGTCTGCCTGATTGATACCTTTTATTAGCCCTTGCACATTGTAGGAGCTCAAGAAATATTTGGTAATGTTAACAAAGAAAATTATGTTCATTTGTGGTCACTAACATAGTGCTTTTTCTGTGCAATTAATTTAATATCTGTTGGGTATCTCCTATGCACAAAAATTTTTATTTCATGTGGATGGCAATCACTATTGTTTATAGTTCTAGGTAGAAATAACCTCCAGTGGTATTTTTTTTTCTCGATGGCACATAACAACAACAACAACAACAACAACAGGGAAGCTTTTGTGTAAGATTAGAAAGGTTGCTGAAAAACACAGATTTTGTCATGGACCATACTGGAGCTGTGATGTTTTGAGGCCAGCCTATTCCTGATGTAACAGTTATTAGTCCATCTTTGCTGAGTGGGCTGTCATAGTGTGTTCCTAGTCCAAGGTTGTAGTTTGGTCTTCTGTTGGACCAGTTAACTCACCTGGAGCCAGAGCCTCAGATATTAGCCGTAGTTATTTGACCCTTGTGCAGCATCTAATCAAGGCAATAGCCAGAGAAGTAGGGCAAGGGTGAATCAGTAGTTTAGAAAAACTTATCACTACTTTACCAGCAATTCAAAGGGTATTTTATAATAGAAACCCAAAAAAAAAATTGCTGTCATGTTGAATCCGATTCATAGTGACCCTTCCTTGGGTTTACAAGGAGATATCACTATGGAAGTAGATTGTCCAACCTTCCTTCCGATGAGTGGCTGGTGGGTTTGAACCACCAGCCTTCTGATTAGCAGTCAAATGCCTTAGGTACTATGCCACCAGATCTCCCTTACAACAGAAAAGGGAATATATTTCTTACATATTGACATTTGGAAATTGAAGGAGAATGGCTTCCTTAACTGTCTGTTTTTTTTTGTCACATTGTCTATGGTTTTTTCTCTTTCTTTTTGTTTGTAGTTTATTAGATACTTCTTGATTTCTATCCTATGAGTTCAAGAATAAATAAGTAATTGATTAATGGGGATCAAAGGACTGATAAAAAAAGTCCACAAGGTAGGTGCTAGGTTGTTGTTGTTGTTGTTATGTGCCGTCGAGTCAGCCCTGACTCATAGCGACCCCTCCTTGGGTTTCCGAAGCAGTATCACTACGGAAGTAGGATTGCCCAACCTTCCTTCCGAGGAGTGGCTGGTGGGTTTGAACCGCCAGCCTTCTGGTTAGCAGTCAAGTGCCTTAGCCACTATGCTACCAGAGCTCCTAGGTGCATATGGGAAATAAAGGCCACAACTATGTGAAGAAAACAAGACTTTTCAAAGTTTAGCCAGATAGAAAAGTTCAAGAAGTTAATCAAATATAACTAATGAACAATCATCTATTGAAAAGCTGATATATATTTCCTATTCTGTTTTTGTTAGATAATGTTTTGTATAGCTAATTGCTGAGTGTCAGTGTCAAACATATAGGAGGTTCTCAATGGGTAGATTTTGCCTGAATGAATGGATTATTGTTTGAGATGAGAACAACTTTAAATATGCAGCTGACATTTTTAGATTTGAAATTTCAACCAGATTCCAAAAGAAGGACCGTGGAATAGTTGGCATGAAGTATATAGCCCTGTTTTTAGTGTTAAAGAAAGGTCAAAGATGAACAAGATACTCCTGTCCCTGCCCTCTCAGGTTTAGTAGATTTTTCTGATAGAGATGATTGCATGGGAGGGCAGATGTTTACAGAGACAGTAAAAACATTCACACAGCAATTCACTGCTCTAGTTGGCTTCAGTTAGAACTCTAGATTTCCTAAATGAGTTCTTTTGTTGTTATTAGGTGCTATCAGGCCAGTTCCGACTCATAGTGACCCTATGTACAACAGAATGGAACACTGCCTGGTCCTGCACCATCCTCACAGTCTTACTATGTTTGATTACGTTGTTACAGCCACTGTCAATCTATCCCATCAAGAATGATCCTCTTTTTCACTGACCATCTACTTTACCCGGCATGATGTCCTTCTCTAGGAACTGGTCCTCCTGATAGAATGACCAAAGTAAGTAAGACAAAGTCTTGCTATCCATGTTTCTAAGGAGCATTCTGGCCGTACATTTTCCCACACAGATGCGTTCCTTATGTTCGTCCATGGTATATTCGATATTCTTTGACAGCACCATAATTCAGAGGAGTCAATTCTTTTTTGGTTTTCCTTAGTCATTCTCCAGCTTTCCTATGCATATGAGGTGATTGAAAATATCATGGCTTTGGTCAGGCACATCGTAGTGTTATAAGTGACATCTTTACTTTTCAGAAGTTTAAAGAGTTCTTTTGCAGCTAATTTGCCCAATGGAAAACGTCATTTGATTTCTTTTATGAAACTTTTCATTGTGATTTCCCTGCAGTATTACAAAGCAGATTCATTTTATGTTCAGTAGCTCACACACATTTTGTTTGGACACTGATTATAATCCCTACGATGTAACAGTTCTCCTACCTTCTCCCTATGGTTACCTCTTCTCTGTGTCCTTCCTTCCTTCCTGCCTGCCTATCTCTCAGTGCTAGTGCAAATGCAAATGTAAATGCTGACCTTCTGATCTCCCATGGTTGGCTGTTCTAAGGAGTGTATCACCCTGGTGTAGTTGGTCAGCTTGTAGGTATGTCTATTGTTTGGCTGAGAGTTGAGCCAAGGGAGTGAGTCCAGTTCCATGCCTGACAGGTGACTTGTGGCCATAGTCCTAAAGGTTTCACTGGTCTTCATCCAACCAGTAAACTTGGTCTTTTTTATGTTTCTGAATTTTTTTTTTTCCCCTCAAAGATTTATAGCCTTGGAAACCTTATGGGGCAGTTTGGCTGCATTCTACAGAGTCACTGAGTCAGAATTGACTTGATGGCAGTGGGCTTTTTGGACAATGATATGTTTTTTAATTTTGTTTTGCATTTTTTTTCCATTATATCCAGGATCCCCAATTTTGATTTCTTTCCAAGTGGTTGGCTTTGGAAGCTAGGCACCATGTACTTCTGGTCTCAGGGTGGTATAGGCTGAGGTTCCTGTGGGCTATTAGTCTCTTGGACTAATTGTTTACATATGTCTTTGATTTTCTTCACCTTTCTTTGCTCAGGATAAGGAGAGACAAATAGTTGCATCTTAGATGGCTACTTGTGAGCTTTTAAGACCCCAGTTGCTATTCACCAAAGTAGAATGTAGAACAGTGTTTTTGTGTACTGTGTTGTGCCAGGTAAGCTTGATGCCCTTTGGGGCCATGGTCCCGAGCCCGCAGGCCCAGCAACTCATTCCCTCAAGGTGCTTGCTTGTGGCTAAGAAGTTATCCTAACTTGTTCTCTGTTAGTTTTGTAATATATATGGATGTTTTGGTCATCTAGTGCTGCTGTAACAAAAATACCACAAGTGGATGTCTTCAACAAACAGGGATTTATTCTCTTACAGTTTAGGAATCTAGAAGTCTGAGATCAGAGTGCCAGCTCCAGAGGCTGGGTGAAGGCCCCTCAACCTTGAGTTTCATCTTTGCCTTTTGTTCCAGGCTCACTAGAACTAGAGGCATCTCTTAATTCAGCAGCTGGTGGCTGCTGAAACTGACGAAGTAGAATGGGACAGTACCAGGATTATCAAGCAACATGGCAGGCCACTAGTTAAAGTCCAGAAACAGTCCTAAGGTTGGCAAATAAAATGACAGGCCAGTCATTGATGACTCAGCCAAATGCAGGGTCCAAATATGCCAAGAAGCTTGAGACCTTTCTCAGAGCATCTTCTTGTATGCTAGAAGCAGACCACATCCCTGAGGCAGCTACTCAGCTGCTCATATTAAATTCTACCATGGAGTTGATTACCAGTCTCATCATGGGGAATAACTACATCTGGCTGTCTAGCCACTCAAAACTAGGCCCAGGCAAGTAGACGCATAACCTTAACCACGACAATGTACATTTTTATAGGATTTGTAAATATGTATATAGGAATATCATTTAACAAACCTGTGTATGGTCATGTGTGTATTCCTGTTTCCCTACCCATACCTTGTCTTCTTGTCTCTGTATCCAGCCATAGATTATTACTGATAATGCAGTATTGTGTATGTAGTAGTATTTACCTTTGTTGCCTGTACCTCTTGTGCACCTCTCTGTGTCTTCCTTTTCCTTAGTGATATTGTGCTGGTCACATGCCTTTGTTATATTGCCTTTCCCTTCACCCAAATCAGCATGTCTCTTAACTAGTTAGCACTTTTCTCTCCCTTCCCCTTCCATCCCTGGTAACCAACAAAGAGAATTTCCTTCCCTGTGTAAACCTTCCCTTGACTTTTTATAATGGGCTTATAGAATGTTTGTAAGCTTCATTATTCTTTAATGTTGCTTAGTATTCCATTGTGTGTATGTACCATAGTTTGATTATCCATTCATCTGTTGATGAACAGTTATGTTGTTTCCATCTCTTTGCTATTGTGAATAGTACTGTGATGAACATGAGTGTGCATATATCTAGTCATGTACCAGATCTCACATCTTTAGGATATATTCCTAGTAGTGAGGTTGCTGGACAAAATGGTATTTCTATTTCCAAATTTTTAAGGAAGTATCATAGTGTTTTCCACAGTAGTCATAACATTTTACAGTCCCATCAGCAGTGTATTCGAGATCCAAACTCTTTACACTCTTGCTGGCATCATTTGCTTTTCTGTCCTGTTGAACTTTGCTATTATTGCTGTGGTGAGATGATATTCCATTGTTGTTTTGATTTGCATCTCTAATGGCTAATTATCGTGAGCATTTCTTTACGTATTCATTGGCTGCCTGAATATCGTCTTTGGTAACACGTGTGTTCATGTCCTTTGCCCAGTTTTGAATTGGATTGTTTGCCTTTTTGATGCTGATGTGTTGAACTCTGCTATAAATTTTAAAGTTAAGTCCTAGCCTAGATAAGTCCTAGCCAAATATTTTTTCCAAACTGTAGGTTCTCTGTTTACTTTTTGGAGAGTCTTCTGATGTGCATAAGAATTTAATTTTGAGAGGGTCCCTGTCATTTAGTTTCTCTTGCATTTTGGGTTATGCTTGATAGTCTATTTATGCCATAAATTAGGGCACCTATTTTATCTTTGATGAACTTTATAGTTTTGGGTTTTACATTTGGTTTCATATTATAGTGTGACGTATGGATCTTTTTTCATTTTTCTGGAAATGGATATCTGGTTTTGGTAGCACCATTTGTTAAAGTGGCTCTCCTCCATTTAATGAGTTTCAACTGTTGGTCAAAGATCAGCTGTCCATGGGTCAGTGGATCTGTTTCTGGATTTCTCATTCTACTCCATTGGTTTATGTGTCTGTCATACCAATAACTCTTTTGACTGCCGTAGTTGTATAGGTTGTGAGATCAGGGAGTGTGAGATCTACCTTGTTCTTCTTCAGTAGTGCTTTGCTTACCTGAGCTCTCTTTTCCTTGTAAAATTAGTGATTGTTTTTTCTATGTTCTTAAAGTTGATGGAATTAGGATTGGGAATACATTAAATATGTAGATTGCTTTGGGTAATATTGACATTTTCACAATATTCAGTCTTCCTCTCCATGAACACGGCATGTTATTCCATTTATGTAGGTCTCTTGTAGTTTCTTGTAGTGATGTTTTGTAGTTTTCTTTGTATATGTCTTTTGTATCTCTGGTAAGGTTTATTTCTAAGGATTTTATCCTTTTGGTATTGTAAATGGTATTGTTTTCCTTATTTCCTTTTCAGAGATCTCTTTGTTGATGTAGAGAATTCAACTAATTTTTGTATATTGATCTTGTATCCTTCTACTTTGCTGAATCTTTCGATAAGTTTCAGTAGTTTTCTTGCTGAATCTCTTGGGTTTTCTATGTATAGGATTACTTCATCTGCAAATAAAGATTGTTTTATTTCTTCTTTGCCAATTTGAATGTCTTTGATTTCCCTTTCGTGCCTTATTATCCTGGCTAGGACTTCCAATACAATGTTGAATAGAAGTGGTGGTAGAGGTCATCCTTGTCTGGTTCTTGTTCACAAGGGGACTGATTTCAGTTGCTCTCCATTGAGAATAATGTTGCTATTGGTTTTGTATATATGCCCTTTATTATGTTGAGGATTTTCTCTTCTATTCCTATTTTTCTGAGAGTTTTTATCAGGAATGAGTGTTGGATTTTATCAAATGCCTTTTATGAATCAATTGATATAATTATGTGGTTCTTTTTCTTTATTTTACCTATGTAATAGATGATGTTGATTATTTTTCTAATGTTGAACCATCCTTGTATACCTGGTATGAACCCTACATGGTGATAATGTATTACTTTTTGGATATGTTATTGGGAGTCTATTGGCTAGGATTTTGTGGAAGATTTTTGCATCTATATTCATGAAAGATACTGGTATGTAGTTTTCCTTTTTAGTGATGTCTTTGCCTGGTTTTGGTATCAACGTTGTGCTTACTTCATAAAATGAATTTGAGAGGATTCCATCATTTTCTAGGATCTGGAATATTTTGAGGAGGATTGGTGTTAGTTATCTGAATGTTTGGTAGAATTCTCTGGTGTAACTGTCTGGGCTAGGACTTTTTCTGTTGTTAATAATTTTTTTTTTATTACCAGCCACTCCTCGGAAGGAAGGTTGGGCAGTCTACTTCCGTAGTGATACTGCCTCGGAAACCCAAGGAGGGGTCACTATGAGTCGGGCCGACTCGACGGCACATCACAACAACAAACAACAACAAATAATTTTTTTATGACCTGTCAATTTCTTCTTTTGTTATGGGTCTGTTTAAATTTTCCACCTCAGCCTCTGTTAGTTTAGGTACATAGCATGTTTTTAGAAATTGCCCATTTCTTCTAGATTTTCAAATTTGTTGGAGTACTGTTCTTCATAGTATTCTGATACTGTCCTTTTTATTTCAGTTGGTTCTGTGGTGACATTGCCCAGTTTGTTTCTTATTCATGTAATTTATATTCTCTCTCTCTTTTCTTTTGTTAAATTTGCCAATAGTGTGTAACTTTTATTAATCTTTTCAGAAAACCAATTTCTAGTCTTGCTGATTTTTTCTATTGCCTATCTATTTTCCGCTTCTTGACTCTTTATTATTTCTTTTCTTCTGATGACTGTAGGTTTTTTTTGCTGCTCTTTTTCTAAACTTTGGAGATACTGGTTTAAAGTGTTGATTTTGGCTCTTTTTCTTTTTTGATGTGTGCATTTATTGCTATAAATTAGCCTGTGATCACTGCTTTTGCTGTGTCCCAAAGATTTTAGTATGTTGTATTTTCATTCTTGTTTGATTCAAGGAATTTTTAAATTTCATTTTTCATTTCTTCTATTACCCAGTTGTTTATTTATTTATTTTTTATTGTGATTTGGGTGAAACTTTACAAAGCAAATTCATTTTCCATACAGCAGTTCACATACACTTTGTCTCATGACATTGACTATAATTTACTACAATGCAACAGCTCCCCTCCACTTCTTCCCCATACTTACCTCTTCCTTGTGTCCTTCCTTCCTGCCCCCTGAACTATGTCCCTGTGCATACAGAGCCCTTCTATTCTCCCATAATTGTTCTCTCCAAGGAGTGCATCTACCTAGTGTAAATGTTCGCCTCATATGCCTGTCTTTTCTTTGGCTAGAAGCCACGGTGTGGGCTTAATTCCAGTCCTGAAGGGCGTGAGGAGGCATAGTCTCAGGGCTTCCATCAGGCTCTTATCAGACCAGCAAATCTGGTCCTTTTTTTTTTTCTTTTCCAAATGATACTGAGTTTTGTTCCACATTGTTCACCCACTCTACCCAGGATCTCCTACATAGATCCCCCTCTGAATGGTTGACAGTGGTAGCCAGGCACTATCTAGTTCTTCTCGTCTCATAGTTGTATAGGCTGAGGATCGCGTGGTGTACTAGTTGCTTGGACTAATTATTTCCATGAATCTTTGGTTTTCTATATTCTTCTTTGCTCTGGATGAGGAGAGACCCATCATTGCATCTAGATGTCTACTTGCAAGCTTTTAAGATCCCAGTGACTACTCACCATAGTAGTAGGTGAAACAATGTTTTGTGTGGTACGTTACGCCAAATGAGCTTGTTTTCTCCTGTGACTATGGTCCTGAGCCCACAGGTCCAGCTACTCGCTCCCTCTGGGTAGCTGGCTGTGCTCAAGAAGTGACTATAAACTTGTCCCTTGTCAGCTCTACTATACACCTGGGAATTCTTACAGAACATAGCAATACACTTGTAGAAACATTGTCTGCCAACCCTATACATGGCCTTGGACACACTCCCCACTGCACAGACATAACTAATAGTTCAGCCTGTCTACCCATCTGTCCACCAGTATATTCATGTTTGCCTTCACTGACAACACAGTACTGTATGTGCAGAAGGGTTCATCTTTGTTGTCTGTACCTACCATATACCTCTCTATGACTTCCTCTTCCTCAGTACCACCGTGTTGATCATTCACATTTGATACATTGCCCTTCTCTTCACCCAAATTAGTACTTGTCTCTACCTATTTAATAGTGTTCCCTGTTCTCCTGTCCCAGCACTGGTAACCAACAAAGAAAATTTCCTTCCATATAGAAACTTTTCTTTGACTTTTTACAATAATGGACTAATACAGTATTTGTCCTTCTGTGATTGACTTATTTCACTCAGCATAGTGTCCTCCAAGTTCATCCACGTTATGTGGTGTTTTGCGGATTGTGCATTATTCTCTAGAGTTGCATAGTATTCCTCTGTGTGTATGTACCATAGTTTGGGTTACCCATTCCTCAATTGATGGACACCTAGGTTGTTTCCATATTTTTGCCACTGTAAGTAGTGCTGCGATGAACATGGGTGTGCATATATCTGGTCTTGTCATAGCTCTCACTTCTTTAGGATATATACCTAGTAATGGAATGGCTGGGTCAAATGGTATTTCTATTTCCAACTTTTGAAGGAATTGTCATACTGCTTTCCACAGTGGTTGTACCATTTTATAGTCCCACCAAGCAGTGTATGAGAGTCCCAATCTTTCCACATCCTTGCCAGCATTTGTTGTTTTCTGTCTTGTTGAACTTTGCTACTAGTGCTGGGGCAAGATGGTGTCTCATTTTTGTTTTATTTGCATCTCTCTGATGGCTAATGATCATGAGCATTTCTTCATATGTTTGTTGGCTGCCTGAATATCCTTTTTTGGTGAAGTGTCTATTCATGTATTCTGCTGATTTTTAAATTGGATTCTTTCTCTTTTTATTGTTGAGGTGTGGGAGTTTTCTATAAATTTTAGAGATAAGTCATTGCCAGATATGTCATTGTCAAATATGTCATTGTCATTGCAGAATATTTTTTTTCCAATCTGTAGGTTCTCTTTTGACTTTTTTGGTGAAGTGTTTGGAAGCATATAAAAATGTAATTTTTAGAAGGTCCCATTCATCTAGGTTCTCTTCTGGTCTTTGTGCATTTTGGGTTATGCTTGATAGTCTATTTATGCCATATACTGTTGTTGTTGTTATGTGCCGTCGAGTCGGCCCCAACTCATAGCGACTCCCTCCTTGGGTTTCCGAGGCAGTTTCACTACGGAAGTAGGATTGCCCAACCTTCCTTCCAAGGAGTGGCTGATGGGTTTAAACCTCCAGCCTTCTGGTTAGCAGTCAAGTGCTTTAGCCACTATGCTACCAGAGCTCCTTGCCATATATTAGGGCCCCTAAATTTGCCATTAGTGTTTCCTTGAGGAAATTTATAGTTTTAGGTTTCACATTTAAGTGTTTGATCCATCTGGAGTTAGTTTTTGTGTGTGGTGTGAGGTATGTACCTTATTTTGTTTTTCTGCAAATGGATATCCAGTTTTGCCGGCAGCATTTTAATCCATTAACATTCAGGGTAAGTATTGATAAGTTTGAATTTGTTGCTGTCATTTTGTTATGTATTTTTTCCTGGTGTCCCTGGTTTCTTTGTTCCATATTATTTTCTGTGCTGAGCT
>NW_006921802.1:357645-378599 GCF_000298275.1 Orycteropus afer afer
CTCAGGCTTACTGCCAGACCACAGCTCCGTCTGTCTCATTTTTTGGTATTTTCACGCAAATTCTTCTGCTACTTGGGGTTTAGTCCACTTGTATATCCTTGCCTTCAAGGCTCAGGGGTCCAGGATTATCTTCTGTGTCTGTGTTAATTGGTTTCCCTTTTCTTTGTTAAAGTGGGTCTGTGCAGTCTTTCTGCCTAGTCTGCCATCTTGCCGGATCTGAATGTTAGTTTATTTTTGTCTTTGTCTCCAAGGTGTGTCCCTTGTGGATAGCATATTGATGTGTTTGTTTTCTTATCCAGTCTTCAACTCTCCATCTCTTGAGGGGTGCATTTAATCCATTAACATTCAGTGTAATTTTTGACAAGTATGAATTTGTTGCTGTTATTTTATTTTATTTTATTTTTTTGTGCATTTAATCCATTAACATTCAGTGTAATTTTTGACAAGTATGCATTTGTTGCTGTTATTTTATTTATTGTTTTTTTTATGATGTTCCTGGTTTCTTTGCTGCATATTATTTTCTGTGCTGAGCTCATTATGTTTATGAATCGTGTTACCATTTCCTTTGTTGCTGTTGTTTTAGTATTTGCTAAATATTTGTGCTTGTCTTCTTTTTTATTGTGATGTGAAGGTTTATTGTTTTTGTTTGAGGTTACCCTGTGATTTATAATTTCCTCCCCGAGTTTATAACAGAGCATTCTATCTTGAAACTCTTTTGACTTCCTCACCATTTAAAAGTTCTGTAACTACACAATATTTTCCCTCTTTTTGTTTGTAATTGTTCTCATTTGCCAGTCGATGTCTCTGGTTCCCTGTTTATAATCTTATAAGCTTATTTTTATGTTAGATATGTCCATAGCTGTGTTGCTTTCTGGGTTTTTTCATCTTCTGTATTAATGTTCAATCATTCTTTGCCATATTGGTTCTCTGTTCAAAGGACTCTCTTTAGTATCTCTTGTAAAGTTGATCTGGTTTTAACAAGTTCCCTTAATTTTTGTGTATCTGGAAATATCCTAATTTCACCATCATATTTGAGGGATAGTTTTGCTGGGTACATAATTCTTGGTTGGAAATTTTTCTCTTTCAGGGTTTTATATATCCCATCCCATTGCCTTCTTGCTTGCATGGTTTCTGCTGAGAAATCAGACCTTATTCTTATTGGTTGTTCTTTTAAGTAATGTTCATTTTTACCTTGCTGCTTTCAGGATTCTTTCTTTGGCTTTTGTTTTGATGAGTTTGGTGAGGATATGTTTTGGTGATTTTCTTTCGGAGTCTATCCTGTTTGGGGTTCGTTGGACTTCCTGAATGGATATATTCTCATCTTTCATCATATCAGGAAGTTCTCTTCCAATAAATCTTGGACAAAATAAAAGTGGTTATATTTGTATCTCTTCCTGTTCTGGAATTCTGATTACAGGCAAGTTATTCCTTTTGATGGTATCCCACATGAATCATAGGCTTTCTTCATTCTGTTTTGATTTTTTTTCTGATTGTTCCTTTTCCAAAGAAGTGTTCAGATATTTGTCTTCAATCTCATTAATTCTGTCTTCCGTTAATTCAGTTCTACTCCTTTACCATTTCAATGTGTTATTTCTTTCTGAAAATTTAGTATTAATCTTCTGGATTTCTATCTGTAGATTTTGAATCATTTCTAATTTTTCATTTATTTTAGCATTTTGTTCTTATATTTTCTTCCAAAATTCTTCTAGGGTTTTGTCTGTGTTTTTCTTAATTTTGTTAATGTTTTCCTTGATCTGTCTCTCAATCCTTTGAGGATACCTAAATATAATTCTGAATTCCTTATCAGGGAGTTCCAATGCTGGTTCTTCCTCAGGAATGTGTTCTAGGTCTGTATTCCTTGTTTTTTTTTACCACTTTTCTTGCTTCTTTGTGTGGACTGTGATGGTCTTTGTCTCTGAGACATTGTGACATTGTTGTTTTTAGAGCTCTCTTAACTGTGAAGAGCCGCTAAGGGTGAGTCATGCTCATCTTTGTGGTGGTTTATTGTTGGCCTGTTGGTGGAGAAGGAAGTGGTGGTTCTTGCTCTGTAAGTGAAGCTGCAAGAGGTTTCTGTGTAGTTGTGTCATATGGGCACTGTTGCTGTCTTCCACTCAGAGAAAAATAACAATTGGATAACCATCAAAAAAGTAAGAGCAAGTTGACAAAAAACACACCATGTAATCACATAGGAACAATAACCGA
This sequence comes from Orycteropus afer afer, assembly GCF_000298275.1. Lineage (NCBI taxonomy): Eukaryota > Metazoa > Chordata > Mammalia > Tubulidentata > Orycteropodidae > Orycteropus > Orycteropus afer. Next base: position 359,848 of record NW_006921802.1, read on the forward strand.
AAAAAAAAAAAGGAACCCCCCAAAAAAAAAAAAAAAAAAAAGCAGATGTCTCAACTGCCTCCCATCATGTGGCTGGATGGGGCCTGGCTACTATTACTGAAAAAAAGAACCCCCCCCCCCCGCAGTATCTAGGGAGAGGGCAAGAAGAAAACAAAGGTAGAATAGGAGAATAATGAAGAAAAAAATGGGAGAAATGCCAGAGGAAAAAGAAGGAATGGCATTAGCCATGAGAAGGAAAAGAATGGGAACCAGGAACAAGGAAGAGAGAAAAAGCTGAAAACTAGAACCTGGGAAAGGAAGAATAAAAAATAATAATAGACGATAAAAATAATAACAATAATAATAATTTCAAAACAGAGAAATACAAATTAACTAAAAAAAAAAAAATCTGGGTAGGGTGTGACAGGTGACCCAGGCTCTGTTTATACACACAGATTGCAATGGAATTCCTGCCAGCCCAGAAGGTGAGTGGAAGTGAGAAATGGCTGCACCTCCATTCACCAAGAGGGTGTGGGGTATAAGAGTAATAAGAGGAATATCACACCTTTCCATTCATTGGCATCCAGAATGTCCTTGTGGTTCCTGGCAGATGGAGCCTGTTCTTAAGTCCCTGGAATCTGGGAGAACACTGTCCCTTTAAATATCCAAAATGGCCAAACAGCTTCTAAACATTAAAAATGGCTGCACCTTCTGCACAGGCAAAAGTCCACAGTTCTGCCCTTCTTCCTCTTTGCTGCCTCCTCTTTTATTCACCAGCCACCACTGCAGTCCTCTGTGTAGTCCCTGGCTAGCAGGACCAATTTTTAGGTTAATTCTTAGGTCCTAACACCACTCAGCAATATTTAAGCTGTCTGTGCCATTAGGATTGCTGCCTGACCGCGGCTCCTTTTTTTGGTGTTTTCATGCAAATTCTTCTACTAGTTGGATTTTAGACCACTTCTATATCCTTCCTTTCAAAACTCAAGGCTACAGAATTATCTTCTGTGTCTGTGTATCTTTTCTTTTTTGAAGGGGGTCTGTGCAGTCTTTCTGCCTATTCCACTTTCTTACCGGAACCACTCTACCCAGTTGTTATTAAAGAGAGTATTATTCAGTTTCCAAGTGTTTGCACTTTTTCCGTTGATCTTCATATTGTTGATTTCTGATTTTATAGCATTGTGATCTGAGAAGATGCTTTGCAGTATTTCAGTGTTTTAAAATTTATTAAGGCTTCATGTGGCCTAACATATGATCTGTCCTGAATAATGTTCTGTGTGCATTCAAAAAGAATGTATATTGTGCTGTTGTTGGGTGAAGTGCTCTGTAGATATCTATAAGGTCAAGTTGGTGGATTGTATTGTTTAGTTTTTCTGTGTCTTTGTTGAGTTTCTTTCCAGTTGTTCTATCTTTGATTGAAAAAGTGGTGTATTAAAGTCTCCTACTATGACAGTGGAGTCATCTATTTGTGTTTCCAATTCTGTTAAAGTCTGATTTATGTATTTTGAGCCTTCTTTCATTGGGTATATAGATATTTATTATGGTTATGTCCTCTTGTTCAATCGAGCCTTTAATCATTATATAATGTCCTTACTTGACTCTTATGGTAGTTTTTGTCTTAAAGTCAGTTTTATTAGAAATAAATATTGCCACTCCTGCTCTTTTATAGTTGCCATTTGCTTGATATATCTTTTTCCAACCTTTGCTTTTTAGTTTATTTTTGTCTTTCTGTATTATGTGTGTCTCTTGTAGACAGTGTATTGATGGGTTATGTTTTCTTACCTGATGTGCAACTCTCTGTCTCTTGAGTGGTGCATTTAATCCATTGACATTCAGTATAATTATTGACAAGTATGAATTTGTTGCTATCATTTTGTTATGTGTTTTTTTGTGGAGTTTCTGATTTCTTTGTTCCATATAATTTTCTGTGCTGAGCTTGTTTTGTTTATGAATAATGTTATCACTTCCTTTATTGTTTAAGATTTGTTAAATATTTGTGCTTGTTCTCTTTTTTGTTGTGATGTGAAGGTTTATCATTTTTCTCTGTGGTTACTCTGTGGTTTATAATTTTCTTTCTCAGTTTAGAACAGTCCATTCTGTCTTTTAGTTATCTTGACTTCCTCACCATTTAGAAGTTCTGTAACTACACAGTATTCCCTCTTTTTGGTTTGTAGTTGTCCTCATTTGCCAATTGATGTCTCTGGTTCTCTGTTTACAATCGTATAGGCTTGTTTACTTTGGATACTTCCATAGTTGGGTTGGTTTCTGTGTTATGTCATCATGTGTGTTAATGGTCGGATATTGTTTGCTATTGTTGGTTCTGTCCATAGGTCTCCCTTTGGCATTTCTTGTGAGGTTGGTCTGGTTTTAACAAATTCCTTTCATTTCTGCTTATCTGGAAATCTAATTTCACCATCATATTTGACGGACAGTTTTGCTGGGTATGTAATACTTTGTTGGAAATTTTTTCTTTCAGGCTTTTATATATTCCACCCCATTGCCTTCTTGCCTGAATGGTTTCTGCTGAGAAATCAGAGCTTAGTCTTATTGGTTCTCCTTAGTAGGTAACTTTTTTTTTTTTCTCTATGATGCTTTTAGGATTCTTTCTTTGTCTTTGGTGAGTTTGACGGTGATATGTCTTGGTGATTTTCTTTTGGGGTCTATCCTGTTTGGAGTTTGTTATACTTTTTGAATGGATATATTCTTGTCTTTTATCATATCAGGGAAATTCTTTTCCAACAAGTCAATTTCAATTTTATTTGTGTCCTCCTGTTTTGGAATTCCAGTTACTCGTAGGTTATTCCTCTTGATGGTATCCCACATGAATCTTAGCCTTTTTTCATTGTGTTCTGATCTTTTTTCTCATTGATACCTTAACAAAGTAGTACTGAGGCATTTGTCTTCAGTCTTACTAATTCTGTCTTTCATGATTTGATTCTACTCCTTTGCCAATTCAGTGTGTTATCTATTTCTGAGAATTTAGTATTAATCTTCTGGATTGCTGTCTGTAGATTTTTTATCATTTATAATTTTTCATTTATTTTGTCATTTTGTTCTTGTATTGTCTTCCAAAATTGTTCTAGGGTTTTGTCTGTGTTTTCCTTAATTTTGTCAATGTTTTCCTTGATCTGTCTTGCAGTCTCTTGGAGGTACCTAAATATCATTCTTTTGACTTCTTTATCAGATAGTTCCAATGCTGCTTCTTATTCAGGGATGTTTTCTGGGTCTGTATCCAGGGCTTTTGTTTCTACTACTTTATCTTGCTTGTTTGTGTGGACTGTGATGGTTTGTTTTTTTTTCTGAGAGATTGTGATGTTGTTGTTTTTATATTTAACTGGTGATTGTATGTTGTGATTTGCCCAAGATGTTTTGTTTTGATATATCTGAGGAAGCAGGGTACTCTGCTCCTCTGCTGGCATCATTTGTGCACTCACCACTTGTTTCCTGGTTTGTGTGATAGTGAATGAGAGTGGGTGGACAGATTGTGAAGAACATTTATGGTTGTTGGGCTTATATTGGCTGTCATGTATCATTGACCAGTTGGTGCAGAAGCAACTTGTGGCCCTCACTCAGTAGGTGGGGCTGCAGGAGGTGCAAGTATGGTTGGGTTATATGGGCATGGTTGCCACCTCCCACTCAGAGAAAAACAGCAATCAAAAAAACCACCAAAAAGTAAAAACAAGAGAACACATACCACATAAACACACAGAAACAATCACCAAAATAAAAAAAGAAAGGCAATAAATGAGAAGAAGTATTTAAAGAACTGCTTTAAAAAAGACAAAAGGTTCATGAGTAGAAAAATAGGCAAAAACAAAACAAAACAAAAACCCCACAATATCTGGGGAAGGAGTAATAAATGAAAGAGCTAGAGTAAAAGAATAATAAAGACAAAAATGAGAAAGATTGAAAAAGAAAAGCAAAGGGTGGGAAGAATCACAAGAAAGAAAAAATATGGGAACCAGAAAAAGGGGAGAGTGGAAAAAAAAACCCAAAAACTAGAATTTAAAAAAAAAACCTCACTGTTGTTGAGTTGATTCCGACGTATAGCAACCCTTCCTAAAAGTAAAAAGGAAGAAAAAAATAAAAGAAAAATGAAAAAAACAAACAAATAACCAAAAGCAAAACAAAACAAAAGACAAATCTAGGGGGACAGGGCAGGGTATCCAAGCTCCATCAGAGCACACAGACTGGGATGGAATTCCTGCTGCTCCAGTAGGTTGTGTAGCGGTAGGGGATGGCTGCACCTCCATTTTCCAAGAGGGTATAGGGTATAAGAGAAACAAGGAGAATATAGAACCTTTCTAGTCATCAGTCTCTAGTGTGCCAATGTTGTCCTTGGCAAGCAGAGCCTATTCTTAGATCCCTGGGATCTGAACGGGAATGCTGCTGCTTCAGATACCCACAGTGGCCACACTGCTTCTAAATATTCAAAATGGCTGCACCCTCTGGACAGCTGAAAGTGCACAACTCAGTTTATCTTCTTGTTTGCTGTTTCCCACCAATGCAGTTGTTCATGCAGTCTTTAATGAGCAGGGTGGATTTTTAGATTAATTCTCAGGTCCTAACACCACTTGTGCGGTGTAGTAAATTACTTAGTGTGGCTTTTCTACCCATAAGTCTTTGTAAACTCCAAGGTGGGATTTTCTATGAGCAAGTGAGGAGCTCCTGATTGCTGAAGTTGTCCACTTGGAGTGTTTCTGTTGGGCGTGGCACAATACAATGTTCTGGGAGGTTCCCACTCTCTCTCAGATGCTTAGAGTTCTGATGCTGTGATTGGCTAGTTTGACCGCCCTGCTGGGCTCAAAAGGAGGTCTCCTAGAGGCAGAACTCTCTGACTGCTGGTCAAGGAAGATGTGCTGCTGAAAGAGACACGGGCTCCTGAGACATGCATTGCTGGGAAAGAGACGTAAGAGACACGCATCGCTGAGTGAGACACCGAGGGACCAGCACTGCTGGGAAAGAGACTGTGAGAGACTGTTGGCTGAGGGATGGTGGGCTGGGGAGAGAGACTGAGCATTTTTTCCTGAATGCAAATTGTAGCTTGGTGCTTCCCTAATAAACCTTGTAATCTGCGAGTTCTGTGTGGCCACTGCAGCAAATTATCGAACCCAGGAGAGAGGTGGTGGGTGCTCTGGGAAGAACGGTTGGAGAAAGGGCTGGAGGGAGGCAACATGTCTGGCCTGGCAGTAATAGACCTTGGGTTACTGCTGGTAACCCTGTCTTCCCCTTGTGGGATTAGAGGAGGTCAGAACATATGGCCTCCTTGCCGTTTTTGCAACTTGTAAATATTCAAACTGTCTGTGCTGTCAGGATAGCTGACAGTCTGATGTGCTGTTTATTTCCTTATTCACTGTTTTCATTCAAGTTCTTTTACTAGTTGGTATCTAATACACTTCTATATTCTTCCTGTTAAAGCTCAGGGTTCCAGAATTATTTCTGTATCTGTGTCAATTGGTTTCTCGTTTCTTTGTTGAGTGAGTCTTTGTAGTTTGTCTGTCTATTCTGCCATCTTACCACAAGTCCCATTTCATTTTTAATGGCTTGTAATTTTCCTGGATTCATACTTTGTACCTTCCATGTTCCAAATATCAGTGCATGTTTGTAGCTGTTTCTTCTCATTTTCAGTCATGCTACATCAGCAAATGAAAGTCCCCAAAGCTTTACTCTATCCACATCATTAAGTTTGAGTCTACTTTGAGGAGGCAGCTCTTCTACAGGCAGATGTTGAGTGCTTTCCAACCTGAAAAGGGTTCATATTTTGGCACTATATCAGACAGTATTCTGCTGCTATTCATAATGTTTTCCCTGGCCAAGTTTTTTAGAAGTAGATTGCCAGGTCCTCCTTCTAGTCTGTTTTAGTCTTGAACTTCACTAAAACTTGTCTACCACGGTGATGTTACTGGTATTTGAAATGCTGGTTGCTTAGCATCATGGATCACCACAACACACAAGGCACCACAGTATGACAAACTGACAGATGAATGGTGGAGAATAAAGGGTCAAGAAATGGGGATAAAGAGATTATCCACAGCCTCTGTGTGGCTTTCCCTTATTATGCTAATATGATAAACTAAATCCTAAATGATGCAAAATAGATTAATCCTCAGAATGTGGAAATTACCGAATTATATTCATACCACATACAAATAAAATTTTGCTGAAGATAATTCAACAATGGTTGTAGAAGTACATTAACAGTAAAGTGGCATAAATTTAAGCTAGATTCAGAAGGTGACATGGAATGAGGGATAAAATTGCTGATGTCAGATGGATCTTAGCTGAAAGTAGGGAACTGTTGTTTATCTTTGTTTCATTGACTTTGTAAAGGCTTTCAACTATGTGGGTCGTAACAAATTATGGTTACCATCGCAAAGAATGGGAATTACAGAACAGTTAATTGTACTCATGTAGAACCTCTATAAAGATCAAGAGGCAGTCTTTGGAGTAGAACAAGGGGATACTGAATAGTTTAAAATCAGTAAATGTGTTCATTAGGATTGTATCTTTTCGCCATACTTATTACTCAATATGTATGCTGAGCAGGTAATCTGAGAAGGGGAAGTATATGAAGAAGAATGCAGCATCAGGATTGGTGAAAGACTCATTAACAACCTGTGATATGCAAGTAACTCAACCTTGTTTGCTGAAAGAAAATAAGATTTGAAGCATTTACTGATGAGGATCAAAGACTACAGCCTTCAGTACGGGTTACACCTCAACATAAAGGAAACAAAAATCCTCACAGCTGAACCAACAAGCAACATCATGATAAACAGAGAAAAGATTAACGTTGTCAAGGACTTCATTTTACTTGGATCCACAGTCAACACCCATGGAAGCATCAGTCAGGACATCAAATGACATATAGGCACATCAGCTGGAAAAGAGCTCTTTGAAGTTTCAAAAAGCAAAGATGTCACTTTGATGATTGTGATGTGGCTGTGAGTATATTCAACTTCCTCATATGCCTATGAAAGCTGGCGAATGAATAAGGAGTACCAAAGGCAAATTGATTCCTTTGAATGATGGTGTTAGTGAATTATATTGAGTGTATCATTGACTGCCAGTAGAGGGAAGAGATTTGTTTTGTAAAAAATATAGCCAGAATGCCTCCTTAGAAGTGAGGATGGCAAAAGTTCTTCTCAAGTACTTTGGACATGTTATCAGGAGGGACCAGTCCCTACAGAAAAGTTCATCATGCTTGTTTAAAGGTGAGAGTCAGCAAAAAAGAGGAAGATCCTCAATGAGATGAACTGACGTAGTGGCAATAATAACAGCCTGAAACACATTAACAATTGTTTGCAGAACTGGCTCAACAGCACCTAACATCCACCACCACCACCACCTCCACAAGAATTTCTAATGGATAAAGACATAATATACTTACTTTCTTCAGATTGTTAGCACATTAGTAAGGGACTTTGAGTCACAGTGATTAGTAAGAGGATAGTTTATTGAAAATACCTTAAATCATAGGCTCCTACCTAACTCTCAGGTGTAAGATTTTTTTAAAAAACTTTTGGTGGCAATTCATATTTTTTAAAATTTAATTTTTGTGTAGATTAGATGTTCATGTGTTTTAAAAAATTAAAGAAATAGGATATCTGGTTAAACAAAACAAAACAAAAAAAACCTGCCTTTTCCTTTACCAAAAGCTAAACTTCAAACTTACTGCCATCAAGTCAATTCCGACTCATTGTGACCCCTATTGGATTTCCAACACTGTAAATCTTTACAGAAGCAGACTGTCCCATCTTTATTCCATGGAGTGGCTGGTGGGTTAAACCAGGGACCTTTTGGTTAGGAGCCAAATGCCTTAACCACTACATCATCAGAGCTCAAAATTAATTGTTTTCTCTTATTTCTCCTGATCTATCTCATACATATATAAACAAATACAAATATGTATTCAAGAAGAGAAGTTTGTGATACTTGTAGTTTAATGATATATGAACAGTCTGTACACAAAGGAAAATTATATATTTCCTGGGTCTTTAAGTATTAATAAATTATTCCATAAAGTTAGTAAACACAGGATGAAGTTACATATGAATAGTGATAAACCCACTGCCATCGAGTCAATTCCGACTCACAGTGATCCTGTAGGACAGAGTAGAACTGCCCCATATGGTTTCTCAGGCTGTATATCTTTACAGAAGCAGACTGCCTCATCTTTGTTCTGCCAGGTGGCTGAGTTCAAACTACTGACATCTTGGTTAGCAGCCGAGTGCTTTATTCACTGCACCACCAGAGCCCCTTTGTGAATAATGGTAATAACTTCAAAGTGGGAAGATATAATACATGATTAAACCTATTGTTTTGGGAAAAAAAATCTAAACAAAAAGCAAATTTAGCCTGATACAGAGGAAAATGTGATTTGAATTTAGCTAAACTGTCTAAAGGAAGCAATACATATTTTCATGTTTTCTGAGAAACCAGAAACAAACAAAAACCAGAAACACTGAAACAAAACTGTTCTAGAGACAGAGTACAAGTACAGTTTGAGGTTGGAGTTGCCGGTGAGTATATGAAAGGAATCACAGGAAGTAAGAAGGTAGTTTGGGCCCGGTTGGGAGAGTAGAATTGGATTTTACTCTTCAGCATAGACAGCTATTGACATTTTCTGAGCACCAGAGTAAGCATTAGAGCTAGGCTTTAGAAATATTAAATGGAAATGTGATTAGGATGTACTTAAAAGGAGAAATACTATGCAGTTGTAGTGGTACAAAGTGAAAGCTAATGAAGCTGTGCAAATGGAGAGGACAGAGGATGGCTTTAAGGATGTGAGATTTTTCTCGGAAAGGGATCAGTGCAGGAGATCCTGGATAGAGTGGGAGATCAATGTGGAACAAAACTCAAAATTGTAAAAAAGGCCAGGTTTACTGGTCTGATAGAGCCTGGTAAAACCCCTGAGACTATGGCTACTACTCACCCTTCAGGCCTGGAATTGAACTCACTCCCGTGGCTTCCATCTAAACAATAGACAGACAGACATGTTGTTGTTGTTATGTGCCTTCAAGTCGGATCCGACTCATAGCGACCCCTCCTTGGGTTTCCGAGGCAGTATCACTACGGAGGTAGATTGCTGCATCTTCCTTCCGAGGAGTGGCTGGTGGGTTTGAACTGCCAGCCTTCTCGTTAGCAGGTCAAGTGCTTTAGGCACTATGCTACCAGAGCTCCTAGACAGGCATGTAGGGTTAACATTTACATCAGGTAGAGGTACACTCCTTATAACGATCAGTCCTGGGGGAACAGAAGGGCAGTAATTGCACAGGGAAACAGCTCCAGGGTCAGGAATGCAGAGGAAAGAAGGACACAGGGAAAAAGTAACTATAGGGACAAAGTGGGAAGAGTGCTGTTACATTGTGAGGTCATTGTGAAGTCAATGCCATGAAACAAAACATGTATGAACTGCTGTATGGAACATGAATTTGCTCTATAAACTTTCACCCAAATCACAATTTAAAAAAAAAAATAATATGAGATTTTTCTTTGATGATAATCTTACTTACTACAGATCACTTCAAGGATATTCTCACGTTTTCTAATATTCTCTTTAAATACTAAATTCTGCCCCAGACCAAAAGAGTCCTAATATTTATACACAAATGTGTATAAAGTCTCTAAACGTGAATGTTTTATTTTGAGCCTTCTTAATTTTGGTCATTCCCAGGAAGTTTATTTCTAACTCAAATTGTGAGGTGCTTTTGTTTTTGGAACATGCTGTGATGTCACCTTGGTAATTAAATGTTGCCTGCTTAAGAATATCTTAGGTTTCATTTCCCAGCCTTATATTTTTAGAGATAGAAAGTGCCCTAGATTCCTTAAAACATATGATTGCCTGTATCAGAATAGTGCATGCAGTCTTACTAAAAAGATGACTCAGCAAGTTTGGTGCTGAGCACTCAGGCTACAGAAAAGAGTATTTTCTGTGGAATGCTGTTTGCATTAAAATGATTGCATACACAATGGCTGGGGGTTTTTTAATTGCAGCTTTACTTTTGAAAGAAAGGAAATTACAGACTTGGAACTTATATTTCCCTCTCTTACAGTTAGATCGCCTTCCAAACTAGGGTTGATTGGGTGGGGATGGCAGGGTCAGGTAGGCAACCCTTCTCATGGATTCTCTTGGATCCCTAATGGCCAGAGCTTGGATCCAAGTTACTCATTTCCACATCCTGCTTTTGGTCCTGGGGGTGTGCTTCTGTGCTTTCTCCAGGCACACTGGAGTTTTCCAGTAAGCCTGGTGGATTTTTGTTCTGTGTATTTTGGTGGGCTTCTCAGCTCAGGTGCTGCTTAGGGAGAATGTAGTGAGGAGGATAAAGTATGCCTGCTTCTGACCCTGGCACTTCTGCATTTATCAACTACTCTAGACGTTGGCCAGTCCTGGTACATTAGTCAGCCTGGGGTTCTATGTATGAATAGTCTCAGAGCTGGATGTAAAGAAAAATGAATACAGTAATTCCAAGTAAAATGCCTGTGAGGCCAAGAGGGAAAAAACAAGTGAACGTTTTTAGGAAAAGATGTATTATAAATTGTTTAGGCTACTAAGACCCATTGCTGTCAAGTTGGTTCCAACTCGTACCCACCTGACAGGACAGAATAGAACTGCCCCACAGTATTTCCAAGGGTGTAATCTTTACAGAGGAGCTCTGGTGGCATAGTACCTAAGGCATTTGACTGCTAACCAGAAGGCTGGTGGTTCAAACCCACCAGCCACTCCTTGAAAGGGAGTTTGGGCACTCTACTTCCATAGTGATATTGCCTCGGCAAACCAAGGAGGGGTCTCTAGGGGTCAGATCTGACTCCACAGCAGTGAGTTAATCTTTACAGAAGCAGACTGCCACATCTTCTGTGGAGTGGCTGGTGAGTTCAAACCTCCAGCCTTTTAGTAAATAACAAAGCACTTCAACCACTGTACCACCAGGTCTCCTTGTTTAGGCTAGTTCAAGGGTTTAAACCACCAGCCTTCTGGTTAGTAGTCAGATGCCTTAGGCACTGTGCTCCAGAGCTCCTTGTTTAGGCTATTATGCTATGTTTAATAAACTTCCTTATTAAACACAGCTCTTGGAAATGTAGATAAGATTACTTTCTAAGGTAGTCTTAATTTCTGTAGTCCTTACCCACCTGTATGTATGAATTTACATTACTAGAAATAATTGAAAGTTTATGGGCGTAAGTTCTATCTACTTATGCATGACCTCATCCTCTTGCAGTGATCCCCTCCAGCAACATTTCTGGGTGTCTACAAGCAGTGTCTTATGTATGTGTGAATAAGCTCACTCTTGTTCTTCTATTCTTGGTGCCTGCAGAGCACTTCTGCCCTGTCGTGCTACCACTGCCAGTTTGCAAAAGTACATTTCTTACTGTGATACTACTGTCTCATTTCCCTAAAGTTACACACAAAGGTGTACTTTGGTCCTTTAGTTTTTGTCTGAGTCAAAGCCACATTATATATTTTATGGAAGCTGGGAGTGTAGTCCTGCTTCTTTAAGACAGGCAGACTTTTTTTTTCTTCCTACCTTGTTACAGAAGATGCAATAGTACAAGCGTGGCTGTTAACCAAAAAGCAAACAATTGGAACCCACCAGCTGCTCTATGGGAGAAAAGACTTGACAATCTGTTCCTGTCAAGATTACAGCCTAGGAAACCCTATGAGACATTTCTACTCTGTCCTGTAGGGTCGCTATGAGTTGGAATTGACTCGATGGCATACAATAACAACAAAATTATAGAAGTCCCTTGGTGGCATAAACTGGTTAACATACATGGCTGCTATCTGAAAGATTGGCTCAGCTCTATTCAGAGGTGCCTCAGAAGAAAGGTCTGCTGATCTACGTCTGAAAAATCAGCCATTGAAAACTGGACTGCAGTTCTACGACATGTATGGGGTCACCTTGAGTCTGAGTTGCCTCTGCAGCAACTGCTATTTTATACAAGCTGAAGAGATTATACCCTTGTTTGTATCTCCTGTGAAGACAGTCCTTTCTTTTTGTCTCTTCAACTGGCTCAGACCTGGGGCCGATCTCAGGCGTTCTGTCTCAGCTCCAAAGCTTCCCCTAGTCTCCAGGTTGAGCACCTCTACATAAGCCACCTTTCAGAAGGCTTTTTCGTCTGATGCAAATCAACTCATCCATATGCTGGCTTTGCTAAATCATTAGACATAAAATAACACCTTAAATATTCCAGAAATTTCAGTGTGCTTTCCTGAACAGAGTTGTTAATCTTACCATATTTTCCTTCTAAATTTTTTGTTGTTGTTATTGTTTCACTAAACCTTTCTGTTTGTGAGGTTTCAACTCCTAGATAAATTCAGGAACTTGGCATGCTTACTATATTTGATTTTTGGTTATTTTTGAAGTCTCAGTCTCATTTTTTATTCTCTCACTCTTAGGCAATTTCATCCTTGTGCCCCCCAAAATAACCATCACTACACTGAAAACTTGCTCAGCTCTCATCTTTGGGCCTTGTTTATTGAATTTGACATTTCTACTTGGTAAGTTCCAGTAATGTCTCAAACTCAGTGACTCCAACACATTTTATGATCTCTGTTCCCATCCGTCTTCTATTGCTCCCTTCATCAGTGACTACTCCTGCTCCGAAAGTATCAAACCCCGTGCTGTCGGGTCCATTCTGACTCATTGCAATCCTATGTGTTGTAGAGTAGAAGTACTCCATAGGATTTTCTTGGCTGTAGTCATTATGGAAACATATTGCCTGGCCTTTTCTTCCATAGTTCTTCTGGGTAGCTTTCAACTGCCAAGCTTTAGGTTAATAGTTGAGTGCAAATTGTTGTGCTAGCCAGGGACCTGTATCAGTGACTAGCACCTCTGAAAGTACAGACCCCCAAACACAAAGCCTGGGAAGTTGTTCTTGACATCTCATTCTCTTCACTCCTCATATCCATTATCATCTGTCTTCTTATCTCTGGAGTATCTTTCATTCATTTACTTCCTTCCATCTCTCCTTTCATCACTTGGTCTCAGCTACCATAATGTGTCACCTAGGTGACTGCAACAGTCTCTCAGGTGGTCTCTTTGCATCCATGTTAGCTCCCTCTTCAGTTGATTCTTTGAAAACACAAACCTGATTATATCTTCTAGTAACATATTTGATTAAAAATTGCTTGTTCTTTCTCGGGGCAGTGGTAGAAATCTCACTTTCCATGCAGGAGACCTGGGTTCCTTTTCTAGCCAGTGCACCTCAAGGGCAGCCACTAGTCATCTGTCAGTGGAGCCTTATGTGTTGCTATGATGCTGAATAGGTTACAGGGGAGCTTCCAGACTAAGATGGACTAGGAAGAAAGACCGGTCAATCTACTAGTGAAAAAATCAGTCAACAAAAACCCTATGGATGACAAAAGTCAGATCCCATTTTGCTTGGGGTCACCATGAGTTGGCTGATTTAGCAACTAATAACAGCATTGTGCTTCCTAGCCTCTCCAGCGTCATCTCCTGTCACAGTTACCTTCACTACTTCTGCTCTACCTTCACTCCTGTTCCACCTTTACTCCATTGGCAGTGGGTACTTTGTATGTTGTACCCTTGGCCTGGAGCACCCTACCATCCCCTTTACCTTGTTAACTTCTTTCGTACCTTACTAATTATTTTTGCAGAGAAGCTTTCCCTATTTTCCAACTTTATATATTCTAATGGCACTGTATACATCTCCTACATAGTACTTACGAAAATTGTAATTTTATACTAGTTTGTGTGATTCTTTTATCTTTCTTTCACATTCACCCTTGAAATCCATGAGTGCAGTTCTTACCTTCTGTGTCTTTACCACCTGGCATGATTCTTGATTTAGAGTCGTTATTGTTGTTAGGTGCTATTGAGTCGTTTCCGACTCATAGCGACCCTATGCACAGCAGAACAAAACATCGCCTGATCCCACGTCAGTTCCTTGATCCTTGCTATACTTGAGCCCATCATTGCAGCCACCGTGTCAGTCTATCTTGTTGAAGGCCTTCCTCTCTTTATTCGATCTTCCACCTACCAACCATGACCTTCTCCAGGGAATGGTCCCTTCTGACAACATGACCAAAGTGGGTGAGATGAAGTCTGGCCATTCTCATTTCCAAGGAGCATTTCGGCTGCACTTCCTCCAGGACAGATCTGTTAGCTCTTTTAGCAGTTCGTGGTACTTTCAGTATTCTTCGCCAGCACCACAACTCAAAAGCATCAGTTCTTCTTTGGTCTTCCTATTCATTGTCCAGCTCTCACATGCATATGAGGTGATTGAAAATATCATGGCTTGTGTCAGGCACACCTTAGTCCTCAAGGAGACATCCTTGCTCCTCAGCACTTGAAAGAGTTCCTTTGCAACTGACTTGCCCAATGCTATGCGTCATCTAGTGTCCTGACTGCTGCTTGCATTGATGTCAGTTGCAGAACCAAGCAATGTGAATTCTTTGACAACCTTAATCTTTTCTCCATTTATCGTGATGCTGCCCATTGGTCCAGTTGTGAGGATTTTTGTTTTCTTTATATTGAGATGTAATCCATACTGCAGACTGTATTCTTCAGTCTTCATCAGTAAGTGCCTCAAGTCATCCTCACTTTCAGCAAGCAAAGTTGTGTGTATCATAGGTTGTTAATGATTCTTCCTCCAATCCTGATGCCACGTTTTTCTTCAGCGATCCAGGTGAGGGGAGGGAACCCAGGCCACGCCCCACAAGCGGCAAGGTCGGAAAGTGGGGGAAAGGACAGAAAAAGGCCAGGTGGACCAGAACAGAGCGAAGAGGTAGCAGTAGGGATCCAGGTAAGGGAAGGTTGGAGAGGTTTCGAACAGCTAAGGGAGACAAACTTGTCTGTCGATTTGTCCTACTGTGGTGATGTGTTGCTGTGAGTCTTGAGGCTGTGCCACTGGTGTTTCAAACCCAGCGGGGTGCACATGGTGCACAGGTATCAGCGTGGCTTGCAGATTGAGATGTTACTCACTTCAGAGCTTCTATCAAACATAGACTAAGCTACTTGAGCACTGAAATTGGAATTTAATTACCAATTTCTCTCTAGTACCTAACTCAGTTCAAGCATGCAGAGTACTTTGTAAATTTCAGATGATTGAATTGAAGGAAATGTTATTCATATCAGGGAAATTTAGGATTTCTCTTATTGACTCAAAATTACAATGGAAGCCAGTGATAAAATGGTTACAGAATTTTAGTACACAAACCTCTTTAGAAATAAAAAAGCGGATACCATAGTTTTCGATTACTTTTTTCTCCCTAAACCAATTTTCTTTTCTTCATTTGTTTTCTTTAGTCCTAGTGTCTGTTTTATACTTGTCAATTTAAGCAAACTACTTTCTGCCTGTGTACTTTCAAGTGCATGTGGAGATTTTACATTCCAAATCCATGTCTGATTTGTGATTTACTTAATTTCTCTTATCATCAACTGGAGTGTGCTTTTTAAGGATTTTCATATGAATTTTATTTGAATCTTTGAGATTATAAATAAAACACATTTTCTACCTCACCAGTGAGTCTAATTCTCCCAATTGGTGGGAAAGCAATTCTAAGTATATTAACATTAAGTACATCACACTTAAGACCTCTGTTGATTAGACAATAGAGATTTTGCCTGTGTTAATATTCGTTTTTATCTTGAAAATGAGATTAATAACCAAGAAATATTGGTGAAAGAAGCAGCTTGTAATACTAGAATCTGAAGGCATGAAAGGTCATAAATACTAACCCCATGAGATACAATTATTCTTTAGGAAGTAAATGAAATTGTAGAAAACCTAGACTATGACTTTTGGAATCACAATAATAATTTATATTTGTATACTACTTTATAATTTTTAAAATACTTTTACGTATAGTCTTTCTTGAGATACATAATATTTGTCCCATTTTTAGAAAAGGTTATTACTATTTTAAATTGAACTGAATCTCAAAGAAGTAGATAAGTTCATTTTAACTTGATAAGTAGTATATGGCAAAGAATTAATGACAGCCTGCTTTCTTCTGGCTCCTAATTGAGTGCTCTCTGTTGCCACTATAATGTAAAGTGTTATGTATTTGTTATAGTAATACCGAGGAAACTGTGCCATAGCATAAAGCACATTTGAATTTCACACTTGTTCAGAGAAAAGATCCAATTGATTTCATATCCCTTCATGGAATCAAGTGTCAGGATCTTTCTTAGTGATGATTATCTTTCGTTATAGAAATGTAAACAGAATCCTTATTCATATTTGATGCATGCATGCATGCATTGTTGGCCTTTAGCCTGAACACAACACATACTTTGATAAATAAGTTTAATAAGCTGTAGAAACTGCAGATGATCTTACCTACCCTTCATCTCTTGCCTGGTTTATTCTAGTTAAAATCATGATTTGTTGTTGTTGTTATTTGCCGTTGAGTTGGACCCGACTCAACCCCCCCTTGGGTTTCTGAGGCAGTATCACTATGGAAGTAGATTGCCCCATTTTCCTTTGAGGAATGGCTGGTGGGTTTGAACCACCAGCCTTCTGGTTTGCAGTCAAGTGCCTTAGGCACTATGCTACCAGAGCTCCCAAAATCATGATAGGGATTTATATTTCTGGAGGCAGAGTTGGCTTTACTGTCTAAGTGCCCCTCCAGGCAGAGTAGGCCCTGACCTGGCCCTGCACACTGCCCCTCGTGTTTATTACTCATTTTCCTGTTTGAATACTTTATACACCCAGGGGTATCCTGCACGAGGTTGGGATTCCAAGGTACATGGTTTAGGGTTACTCAAAGGGTATGGAAAGGAATGTTTCCAGTTTACTTTCACATATTTTATGCTATGAAGCTGACATTCCCCTGTTGTTTCTATAATGTTTTCTTAACTGATTGAAGACTCTCTTTGAAGCAGAAGATTCTTGAGGTACATGATCTTTTGAGTGAAGTCAGAGTCCCAATACCAACTGTACATTTCATGGACATTTTTAGTGCTTTTTAGAACATTGTGTTGGCACTGTACTTAGACCAATAGGATATTGTTGTTGTTATGTGCCGTCGAGTTGGCCCTGACTCATAGTGACCCCTCCTTGGGTTGCTGAGGCAGTATCACTACGGAAGTAGATTGCCCAACCTTCCTTCCAAGGAGTGGCTGGTGGGTTTGAACTGCCAGCCTTCTGGTTAGCAGTCAAGTGCCTTAGGCACTATGCTACCAGAGCTCCAGACTAGTAGGATAGAAATGAAAAGATTTTTCATTTAAAACAGAAAAAGAAAAGTAGAAACAAAGTAAATGTGTAATAGTAGACTAATTAAAGGGAGCATTTGGTTGTTCAGTGGTAGAATTCTTGTCTTTCATGCAGGAGACCTGAGTTCAGTTCCTGGCCAATGCAGGCCTTTAGCAGCCACCACCCATCTGTCAGTGTAGACTTTCTTGATGCTGTGATGCTCAACAGATATTAGTGGGTTTTCCAGACTAAGCAGAGTAGAAGGAAATGCCTGACAATCCACTTTCAAAAATCAGCTAATGAACACCTTATGGATTACAATGGTTGTTGTGCGTGGGATTGCCATGAGTCAAGGGCCTGCTCAATGGCAACTAACAACAGAATAAGTTAATTATGGTGCAAACCACTCAGATAGTATATTCAAAGTCTGTTTGATTATATGAAAGAAGCTCATGATATAACATTGAGTATAAAACACAAGATAAAGAACTATGTGTACAATATGATCCTATTTTTTTAAAAAGATGTGCATTGAAGAGGTCCCAATAATAATAATTACTAATGTGTGCCAGACAATGTTACATTTCATCTGTATTAAGTCATTGCTCATATCAACACTAAGAGGTGGGTACTGTTGTTATCTCTAATTTACAGATGAAGAAATTGAGGCAAAGAAAGGTGAAATAACTTGCTTAAGGTTACATAACTGAAAGTAAGTGTTGGAGTCCCTGACTAGAAGGAAACACATGAACTCATCAATAATGGTTATCTCTGGATGATGGTGTTATGGATGAATTTAATTCTTTATGATATATAATGTATCATTGCTGTTCATATGATTGGAGGTAGTATTTTTAAAAGAAATTGTATCATGTTTGAAATCTAGAAAAACACCAGTATGAGAAAATATGTAGGTTTGAATTTCAAAGAATAATTTGTCTGTCTTATAGCCATACTAGGAGCTCTGGTAGCATAGTGGCTAAGACACTTGCCTGCTAACCAGACGGCTGGCGTTTCAAACCCACCAGCCACTCCTCGGAAGGAAGGTTGGGCAATCCTACTTCCGTAGTGATACTGCCTTGGAAACCCAAGGAGGGGTCTCTATGAGTCGGGGCCGACTCGACGGCACATAACAACAACAACAACATAGCCATACTAGATACATATCGTTTTAGAGGGGGGGAAAAGATACAAATACCATTACTTCCTATCAGTACGATCTCTTTAAATGATAACCTCTTTAAATGTATGTGTTTGGCAGCAGCTTTTATAGATAAGGAGGACAAGATCTTTTGTTCATGATTAAGCATAATAAAGCATAATCTAGGAAACTGGTTTCTGATAAAACCAGATTTTGTTTGGTTTCTTAAACACATTACTAGTAATAGAGAATGTAAAGGCACATAACATAGTAGAACATCTCCAGGAAATGTACATTTTTCTCTCTCTAAGCTATAGCTCCAAAGGCAGAATTATTTCAAAAAGAGCATAATTTCAAGAACAATACAAAGAACTTACAACAATTGTTGTTTCTTACTCTGCTTGCTCAACTTTTTTTTTTTGTTATTAGGGCCCTTAAATTTGACCCTAAATTTTCCTTGAGGAACTGTATAGTT
>NW_006921802.1:385491-399091 GCF_000298275.1 Orycteropus afer afer
CCCCCCCCACCATCATTATTTATTTGTTGTGGTAAAAATTTGTATAAGAAAACATTTGCCAATTGAACATTTTCTACATGTATGATTCAGTGACATCAATTATGTTCATCATGTTTTGCAACTATCACTATTATCTACTTCCAAATTCTTCCACAATCATTAACAAACTCAGTCCTCCTGAAAAAAGGTGACCCCTTTCCCTTTCTCTCCCATACCTGGTAAGCATTAATGAACTTTGGTCTCTATACATTTGCCTATTTTGTATAAGTGGGATCATACAGTATCCTTTTGTGATTGGCTTATTTCACTCAGTATGATGTTTTCATGGTTCATCCATGTTGTGGCATGCATCAGAACTTCTTTTCTCTGTATGGCTGAGTAGTATTCCACTGTATGTATATTAAAAACAAAACAAGACCAAAACCCACTGCCATTGAGTCATTTCTGGCTCATAGTGAGTCCATGCCCCCCCCCCCCCATTGGGTTTCCAAGGCTGTAAATTTTTATGGAAGTAGATTGCCTCATCTTCTTCCCTCAGAGCAGCTGGTGTGTTTGAACCACCAACCTTCTTGTTAGCAGCCAAATGCCTAAGTCACTAGGCCACTGGAGTTCCTTATGGATATACTCCATTTTTATTATCCTTTCATCTGTTGATGTACATTTAGATTATTTCCACTTTTAGACTGTTGAGTAGTGTTGCAGTGAACATTGGTGTACACTTTCCTTATCTAATCTTATGAGGTATCATTAACCCAGTTTCAAAAATGAAGCTAGAGGGGGAAGTGGCTGGGTCAAAGAGCCACCATTAGTAAATGGTAGAACCCTGGCCTATCCAACTTTGGAGTTCATGTTCTCTCTGCTCTGCTTTGCTGCCCTCCTAGCTCTATTTAACATGAGTGCTCAGTTTTTATGTTGGGCATGACTTACTTCATAATAAGTGAAATATTTCCTTTGTCATGAGACCTCCAAGTTTCTCAGCCCATTCCTAGCTTCCTGAGGAAGGATATACATGGTTCGTTTAGTTCTTTTCCTTTTTTTTTTTAACATGCATTCTATTGAAATATAATTTGTATACAGTGAAATACATAAAACTAAAGTGACATGGGTCAGTGCTTTTTTTTTTTTCAGTGTTCCCTTCCCTCCCCTTCCACCCCTGGTAACCAACAAAGAAAGTTCCTTTCCATACATGAAACTTTTCTTTACTTTTTACAATAATGAACTAATACTGTATTTATCCTGTGATTGACTTATTTCAATCAGCATAATGTCCTCCAAGTTCATCCACATTATGGGGTGTTTTGCAGATTCTCTATTATTTGTTGTTGTTGTTGTTATGTGCCATCGAGTCGGCCCCGACTCATAGCGACCCCTCCTTGGGTTTCCGAGGCAGTATCACTACGGAAGTAGGATTGCCCATTGTTTAGGGTTGCATAATATTCCATTGTGTGTATGTACCACAGTTTGGTTATCCATTCTTCTGTTGATGTGCACGTAGGTTGTTTCCATCTTGCTATTGTAAATAGTGCTGTGATGAACATGGGTGTGCATATATTTGTTCTTGTTCTGGCTCTCACTTCTTTAGGATGTATACCTAGTAATGGGATTGCTGGGTCAAATGGTATTTCTAATTCCAGCTTCTTACAGAATTGCCCTATTGTTTTCCACAGTGGTTGCATCATTTAATGGTTCCACCAGCAGTGGATGAGAGCCCCAATCTCTCCACAACCTCACTAGCATCTGCTGTTTTCTGTCTTGTTGAACTTTGCCATTAGTGCTGGGGTAAAATGGTATCTCGTTGTTTTGATTTGCAGCTCTCTGATGGTTAATGATCATGAGCATTTCTTCATGTATTTGCTTGCAGCTTGAATATCCTCTTTGGTGAAGTGTCCATTCATGTCTTCTGCGTATTTTTCAATTGGATTGTTAATTCCTCTGGTGTTGAGGTGTTGGAGTTTTCTATAAATTTTAGAGATAAGTCCCTTGTCAGATTCGTAATTATTGACAAGTATGAATTTTTTTTGCTGTCATTTTGTTATGTTCTTTTTTTGTGTTGATTTCTTCCATATAATTTTCTGTGCTGAGCTCATTTTGTTTATGAATTGTGTTATCACTTCTTTCTTTGCTATTGTTTTAGTATTTGCTAAATATTTGTACTGGTCCTCTTTTTTATTTTAATGTGAAGGTTTATCGTTTTTCTTCAAGGTTAACCTGTGATTTATAGTTTTCTTCCTCAGTTTAGAACACTCTGTTCTATCTCGTAGTTGTCTTGACTTCCCTACCATTTAGAAGTTCTGTAACTACACAGTTTTTTCCGTCTCTTTGTAGTTGTAGTTGTAGTTGTCTTCATTTGTCAATTGATGTCTCTGGTTCCCTGTTTATAGTCTTGTAGGCTTGCTTACTTTGGATACTTCTATAACTGAGTTGGTTTCTGGGTTATGTCATCATGTATGTTAATTGTCAGTTGTTTGCTGTTGTTGCTTCTCTGTCCAAAGTACTCCCTTTAGGAACTCTTGTAAGGTTGGTCTGGTTTTAACAAATTCCCTTAATTTCTGCTTATCTGGAAATGTCCTAATTTCACCATCATATTTGAGGGACAATTTGCTGGTATATGATTCTTGGTTGGAAATTTTTCTCTTTCAGGGTTTTACATATACCATTCCATTGTCTACTCACCTGCTTGATTTCTGCCGAGAAATACGAGCTTAGTCTTATTTGTTGCCCCTTGTAGGTAACTTTTCATTTTCCCCATGCTGCTTCTAGTATTCTTTCTTTGTCTTTGGTTTTGGTAAGTTTGATGATGATATGTCTGGGTGATTTTCTTTTGGAGTCTATCCTGTTTGGGGTTCTTTGGAGTTCTTGAATGGATATATTCTCATCTTTCATCATACCAGGAAAATTCTCTTCCAACAAATCTTTGACAGTTTTTTCTGTGGTTTTATTTATCTCTTCCTATTCTGGAATTCTGATTACACATAGGTTATTCCTTTTGATGGTATCCCACATGGACTTTAGGTTTTCTTCATTTTGTTTTGATCTTTTTTCTGATTGACCCCTTTCCAAAGATGTATTGAGGTATTTGCCTTCAGCCTCACTAATTCTGTCTTCCATTGATTCAATTCTACTCCTTTGCCCATTCAATGTGTTATCTATTTCTGAAAATTTAGTATTAATCTTCTGAATTTCTGTCTGTAGATTTTGTATCATTTCTAATTTTTTAATTTTATTTTATCATTTTGTTCTTGTCTTTTGAAATTGTTCTAGGGTGTTCTCTGTGTTTTCCTCAATTTTGTCATTGTTTTCATTTAACTCAGTTCATTGAAGATACATAAATGTAATTCTTTTGAATTCCTTACCAGGGCGTTCCAATGCTGCTTCTTCCTCAGGGATGTGTTTTGGGTCTGTATCCTGGTCCCTTCTTTCTCCTGCTTTATTTTGCTTCTTTTTGTGGACTTTGATGCTCTGTTGTCTCTGAAGCATTGTGACATTTTTGTGTTTATATTTAATTGGTGATTGTATGTTGAAGTGACTTGCCTACGATTTTCCTTTGCTTTGTTTTGTTTTATGTTATCTGTATAAGCAGGGTACTGTGCTGTGCTCCTCTATTTGCTAGTTGGCAGCACTGCACACTCACCACCTGTCTCCTTTTCCATTGTCTGCCTCCTGTATGTCCTGCCATCCTTGGTAAATGGAGCCTATTCCTAGGTCTTTGGAATCCAAATGAGAATGTGCTGTCACTTTAAAATCCAAAATGGTTGTCACTTGTAAAGATTCAAAATGGCTGTGGCCTCCATCACTTTAAATATCCAAAATGGTCATCACGTGTAAATAATCAACATGGCTACACCCTCTGGACAACCAGAAGTGGGCAGCTCAGGTTGCCTCCGTCCTTGCTGTTTCCCTTCCTCGTCATAGGCCACTAGCACAGACATCCCTGGAGACCTTGGTGACCAGGGCTGATCTTTAGGTCAATTCTCAGGTCCCAAAACCACTTGAAAATATTCAGGCTGTTGGTCCTGTCAGAGTAGCTGACAGTCCACTGCTCCATTCTCCATACTCACTATTTTCGTTCAGATTTTTCCACTCTTTGGTGGCTAACCCACTTCTGTATACTTTCTTTCAAAGCTCAGGGCTCCAGGATTATCTTCTGTATCTCTGTCAATTGGTTTCTCTTTTCTTTGTTGAAGAGGGTTTGTGTAGCTTGTCTGCCTATTCTGCCATCTTACTGGAAGTTCTAGTTCTTTGCTTTTGAATAAATAGGTTTTTAGGCTGAAGCAGAATATGATTGGTTTGGAAAGGACCATGGTTTTGAGAATAACATAGTTTGACAATGAGAATATCAGTCATGGGATCCCAGTAGTTGGTCAGATACTGAAAATGCTTGGAAAGGCTCAGTCATGTGACAACTCCATGTGATTGATGATGATTCCAAAGATTGTGTTTATTTTGGTAAGATAAATGACCATTGCAGTAGCTTTACGGGAAATTATAACCATCACCTTTTCAACTCTGCATGACAATTGTTTTTCTTTAAAAAATAAATCAAAATTATATATATATGAAAGGGAGAGGCATTTATTTAGTTTTGTAGTCCAGGTAGTAGGCATGAAAGGAATTACAAGTCAGGAATTGGCTGTTCCAGCCCCATCTGTATTCCCACAACAAGCAGCACAGTGAGCAATGTTGTACTTAAAAACAATGGAAAATGAGGTATATGTATTGGCTGGATTCCAGGTAGTTCCTGGTTGTTTTGCTGCTAATGATGTCAGAGTATCTAGGCTACTCTGTGTGAATTCTCTCAGGATGCTCTTTCCTCCTGAGAGGATCCCTTTAGCTCTACACAAAGATAATTTTGAGTGTATTGTGCCTCTAGACTAAAAGCTGATACTTTTCAGGAACAAACAGAAAGCTGATATGTATTCAGGACTGGGTTTATTGATACAACATCTCTTCTTGATGCTGGGAATCTAGTTACATATACACAAGAAAAGCTTTTAGGTTTTGCCCTGTTTTGGAAAACATTTTTTTAAATGAGCAGTTATATGGTGAGACCTCATTTTTTTCTCCAGAGAACTTATTTTGCAATTAAATATTTTGACAAGCTGGTTTTAAGCTTGGTTTAAATATTAAGATGAAGACAAACTTCTTTTGTTTCAGTTAAATAAAAATGTAATTTTCACATCACAATGGCACTGGCATATCAAAAGCTCTCTGAACTAATGGTATGCAGTGGATACTAAAAACTTAAAGAGCTCAGTGGTCAGACTACAGTTGAAGTCTAATTTATGGACTCAGATAATGAATATTTCTGTCACTTATTTGTAATAATGGAATAAGTACACACATTTTTCTCTCATCTTGGCTAAAACTGGCATTTAAGTAATTGGATTGGTGGGCAGAAGTAGGCAGCAACTGAGGAATGAGTCCTGTGCCAATGCAGATAGGGGAAATTAGGATTTGCTTTAACAAGTCTTTTGGGAAAGTCTTTGTTATGTGGAGTTTCTTCATTCAAACCTGTAAATAGAAGGATAATGAAGATGATTTTTGCTCAGTTGTTCTCTTGGCCAGAAGAATTTATTCACATTTTGCATTGGTTTAATTTTTTTTTCCAATTCCAATTTTTGGTAATGATTAGTAAATTAAGTCTTTAGTGACTTGAAAGAAAATAGAGTATGTAGTGGCTAAGGTGGGAGTTCTGGTGGCATAGTGCCTAAGGCATTTGACTGCTAACCAGAAGGCTGGTGATTCAAACTCACCAGCCACTCCCCGGAAGGAAGGTTGGGCAATCTTCTTCCGTAGTGATACTGCCAAGGAAACCTAAGGAGGGGTCGCTTTGAGTCGGATCCGACTCAATGGCAGTGAGTTTGGTTTTTTGGTTTAGTGGCTAAGGTATACTCACATAGTAATTTAGCTATAAGGAGATTCTGGCTCCATAAATACTAAATCCTTGAAATGGAATTTTTATGCATAGTCACTCAATCATTTTTGGCCCATGATATATGTGTGTATGTGTGTGTGTGTGTATGTGTATCTTCCCTACTTTCCTTATAAGGAGCCATGATCACACAGTGGTTAAAGTGCTCAGTTGCTAACTGAAAGGTTGGTGGTTTGAATTCACCAGCTGATGCACGGTAGAAAGATAAGGCAGTCTTCCTTTAGTTTTGGAAATCCTTTGCGGTGGTTCTGTTCTGCCCTGAAGGGTCTCTATGAAACAGAATTGATTTGATTGCGGTGTGTTTGTTTTTTTGGCGCTCTTTACTTACAGACTCTTCATTAGGCTGTGGATATGAGATGATGTTGTTGTTGTTGTTATGTGCTGTCGAGTCGGACCCGACTCATAGCGACCTCTCCTTTGGTTTCCGAGGCAGTATTGCTATGGAAATAGATTGCCCCATCTTCCTTCCGAGGAGTGGCAGGTGGGTTTGAACCACCAGCCTTCTGGTTAGCAGTCAAGTACCTTAGGCACTATCCTACCAGAGCTACTTGGATATGAGATAGGAATGAAAAATTTTTTTCTTTCTAATAAGGGCCAACCATCCATGGGGAGCATTGAAGGGGGGGGGTGAGTGGGGGTGGGGAAGAGTCGTGGGAATCCAGAAGGAAATTGTAAAATGAGATTGAAAAACATATTAAAACTTTTGATTCAAGAGCCAAAATAGAAAATATTCCCATAAACTTTTTAACTTGAGATAACAAAGGCCTTATTGATGAACAGTCATTAGTGACAAATAGATGTTTGTATATTACATCTAAATATGGAGTGGAGAGATAAAAGAAATATGCAGACACATGGCAAGATATAGTAGAGCCCCAAATAGGGGACAAAAAAAAAAAAAAAAAAAAAGAGTAAGGATAAAAATTTAAAAGCTCTGAAGGAAGCTGTGAAAATGTGTTTGAGAATATACTTAAATATACACATCATTCACATTCATACTTGCTTTTCCCCTGCCCTGAAAGACAGTTTCCATTTTGAAAACACAAATTTAAGAATTTCTCAAAAAAGTATTGTTTGGCTTTGGTTTTATCACCTGATATTGTGCACCCAGACTAGCGTACCTATAATTGGGAAACTATAACCAGGTAATTTGCAAAAGCCTTGAAAAGTTGTGACTGAAATTATTAGTTCTAGTTCCCATAGAGTTAATTCCAACTTAATGATGACTGAATGTATGTCACAGAAGAACTGTGCTCCATAAGGTTTTCACTGGCTGATTTTTTACATGTTTCTCGGAGGAAGAGCATTTTAAAACTAAGGCCTTTTTGTGTGTGGTAGTTAAGGTTGTGTGTCACTTTGGCTGGGCCTGGTTGAGTGGCTGTGCTGCTGGTAGTTATTCCCCATGATGAGACTGGCATTCAGCTCCATGGTGGGATTTACCACAACCAGCTGAGTAGCTGCTTTAGGGATGTAGTCTGCTTCCCGTACACAAGAAGCAGCTTTGGGAATGGTCTCTAGTTTATGGCACGCTTAAATCCTGCAAGTACATGAGTCACTGTTCAGCAGCCTGCTGTGCTCTGCTGATCTTGGGACTTTCAGAGGACTTGAATTAATGGCCTGCTATGTGGTTTGGTAACATCGGTACTGTGCCTTGTTACTTGTCAACCTTGGGCTTGTCAGCCTCAGCATCCAGCAGTTGAGTGAAGAAAAGCCTCTAGCTTCAGTGGGCCAGGAGCAAGAGGCAGAGCTGAAACCCAAGGTTGAGGGGCTTTTATCCAGCCCCTAAAGCCTGGCACTTTAACTCAGACTTAAAGCCTACAAACTGTTAGAGAATAAACACCTGTTTGTTAAAGCCATCCCATTTATGGTATATTCCTGTCACAGTGGCACTGGGTAGCCAAAACAGTGTGATTAGAGACTCCTGACTAAGGTCTAATTTAGCTTTTTTCTTGCCGTATGTGATTCCTTTTTGTTAAAAGGTACAACTTGTCTTTTTTTATTTTTTATCTTTTGCAAAAACTTCATTGCACCCTTAACTTAGATACAAGCAGTTCTTAAGAGGAAGACACAGTTTTGCATATCTTACTCTGCTTATTTCAATTCAGTTAGGTGGTTATAAATGGCCAATGTTAAGTAGAGATTATTTAGCATGAACAGGAGTTTAGACAGTGTTAAACATGTAATTTTAGTTGTTAAGCTATGCCCTTAGACCCCTAGCAGAAAGGGCGTAGATCTGGCTTCTTTTAACTTCCTCTAACTTTACTAGTTAGAGAGAGAATCAAGATTAACAATAGCCCAAGGAGGTTCCTGTTAGGTGGAGGTTAGACATGCTTCTACCCTCCAACCTTTTTTTTTCATCGATTATGACACCAATTCCCCCCTTCTTGGCACTTTCTGCTTCTCTGCTGGATTTGATAATTCATTGCAGAGGCCACACACAACTCACAGACAATACTCATGATGATGGGGTTTATTAAGGAAGCAACAGGTTACAGTTCAGGTACAGAAATGCTCAGGATATAGTTCTTCAATCAGTACAGCCTCCCCTTGGCCATGCCTGGAGGCACGCCTCTCTTTGGCACTCAGCCTCTGGGCCTGGCCTCTGTCCTGCTTGGGCTAGTGTTACAAAGCTCTTCTAGCTTTACCAAGAGGTGCACCCCACACTGCCAACAAGCCTCCTGCTGAAAGGCACTCAGCTTTCTCACTCCATGGGCAGGCAAGCCCACTGCTCTTTGCTGGTCTCTTGGTTCTGCTGCATCTGCTGCTGCCATCTTTCTTCCATCTCAGTGCAGGGATCTTGGGTCCAAGGATGTATTCCACTCCCATCTCTTTTCTGTTGATGGCAGTGAGATCCTCTTTTCTCCCTCTGGGATGGCTCTTTTTAAGCTTAGTAAAACAAAACTGACCAATCCCTGCATTAGGGTTCCATACATCTTATATCCATGGTCCCACCCACAAAATGGTGCCCTGTATCTTAATTTACAATATTAACAAGCTATTCAATCCCTTTAGTGGGCCACAAGTATCTCACATTTATACAGTTCCACCCAGTCATCTGGTGGGAGTCACAAAGACCATGGCTGGAAGAGCCATACCAAGTAATACCTGGCACCATACCTCCCTAACTGTAATGTCTTTTTCACCTTTCTAAAAATATACATATGCTTTGTACATTGAAAATACTTGTAATTTAAAATTTGTTCTGAGAAATTTGTAGTCAGCTATATCTTGTCACCGGAAGGCCCCTTTTACAAAGGAGGCTAACACATCCTGCAATAGGTGTTTGACCAAGATCCTACCACCTGCAGCTTTGCAAATGGTGTCCATCAGAAAATACTACAAATGTACCTCCTGTTTCTGGTTTTCAGCTTTATCAGCCTTTGTAATTCCGAGTTTTTCAGAGCACTTTGTCAAAAGTTTTTGACTCTTGGGGTTTCTCATTTTGAAGAACGCCTTTCATCATAATAAACTCTGTTTTCACTTTAAACAGACTTGCTTTTATTTTCCACTACAACTCGAATTTGTAACCTTTCAGTTGAGTGATAAATGATTTGTGCCACCCAGGGACTCTTATTTATCAGTATAGCCCTATGTTGCTGTTAGGTGCCATCGAGTCGACTCCAACTCATACCTGTGTACAATAGAACAAAACACTGCCCAGTCCTGTGCCATCCTCACAAACCTTGCTATGCCTGAGCCCATCATTGCAGCCACTGTGTCAGTCCATGTCATTGAAAGTCTTCCTCTTTTTCACTGACCTTCTAGCAAGCATGATACCCTTCTCTAGGGACTGGTCCCTTCTGACAACATAGCCCTCAAGAAATATTTAACTCAAAAAGTTGTCAAAAATTTATAAATTTAAATATCTGCCTGGTATTTAAAAAACACTAGAATTAAAAAATTCCTCTCTTTTCTCACTTTTTAATCAAGTAAATTAATTTTTAAAAAAATTACAATAAAATATATTGACCTTTTAATTTTATAGAGAGGTACCCAGAGGTTAGAAAATTGTTTAAATGTTTGAGTGTATTTTTTCTTTTATTCATTAAATGATTTTTGTCTGTATGTTATTACAGTTATTTAAGTTTGTTTTATTCTTTGGGAAGTGTTAAATGTAATTTGTTAATTAAGATAGCATAAAGGAATGTCTTTTCTTTCATGGGCACAATTGAGTACATCTTATGGCTTTTAAAATATCCCCACTAAAGAATCTTTAAGCTGTGACTTTTTGTTTGTTTGTTTTTAATAACAATGAGAATGAACAGCAGTGAAGCTGGTACTTGATGCATAGATAACATGAAACTAAGCCAATGACTGGAAATGCTCCACTTTTTCAGTTGGATGGCAGGGCCTTGGGGATTGATGGCAGCTGTGCTTGTGTGGCCTGTTTGAGAACAAAGTGATTTTCTCAGACTTGCTTGTTAGATGAAGTTGATAGTAAATTAATAATCTCTTTTGGGACTTAATACTAATCAAGCATTTAAAATTTTCACATGTACAAAAACAGGCTTTACAATTTGTGAATTTTATTCAATTATTTTTCTTCCCAAATCAATAATTTAGGCCCCCATTACATTATGCATGCATTCCCTCACTTTGGTATGTGATCAGTAACAACAATAACATAAAATTCTCTAATGTAGCCAGATTAAAAAAAAGAAAATGCACTGTCGTCAGGTCGGATTCGACTCATAACGACCCCTCCTTGGGTTTCTGAGGTGATACTACTGCGGAAGTGGATTGCTCAACCTTCCTTCCTAGCAGTGGCTGGTGGGTTTGAACAGCCAGCCTTGTTGTTAGCTGCCAAATGCCTTAGGTACTATGCCACCAGAGCTCCCAGATAATGAGATTTTAATCCTGTACATATTCTCTTTCTTTCTTTTTTTTTTTTTTTTTAGCCTATCTTTTTACCATTAATTTTTTTTTCAATGCTTTGCTCCAGCCTAGAGGAAATCACTTTTAATGGTTTGGTATGTATACTTCCAAACATTTATCCGTTACGGAAAACTTTCCATGAAGATAACATATACTCTGACTCATTCTTTTTAATGGCTGTATTATATCCTAAAGTATGAATGTACCATAATTTGTTTGATTGTTGATACAGTTGGTTTATTTCCAGCTTTTTGGTCTTATAAATTAACATGACCATGAAGTTTGTTGTACATAATGCTGTTCTGCGTATGTGTAAGTATTTCTGTTGTATAGATTCCTAGAAGTGAAATAGCTGAATCAAAGGATAGAATTTTAGAATTTTGAAATATGTAGTTTGGTTACCTTCTTTTTTATTTGTCATTGTATTCAAATTTTTCTTTTTTGAACAAAAACTTAAGACTGATTTTAAATAATAAAACATGGTGTATCATCTGGATACTTTTTTGTTTTTAATGGGCAGCTTATTAAATTTGTTCTCCTGTGATGATTTCTTCGAAATTTATATCAATTACCTCCTTAAATACATGTAGAAATAGATGTTTCCCCCAATGGTGTATGAAAATGACATTTCCCTGTATCCTTGCCAACATTAGATACAATTATGAGTTTTTATACCCTTTTGCTGTCTCATAGTATCTCATTGCTTTAATTTGCTTTTCTGTCATTAATTATGTCAAAAAATACATTTTTTGGTCATTTGTCTATCTTTTATGATTTGCCTTTTCAATTTTTTCCCTAGATTTTCCTTTGAGTTAATTTTTCTTAGGAATTCTTTGTATATTAAATAATAGTTCTTTATTTCATATGTTTCAGATGATGTTTCTAGTTTATAATTTATATTTTGTTTATAGTGTTTTTGTCATATGCCAAAACCAAACCCACTGCCGTAGAGTTGTATCGGACTCATATAGGAGTTTTCTATTTTAAATAGACATTTGTCAGAGCTTTTTTTTTGTTTGGTTGCTCATAACATCAGGATTTTGTGTCTCATTTTTTAGGAAGGCATTCATCATCCCAAGGTCACAAACAACTTCTCCCTATTTCCTCATAATGCTATTTTAGTTAAAAAACAAAACAAAACAAAAACCTCTGTAATCAGTTTAGCATTATTTATAAGTTGGGTGTGAAGTAGGAATCTAACCTTTCTTCCCACATGAATATTAAATTATCCCAACATTATTTACTAAAATTTTTGATTTCTTCATTGATTTAAAATCTTTCTTTATGTTGTTCTTAATTCCCATGTATATGTACATTTATGGTAATGATTGTGAGGATGGTGCAAGACCGTGCAGGGTTTCATTCTGTTGTACTTACAGTTGATATGAGTAAGAACCGATTCAGCGGCACCTAAGAACAACTTGTGCATCTGTTTTTGTACTGTCTGGTGTTCTCTTGATTTGCTTATTGCCACATTGGCATCATACTGATTTGATACCTGGTAGAGAATATCCTTTTTTTAAAAAATATATTCATTAATCTTTTCTTTTTTTTTATTGTGATTTGGGTGAATATTTACAGAGCAAATACACTTTCCATACAGCAGTTCACATATACTTTGTCTCATGATGTTGACCACAGTTTACCACAATGCAACAGCTCCCCTGCTACTTCCTCCTGATAGTTACCTCTTCCATGTGTCCATCCCTCATGCATTCCTGCCCCCTGAGCTGTTTCCCTGTGCATAAGCAACCCTTCTTTCTCCCATGATTGTTCTCTCCAAGGACTGTATCTACCTCAGGTAAATGTTCAACTCATATGCCTGGAACAACTCATATTGTTTGGCTGGAAGCCACAGGCATGGGTTCAATTCCAGACCTGAAGGGCAGCTAGGGGCCATAGTCTCAGTGGTTCCACTAGGTTCTATCGGACCAGCAAACCTGGTCCCCACCCCCTTTTTTTTTCCGAATGATTTTGAGTTTTGTTCCACATTGTTTTCCCTCTCTATCCAGGATCTCCTACATAGATCCTCTTCCAAGTGTTTGACAGTAGAAGCCAGGCATCATCTAGTTCTTCTGGTCTCATAGTCATATAGGCTGCAGATCGAATGGTGTTACCACTTGCTAGGACTAATTGTTTCCATGGATTTTTGGTTTTCTTCATTCTTCTTTGCTCTGGACGAGGAGAGACCCATCGTTGCATCTGGATGGCAGCTTGCAAGCTTTTAAGATCCCAGTCATTACTTGCCAAAGTAGGAGGTGGAACAATGTTTCGTGTAGTATGTTGTGCCAATTGAGCTTGATGTCCTCTGTGACTATATAGTCCCGAGCCCACAACTACTTGGTCCCTCTGTGTAGCTGGCTGTGACCAAGCAGTGACTACAAGCTTGCCCCTTATCAGCTCCACTATACACCTGGGAATTGAGATCATACACATAAAGTTATAAGAGCATTGTCTGCCAACTGTTCTTGGGTACACTCCCGACTTCATAGACATACCTAATAGTTCAGCCTGTCCACCCATATACCCATGTTTGCCTTCACTGACAATGCCATACTATATGTGCAGAAGGGCTCATCTTTGTTGTCTGTACTTCCCATGTACCTTTCTATGCCTTTCTCTTCCTTAATGCGACTATAGTGATAACTTACATTTGGTACATTGCTCTTCTCTTCACCTAAATCAAAACTTGTCTCTGTCTATCTAACAGTGTTCCCTCCCCTCCCCTCCCACCCCTGGTAACCAACAAAGAAAATGTCCTTCCATAGATAAACGTTTCCTTGACTTTTACAA
>NW_006921802.1:401766-403986 GCF_000298275.1 Orycteropus afer afer
TTGGCTTTTCAACTCTTTTAACATCTGATTTATGTATTTTGGGGCTCTTTCAATGGGTCCATAGATATTTATTATGGTTATATCTTCATGTTCAATTGATCCTTTAATCATTATATAATGTCCTTCCTTGTCTCGTATGGTAGTTTTTGTCTTAAAATCAAATTGATCAGAAATTAATATTGCAACTTCTGCTCTCTTACAGTTGCCATTTGCTTAATGTATCTTTTTCCATCCTTTGATATTTAGTCTATTTTTGTCGTTATCTCTAAGGTGTGTCTCTTGTAGGTAGCATATTGATGGGTTTTCTTTTCTTATCTAATCTGCAACTCTCTGTCTCTTGTGTGGTGCATTTAGTCCATTAACATTCAGGGTAATTATTGAGAAGTATGAATTGGTTGCTGTCATTTTGGTATGTGTTTTTTCATGGTGTCCCTGGCTTCTTTGTTCCATATTATTTTCTCTGTTGAGCTCATTATGTTTAGGAATCGTGTTATCATTTCCTTTGTTGCTGTTGTTTTAGTATTTGCTGAATATTTGTGCTTGTCCTCTTTTTTATTGTGTTGTGAAGGTTTATCATTTTCTTTGAGGTTACCCTATAATTTATAATTTTCTCCCTAAGTTTAGAACAGTCCATTCTATCTTGCAACCCTCATAATTTCCTCACCATTTAGAAGTTCTGTAACTACACAGTCTTTTCCCTCTTTTTGTTTGTAGTTGTCCTCACTTGCCAATTGATGTGTCTTGTTCTCTGTTTACAATCTTGTAAGCTCATTTTACTTTGGATATGTCCATATCTTTGGTTTCTGGGTCATGTCCTTCTGTGTATTAATGGCCTGTTGATATTTGCTATTTTTGGTTCTCTGTTCAAAGGACTCCCTTTAGCATCTCTTGTAAGGTTGGTCTGATTTTAACAAATTCCCTTAGTTTCTGCTTATCTGGAAATCTTCTAATTTCACCATCATATTTGAGGGACAATTTTGCTGGGTATATAACTGTTGGTTGAAAATTGTTCTCTTCCAGGATATTATATATACCATCCCATTGCCTTCTCATTTTCATGGTTTCTGGTGAGAAATCAGAGCTTATTGTTACTGGCTGTCCTTTGTAAGTAACTTTTTGCTTTTCCTGTGCTGCTTTCAGGATTCTTTGTTCTTGGTTTTGGTAAGTTTGATGTTGATATGTCTTGGTGATTTTCTTTTGGGGTCTATCCTGTTTGGAGTTCGTTGGACTTCTTGAATGATATATTCTCCTCTTTCATCATTTCAGGGAAGTTCTCCTCCAGCAAAGCTTGGATAATTTTCTCAGTGGTTTTATTTTTCTCTTCCTGTTCTGGAATTCCAGTGACGTATAAATTATTCCTTTTGATGGTATCCCACGTGAACCTTAGGCTTTCTTCATTTTTTAAAAAATTTTTTTTCAGATTGATCCCTTTCCAAAGAAGTATTCAGTATTTGTCTTCAGTCTCATTAATTCTGTCTTCCATTGCATCCATTCTTCTCCTTTGCCCTTCCAATGTGTTATCTATTGCTGAGAATTTGGTATTAATCTTCTGGATTTCTATCTGTAGATTTTGAATCATTTCTAATTTTTCATTTATTTTGTCATTTTATTCTTGTATTTTCTTCCAAAATTCTTCTAATTTTTTTTCTGTGTTTTCTTTGGTCTGCCTCTCAATCCTTTGAAGATACCTAAATATAATACTTTTGAATTCCTTATCAGAGAATTCCAATGGTGCTTTTTCCTCAGGGATGTGTTCTGGTCTGTATCCTATTCCCTTGTTTCTACCACTTTATCTTGCTTCTTTGTGTGGACTGTGATGGTCTGTTGTCTCCGAGACATCGTGGTATTGTATTAGGATCTCTGATAACTGTTTGTGAAGAGCAGCTAAGGCTGATTCAGGCTCTTCTTGTTTTTTTTTTTTATCATTGGCCCATTGGTGGAGCAGGAGGTGGTGGCTCTCACTCCGTAAGTGAAGTTGCAGGAGGTGTGGGTGTAGTTGTGTCTTATGGGGACTGTTGCTGTGTCCCACTCAGTTAGACAAAAATTACAATTGAATAAACAGCAAAAAACTAAAAGCACTTGGACAAAAAATACACCATATAAT
Source organism: Orycteropus afer afer (assembly GCF_000298275.1). Taxonomy (NCBI): domain Eukaryota; kingdom Metazoa; phylum Chordata; class Mammalia; order Tubulidentata; family Orycteropodidae; genus Orycteropus; species Orycteropus afer. Next base: position 403,871 of record NW_006921802.1, read on the forward strand.
CACATAGGATCAGTAAGCAAAAAAAGAAAAAAGGGAGAAAAGAAGAAAAATAAAAGAAAACATGCAATATCTAGGAATAGGGCATTAAGAGAAAAAAGATAGAGAAGGAGAATAAT
>NW_006921802.1:404811-412764 GCF_000298275.1 Orycteropus afer afer
GTATCTTTCCCTTCAAGGCTCAGAGGTCCAGGATTATCTTCTGTGTCTGTGTTAATTGGTTTCCCTTTTCTTTGTTGAAGAGGGTCTGTGCAGACTTTCTGCCTATTCTGCCATCTTGGAATCGATCCTATTCATTAATCTTAAGCTTTTCTTTACTTTTCTAGGACTTTATAATATGTCAAGCATTATCATAATTGTTTAGATGGTATTTTATACATTTGGTTTCATTTTAATAAATGATTGATTCACTTAGTAGTCTGTATCTTTTTTTTGTTTCCTCTTATTTCAGAGTCCTATCTATGGAAACTCACAAGAGTCAGTTCAGTCTCGAAGGGTAGTAATTTCTCATAATATGGATAAAGCTCTGAAAGAAGGTAAGGATTAAATGAGAATGTATCATTATTATATAAAGCAATTCTTTATGTTCTGAAATCAGACTAATAATCTTTTGTACATTTGTCTATTCTTGTCTGCAGATAGCATTATGAGGTTTTTTTTTTTTTCCCTTTGATTTATTCGTAAAATACAGTGAATCAACTTTTTGGTTGACTTTTGTTGTTGTTGTGTGCCGTTGAGTTGGACCTGCCTCATAGCGACCCCTCCTTGGGTTTCCCAGGCAGTATCACTACAGAAGTAGATTGCCCAACCTTCCTTCCAAGGAGTGGCTGGTGTGTTTGAACCACCAGTCTTCTTGTTAGCAGTCAAGTGCCTTAGGCACTACGCTACAAGAGGTCCTTTTTTGGTTGAGTAGAAGGGAATTAAACATTTACTGAATAGGTATTTTCTAATCATATAATACTAGGCATAACATATCTGGAATAACATGGTAGCCTTATAAGTGATCTCCTTACCTCCAGTTTTTTTCTACTCAGTTATCCTCCTTTCAGATTAATGTCACAAAAACTAAAGTTCTAGTCATATTATTCCATTCTTTACAGTCTTCAGTGGTTTTCCTTTACCTACTGATTCCTTTGAGAATAGTCCTGAAAACTCTAACTGCTGACGAATGAGATCTGACTCATAGCGACCTCTCCTTGGGTTTCCGAGGCGGTATCACTATAGAAGTAGATTGCCCAACCTTTTTTCCGAGGATTGGCAGGTGGGTTTGAGCTGCCAGTCTTGTGGTTAGCAGTCAGATGCCTTAGGGACTGTGCTACCAGAGTTTCTAGAAAATAGATTTGAGTAATAACTGCACCAGAATTTTTGACGGCGGATATGACTTAGAGTTTTTCTGGCAGTGAAGATTAGTGTTTTTTTTGATTGTTTTGTTTTTTCTCCTCTGTTTCTCAGGGTGGTTAATTGTGTTTATTTCTTCTTATTATTTAATAATTATTACTTTTGTTTATTTCTTAATAAACCCATTTGCTGTCAAGCTGATTCTGACTTAAAGCAACCCTGTGGGACAGAGTAGAACTGCCTTATAGGGTTTCCAAGGCTGTAATCTTTACAGAAGCAAGCTGATAAATCTTTGTACCATGTAGTGGCTGGTGCGATCTAACTGCTGACCTTTTGTTAGCAGTTGAGTACTTAACCACTGCACTACCAGGGCTCCCTCCGTATTTATTAGTGATCATAAAATAATTTTATCATTTTTCTTGTCTTCTTGAATTGACCTATAGAGTATGTTTTAAAATATTTTGTTCACATGTGTATTTGTGTAAATGGTCTTATGCAGTTACATAATATATATTTAGAATCATGGCTTTGTTTTTTACTTTTTATACTTAGGTTATATATACTACGATGATATATATTTGTATGATACTTAGCTTGAAAAGTGACGTTGATAAGCTATTGATAGAAGATATGCCTGTGGCTAATATGTCTCTCTGTTAGTACAGATTTATGTGGATATATATTTTTATCAGTTCCTAACTGAAATTTATTATCATAGGAGTATTTAGAGCTGTTTTAATTAACATGAAAAGCCTGGTGATGCAGTGTTTAAAGCACTTGACTGCAAACTGAAAGTTGGGTGGTTTGAACCCACCAGCTGCTCTACAGGAGAAAGATGTGGCATTCTGCTTCTGTAAAGATTTGCAGCCTTGGAAATCCAATGGGACAGTTCTAGTCTGTCCAGTAAGCATGGTTTTGTTGGATAGCAGTGCTATCCAACAGAAACATTATGAGACCCAGGTATATAATTTTAAGTTTTCTAGAGTTTTTTAGGGAGCTCTGGTAGTGTAGTGCCTATGGCACTTGACTGCTAACCAGAAGGCTGGCAGTTCAAACCCACCTGCCACTCCTCGGAAGGAAGATGGGGCAATCTACTTCCGTAGTGATACTGCCTCGGAAACCCAAGGAGGGGTCGCTATGAGTTGGGTGCAACTTGACAGCACATAACAACAACAACAACCGCGTTTTTTAATTTAAGGCATAGCATTAATCCAGATTTAAGAAAATAGAGACCAGAAATTTTCTAAAGAATGTGATTGACCACAATTACTGAACCTAGTGTGATACCTGAGATTGCCACATAGGATTTTTCATGCATCAGTCTCACTAAAAGACAGAAACCACACAGTAATTGCACAGGGAAAGTTTAATATAAAAAATTACTAACTTGTAACATGGGATTAACTACTCAGGAGTAAAGAGAACTCTGAAAAATAACAGGAAGAGCAATTTATGAAATAGCTACTACCTCTAAGGGTAAGGCAGAATACTTAAGGAGGAATAAATTTGGAACAGGGTCTCCTTCTCACTCTAGGGCTAAGATGTTGGCCTAACTGGAGAGGGTGTGACCTTGGTCCACTGGATGTTAAAGAGGTTTGCTGAGATAATTCATACTGGGTGGGGGAAGCTACCCACATGGTGACAGCAGAGTTCTCTGGGAAGGTGCCCTCTAGGTGCTATTGGAACTTGCTGGAAGTGATCCTGGGTGGTCTGCATTGCTAAAAATTTGAGATTAGAGGATCAATCAGGAAAGTGCACACAAGAAGCAGGAGGAGAATCCCCTTCCTCTTTAGATGTCCCACCAACATCCTCTACTGACAAAGCTTAACATCTGCCAGCTGACGAAGAAGAAATGTTTACAGGGTGCAGCTCCAGTATCATAAAGAAGGTCAGAAATGAATGAATTTGGAACTGAGACCAGAAACTAATAACTGGTATACTCTGTTGTATGTTGTCTCTGTGTCAGATGTTCTGTTATTTATCTAAAAATCTAGCTAGTTTGGAACCAAAATACAATCTTGTAAACTTGGACAGTCCAAGAATATTCAGGACATGAAGTTACTGTATGCCAAACATTCTAGTTAGGTGAAAATCTTTCATTTTAAATGACCTTAGAAAGAAAGATTACTTATCCTTTCTTGAGTTCTATTTTTGACTCTTTATTTTAATGAATATTAAATTTGAGGTAGCCAGATTCCATTATAAATGTTGTCTTGTATTTGCTTCTTTCACATGTGAGTAAGTACTTTTACTTATTACTTTGTTTATTCCTGGTAGTGTTCGACTACAGTTACAGAGATTACATTCTCTCCTGGTATGGGAACCTCAGCAGAGATGAGGGACAGCTTTATCATCTGCTCTCAGAAGACTTTTGGGAAATTGCCAAACAGCTGCGCCACAGACTGAGTCACGTGGATGTGGTTAAAGTTGTCTGCAATGATGTTGTGAGAACTTTACTCACTCATTTCTGTGACCTGAAAGCTGCTAATACCAGGTAACTTATAATGTGGGCAATCCTTTTGCCCCCTCTTTTATCTGCATTAAAATATTTTTTTTTTTTAATTAAATGAAGGGTCAAAGTCAAGACACCTGCCTCTTGTTGGCACTTGCCTGGAAATGTAAAAAAATTGAGGGGGAATAATTACAGTGTTCTGTTAGGGTAGGTTGTTTTATAATTTTCTAATAGAAAACCACTTTATTACATTTATTTTGTAAACAAACAGTGCTTAGGAATAGAAAATTTAAGTGCAGTATTTTATTCTGTGAACAATGTCAATCAACAAGTTTTAGAAAAAGTTAAATATAGTTCATTCTTTTTGGTAAGTCCTGTATTAAGAAATCTGTTGAATAACAATCTCCTGAAAATTGATTTTCTAAAAAGGAGCCTAATATTGGAGCTTTGGGTTGTAATTAGAGAAAATGTTTCATTGTGAATATAGCTAATATTCAGGCATGCTAGTCCTTTTTATTGTTATATTTGAAAAGCATTTGTCTGTACCTATTAGGTGAATTTGCCTTTGGAAGAAGACTTCAACAAGGCTGTTTCTGTCACTCATAACAAGTTACCACTTTTTTAGGTTTGTTGATAGGATCTTAAATGTGTCTCTTACTCTTGAATACATGCGAAGATGATGAACTGTAGCACTTGTAACTTGTACGTAAAAAGTAGTCTTAGGGACATGAGTATTCTTCTGCCTGTATTGTCAGGTTTGGTTATGTACTCAGTTGGGTTAGGATGGAACTACCTACAGTTAATGTGTCCTATTTCCGCTGATATTAATATACCTCTAATTTTGGAGAAGAGATAAAATATTTGAAAAATACATAAGGGGGTGAGTAAGTGTTGTCATTCTTACTGGGAAAATGGTAATCCGTATTCTCTTCTAAGAAGCCTTGTATGCATTTATCTGAAAGTACTTCCTGTGATGTTGCTATTGGAGTGGGTCCTGGATGCTATAAGTGTGCAACAGATCTGCAGTTTTTAGCTATACTGCCTCTGTCCATGCATTGTTTTCTTTCCTGATATCTACCTATCACAGGTTTATGAGGTCCAAATTCACAAAGCCACCAGAAACCTACTAATTTTCATTTTGTTGTCTTTGCAGATCACTGTTTTGTAACTTGTGTGTGTGTGACATAATTTTATAAAATAATAGTCTTACTTTACTACCTATAATAATTATTATAGTTTTTGTCCTTTATGATGTTTTAAAGTGATTTTTGAGATCACTTAAATTGATTTCATTTCTTATGTAGGTCATGACCTATGGTTTGTAAAACATTGCTGTAGAGTAGTGGTTCTTAGACTTTTTGATTTCAGAATCCCTCTACACTCTTAAAATTACTGAGAACCTCAAGGAACTTTTGTTTATGTGGGTTATATCTGGTGGTGTGCTGGATCCAGCTTGCACTGGCTCATAACAACTGATTGTGTACATCGCTTCCAAACTCTTGTGTTCAGTGATAATACTTTGGTAGGTTGAAATTGGCCATGGTGGGCATATTTATACCACCGAATTTATAAATGCTACAAATCAGTTTTTTTTCCCCTTTGAAGATCCAATAGTTAAACATTCACCTGTTCACCCTTTACTATATGGATATTTACTGTATTAAAAATTAAAACTAAGAAATGTTTAAAGTACAAGAATACATATCCTTCCAGTTAGCTACCAGAACAATGATACCATCATACATCATGTAGCTTCTGGAAAACGTCCTCTATGCTTGTTGAGAATGAGATTGAAAAGATAAGTGACATTTTCCTATTACTGTGAATATAATTTTGACCTTATAGGCTCCCAGACAGTGTCTCAGCAACCCTTAAGGTTCCCCACACAATCCTTTGAAAATGACTGCTTGTTGAGAAAGTAGTTTTCAGTAAAAGGGTGTGTTTATGAATAAGGAACGTGTGAAAAGTAGGATTCCTGGGTTACCTGATAGTCTTAAAAGTTTCAGCCTCTCAGAAAGTCCATCAACCCTTCAGAGCACCTGCTGATTTGCTGTGGCATCATTATATAAAGTGTTCCATGGTTCTTCTGACAAACTCGGTCAGAGATTTTTTAAAATTCATTTAAAGACTCATGTTAAAGTACCAAATCCAATCAAACCTACTCCTATGGAGTCGATTGTGACTTACAGCAACCTCCCATAGGATTTCCAAGGCTATAAATCTTTCTGGAAACTGATGGCTTCATGTTTCTCCTGTGGAGGGCTGGTGGGTTCGAACTGCTGACCTTTTGATTAGTAGCTAAATACTTTAAGCACTACACCACCAAAGCTCCTTCATTTTAGAGTAAGCTATTTAAATTATGATCCAGTCAAGGACAGTATTTTAAATCCATGCCTATTTCAGGATAATGACTGATAGATTTAGGTTAGGGAGAAGAGCAAGTACATGGAGAAATTCAGTGCTTCTGTAATAATTCTAATTTCAGTATGAGGATATAATTTTCATGAAGAGATTTTTACCAGCTCTGAAAAATTCTGCATTTGTGAACAATTTTAGTGTATATAGGTAAAGCATCAGAATAATTACAAGCTTGTTCTTTTCAGGATTCTAGTTTTCTTATGCCATGGATAGATTTATTTTACTGATGTCTATGCTATAAGCTCTAGTTGATAATTATTAATAATAAAAAAAAATCTGTTCTTTAGGATTATGGATATTTAAAGAAGTGCTGGTAGGTCCCGATGTTTTGCATATAGATAATTGTGCTCTGGCATTGAACTCTGGAGAAGCAGTATCTGATAGTGCATCATCTTAAACAAAACACACAATGAGACTGGGATACAGTGAGGTTTGGATTGATGGCTCTACCTGTATCTGCCTTCCCCAAGAAACCAGTGCTCTCAGCCTAGAAATTTCCAGTGCTATACAGAGTTTTCAGCTGCAAAATGACTTTAGCAGCCTTAGCATCACCCAATTGAATTGGCCACTATCAGACTAGAGAATAATAAATTGCATTAATAAAAGCAACACATCCTCTGGTTGACTGTTAGGCAGTTTGTGTGGAGGCAATTTTCCGGTTAGTCTGTGTTTATTTCCAAGCCCATCATTCTGTTACTGCTTTAAGCCAATCCAGATCACATTTAACTCTTGCCTCTGCTTCCTTTGTCCCATCTGTCTTGTTTCAGGGAAATCTAAAAATGATTGTTTTTATACTGTTAAATCAATAGCATCTTTAATTTCATAATTTCCTTAAAATCTTAAATCTTTTAGTTTCAAGTGGCATGCTTTTTGAAGGGGAAAAGATTTTTTTACTTACATATTTTCCTTCTTCTGCAATTTTCTTTTTCTCTCTCATCTTTGCAGTTTCTGATTATGCTATAATTGAAAGAGCCTGGAATTGAGAGTCAGACAGAACAGGATTTGAGAGCTATATCTATCCTCTGTGACTTTAGACTATTCACTTAGCCTTTCAAATGCTTCATTTTCTCACCTGCTGTCTTAGTTATCTGGTGCTGCTGTAACAGAAATACCACAAGTAGATGGTTTTAACAAACAAATTTATTCTCTCACAGCTTAGGTGGTTAGAAGTGTGAATTCAGAGTACCAGCTCTAGGGGAAGGCTTTCTTTCTCTGTTAGCTCACAGTTGAGGAAGAAGATCTTAGTCTCCTTTTAGCTGTGGATCTGTGGCCTGGCATCCCTTGGAGGTCTCCTTGTGTCTTTGCATCAATATTCCCCTGCATCTAGGAATTATATAATACAGGGATTCTGGGTCCAAAGGACATGATTTGCTCCTGGCTTCTCTTTCTTGGTAGTACTAAAGCCCCTTGATCTCTTCTTGCTTCTTTCTCTTTTTTATCTCTTGTAAGATAAAAGGTCATGCAGGCTACACCCCACATAAACTCCCCTTACATTAGCTCACCTGAGTAGGGGTGTTGCATCTCAGCCTAATCCCCAGATAATTGATCGGCTGATCCCATCAGATCACATCATGGAGGATGATTATATCATTACATAACTAACAAATCACATCATTGTGTAACTGCCAAACCACTTGACAATCATGGCCCAGCCAAGTTGACACATATTTTTTGGGAACACATTTCAATCCATGTTGTTGTTGTTGTTAGGTGCTGTCGAGTCGTTTCTGACTCATAGCGACCCCATGCACAGCAGAACGAAATACTGCCCAATCCCGTGCCAATTCCATGATCTCTGCTATACTTGAGCCCATCTTCACAGCCACTGTGTCAATCCATCTCATTGAAGGCCTCCCCCTCTTTCGTCGACCCTCCACCCTACCAAGCATGACATCCTTCTCCAGGGA
>NW_006921802.1:416314-417673 GCF_000298275.1 Orycteropus afer afer
GCATAGTAGATCATATGGTTTTCTGATTCAAAATGGCCAAAATCAGTGCATTTTGAGCTCACTATGCCGAGGATATCAATCTTTATGGGTTCCATTTCATTTTTAACAACTTCCAGTTTTCCTAGATTCATACTTTGTACATTCCATGTTCCAATGATTAATGGATGTCTGCAGGTGTTTCTCCTCAATTCGAATGGTGTCACATCAGCAAATGGAGGTCTCAAAAGCTTTACCATATCCATATGAGTAAGGCTGGGTTTACTCTGGTGATGCAGCTCTTTCCCAGTCCTGTTTTGAGAGCCTTCTAACCTAACCAGACTATTCATACATTTGCACGGTAATGCATCAGTGTTTCTTTGCTATTCATAAGATTTTCCCTGGCCAGTTGCAAAAAGTACAAGGAGGCCACATCTTCTGACCTCCTCTAATCCCATAAGAGGAAGACAGAATCACCATCAATAGCCCAAGGCCTATTCCTGTGAGGCCAGACATGCTGCCTCCCTCCAGCCCTTTCTCCAACCATTCCTCCCAAAGCACCCACCACCTTTCTTCTGGGTTCAATAATTTTCTGCAGTGGCCACACAGAACTCACAAATTTACTTCTATTGTAAATTACTTAGTGTGGCTTTTATAGCCATAAGTCATTGTAAAATCTGTGGTGGAATTTGCTGTGATCAACTGAGGAGGAGCTCCTGATTGTAAAAGTTATCCACCTGAGATATTTCTGTTGGGCACAATACAAAGCAATGTTCTGGGAGGTTCCTGCTCTCTCTCAGGTGCTTAGAATGCTGATATTATGATTGGTTAGTTTGGCTACTCTGCCAGGCTCAAAAGGAGGCCTCCTACAGGCAAAAGAAGTCTCTCTCTGACTGCTGGTTGAGGAAGACATGACGCTGAAAGAGACACGTGCTCCTGAAAGAGACACCTGCTGCTGGGAAAGAGATGCAAGAGACACGCATTGCTGAGTAAGACACCAAGGGACATGCACTGCTGGGGGAGAGACTGTGAGAGACTTGGCTGACAGACGGTGGGCTGGGAGAGAGACTGAGCGTTTTTTTCTGAACTTGAATTGTAGCCTGGTGCTTCCCTAATAAACCCAATAATTTGTGAGTTCTGTGTGGCCACTGCAGAAAATTATTGAACCCAGGAGAAAGGTGGTGGGTGCTTTGGGAGGAATGGTTGGAGAAAGGGCTGGAGGGAGGCAGCATGTCTGGCCTCACATTGAGAAGAATGGGAATCCCTGAGCACTTGATTGTACTCATGAGGAATCCGTACCTTGACCAGGAGGCTGTCGTTCGAACAGAACAAGGGGACACTACATGGTTTAAAATCAAGAAGGGAGTGCGTCAGGGTTGTATT
>NW_006921802.1:418648-419898 GCF_000298275.1 Orycteropus afer afer
GTTGGGTTTGAAACACCAGTGGCTCAGCCTCAAAACTCACATCACCACGTCACCACTGTAGGACAAACCGACAGACAAGTTTGTCTCCCTGTTGGAAACCTCTTGTGCCACCCTTACCTGGGTCCCTACTGCTGACTGCTCCTCTGTCCAGGTTCTTGGGCCTTTTAATCCCTTTTCTCCTTCCCCCCCGCCCTGCTGCTTTGGGCGTGCCTGGGCTCCCTCTCCTCACCTGGATCTCTGTGGCTGACTGCTCCTCTCTCCGGGTTCCTTGTCCTTTTAGTACCCTTTCTCCCACTCTCCCGCTCTGCTGCTTTGTGCGTGCCTGGGTTCTCTCTCCTTACCTGGATTCCTGTGGCTGACTGCTTTCAATCCATGGCACCTACCAAATGGTGACAGTGTTATCTTCTTCTTGGTGCAGATGTAGAGATTAAGTAAAACCATTGAAACTTACAAAGGGTTTAAATGGCCTTTTACTCACTCAATCCATAAGAATCTAGAGTAGTAGGAATTTTAAACAGATGGTGTATACCAACAGAAGAAGGATGCTACAGAGACAGCTTACAACACACCAGAAATATAGACAGACATCTGTTGATCCAGATGTTAGTCACGAGCATTGTGATCATTTATTGTCTCCATGTTAACTGTCTAGAGAGTGTCAGGAATATCTTGCTCATAGTTAGCACGGGAAATCCAAGGGAACGTTTGCCTTTCCATTTTCTTTAGATCAAGCTTATTTGAGCAACCATCTGGTCTTTGCTTACTTGGAAGGTGTTGCCCTAACTGAGCTCTAGGAGAGAAAGGAACTTGTGGTAGTTGGACAAACAGGTTTCTTTACTAACTGCCTTCTAGTGGGACAGAAAGGGGACTTTGTGTACTTTGAGAGGGATATTCATATTACTTACAGAAGCTTCTTTTGTAAAAGTGGTTTTTTTTTTTTTTTCACCTACCTCTTCCACTGAGTATTAACCAACTATGTTATTGAAAAAAGTGCTTGACATAACAAATGGATAGCATCTCAGTCTTACTACATTAAAATATTAACTTTAACTGGCAGCATAGCTAGAGTTTAAAATAATTTAAAATGACCATTTTTTAAAAGGCAATACATATTATTGTGCATGTGTAAAGACATATTGTTAAATTAAGTCTCTTTTTTTGCTATTGGCTTTGCATGTTAGGATTAAACTCATCTAGCTTGTTGTCAAGATCTGTCCTGAAATACAATGCTGTCAGTGATAGGATAATAT
>NW_006921802.1:422162-434427 GCF_000298275.1 Orycteropus afer afer
GGGAGGCCTTCAATGAGATGGATTGATACGGTGGCTGCGATGATGGGCTCAAGTATAGCAGGGATTGTGGCGCTGGTGCGGGATTGGGCAGTGTTTCGTTCTGCTGTGCATGGGGTCACTATGAGTCGGAAACAACTCTACGGCACTTAACAACAACAAAAACAACAGCTTGTATAAGACAAATAGGACACATTTCTTCTATGTACATCCAGAAGCTGGTTTCCAATTTAGTGCAAATCAATATGCGTTCAGTTGCTTCCTTTCCCTTTTACTACCCAGTGTGCTTCCTTTGCAACTGCTTAGTGTTATTCCTCAGTATTGGTTATTCTAAGGATCTCTTACATTTTGCCTCTTATCTGGAAGAAATAATAAAAATAATATCATCTCATCCTTTCTTGAGTCGTTATCAAATGCTATAGGAACCACCATATGACTCAGCAGTTCTTTCAGAGACCTGAAAGCAGCTACCCAAACAGACATGTGTACATCATTGTTGATTCACAGTAGCCAAAAGGCATAAATAACCAAAATGTCCATCAACAAATGAACAGGTAAACAAAATGTACTGTGGACTATTACTCAGCCATGAAGAGGAATAAAGTCCTGATAATATGCCACAATATGGATTAATCTAGAAAACACTATGCTGAGTGAAATAATGCAGTATTTGTCGTTTTGTGATTGACTTACCTCATTTATATGAAATAAATAAATCCATAGAAACCAGAAATAATTAGTGGTTATCAGGAATGGGAGAGGGAGGGAGTTTTGCTTAGGATATTTTGAGTTTATCTAATGCTGGTAAAATGATCTGAAAAAAGATAGGAAGAATGACTGCACAAATTGAAGGATATAACCAATGTCACTGAATTATACATGTAGAAATTGTTAAATTGGTGTATGTTTTGTGTATATTTTCACAATAATAATAAAGATGCTATGGGGAAGGGAAGTATAGACACTGTTCTGGTTACCTGTTGTTGTTGTTGTTATGTGCCGTCGAGTCAGACCCGACTCATAGCGACCCCTCCTTGGCTTTCCGAGGCAGTATCACTATGGAAGTAGATTGCCCCATCTGGTTACCTAGTGCCGCTCAGAAGGAGAGTAGTTATCTTCAGAGGACGGCAGATGCTCCAAAATCCCAAGGGTCTGCATTGCGATTCACTAATAGGGACCTACCAAAGACTCCAAACAGCATCTCTATCTGCTACAGATACTTCAGGCACCATTGGATCAGCCGGATCATATGGCCCAAGTGGCAGAGCAGCCTGCACAGCAGCCTGAACCTGTTGCAGGGCCTTCTGTTGCTCTAGACCCCACTGAAAACTAGTAGCTTTGAGAGTCACTTGATAAATAGGCTGCAGCAACACACCCAAATGAGGGATATGTTGCCTTCGAAATCCAAAGACACTCACCATATGTTGTGCCTCCTTTTTAGTTGTGGGGGAAGCCAGATACAATAACTTATCCTTCACTTTAGTGGGAATATCTCGACATGCCCCACACCATTGGACCCCTAGCAATTTCACTGAGGTGGAAGGTGCCTGATTTGGTTAATTTCCCACCCTCTAGCATGCAGATGTCTCACCAATAAGTCTAGAGTCATCGACAGTTTTTCCTTACTAAGTCCAGTCAGCATAATGTCATAAATAATAATAGGCCAGTGTGATGTCTTGTGGAAGGGAAAGGCAATCAAGATCCCTATGGACTAAATTATGACATAGTGCTGGGTAGTTGTTATACCTCTTAGGTAACATTTTGAAAGTATATTGTTAACCTTGCCAGCTGAAGGTAAACTGCTTCTGATGGAAATTGAATGTCTTTTGAAATTGGTATGGAGAAAAAGGCATTGGCCAGATCAATAGCTGCATACCAAGTACCAGGAGATGTACTAATTTTCTCAAGCAATGAAACTGCATCAGGAATAGCAGCTGAAATTGGAGTCAACCACCTGATTAAGTTTACGATAATCTACTGGCATTCTCCAAGATCCATCTGTTTTTTGCACAGGCCAAATAGGTGAATTAAATGGGGATGTGGTGGGAATCACCACCCCTGCATCCTTCAAGTCTTTGATGGTAGCAGTAATCTCTGCAACTCCTCCAGGGATGTGGTATTGCTTTGGTTTACTATTTTTGTAGGTAGAGGCAGTTCTAATGGCTTCCACTTGGCTTTTCTTACCATAATAGCCCTTACTCCACACCTCAGGGACCCAATGTGGGAATTCTGCCAATTGTTCAGTGTGTCTATTCCAATTATGCATTCTGGAGCTGGGGAAATCACTACTGGATGGGTTCGGGGACAAACTGGACCCATTGTGAGACGTGTCTTAGCTAAGACTCCATCAATAACTTGACCTCCATATGCCCCCACTCTGACTGGTGGGCCAGAATGATGCTTTGGGTCTCCTGGAATTAGTGTCAGTTCAGAGCCAGTGTCCAGTAATCCCCGAAAAGTGTGATTATTTCCTTTTTCCCAGTGAACAATCATTCTTGTAAAAGAGCTCAGATCCCTTTGGGGAAGGTTGGGAGAAAGATTGACATTATAAATTTTTGGCAAAGTAGTGAGGTTCTTCCTCAAGGGGACCTGGCCTCTCCTTCATTCAAGGGGTTGTGGATCTGTAAACTGACTCATCTGGGCATTGACTGAGAGGCCATAACTCTGTATTCTGGCAATTCAGTGTAGGCTGCTGTTCATGTGACCTAGAATTCTGTCTATACATATCAAGTAAATATTTAGTAGGTTTGCCATGTATTTCACTGCTAGGAACACCACGAGCAAGTAGCCAATGCCATAATTCCACATGACTCAGAGTATTCTGATTACTGTTCTGACTCTGCTGTCCATTATGGTAACCACGCCCACCTTGCCTTTGTTGATTAACTGCTGCCACTTGGCCCCTACTACTACAGGGTCCAATCAGCCCCATTGTAGGTAAGTGTCTTAGTTCAATTAGGGCAGTTCCCACTGTCAAATCCAGCTTACATAAAATAACAATCACAGCAGTCTTCAAGGATGTTGGGGCTCCCTTCACAAATTTGTTCCTCACTGTCCATGTGAAGGTGTGTCCTCTAGACTCTCCATTTCTGGCTCGAGGGGTGTAATCTGATAAATCCATTCTAACAGGCCAGTTTCCCTGAGCCTCTGGATACCTTCTTCTACATTATAACAAGGCAGAGCTGGTACTTCACCTTGACTTAAGGTTGTTGTTGTTGTTGTTGTTGTTAGGTGCCATCAAGTCATCTCTGACTCATAGTGACCCTATGCACAGCAGAACAAAACACTGCCTGGTCCTGAGCCAGCTTCATGATTCTTGCTATACTTGAGCCCATCGCTGCTGCCTCCATGTCAGTCCATCTCATTGAGGGCCTTCCCCTCTTTCGCTGACCCGCCACCTTACCAAGCATGACATCCTTCTCCAGGGAATGGTCCCTTCTCACAACATGACCAAAGTATGTGAGACGAAGTCTGGCCATTCTCGCCTCCAAGGAGCATTCTGGCTGCACTTCCTCCAGGACAGACCTGTTAGTTCTTTTAGCAGTCCATGGTACTTTCATCATTCTTTGCCAACACCACAGCTCAAAAGCATCAATTCTTCTTTGGTCTTCTTTATTCATTGTCCAGCTCTCACATGCATGTGAGGCTATTGAAAATACCATGGTTTGTGTCAGGTGCGTATTAATCCTCAAGGAGACATCTTTGCTCTTCAGCTCTTGAAAGAGGTCCTTTGCAGCCGATTTGTCCAGTGCGATAGGTCATCTGATGTCCTGACTGTTGCTTCCGTTGGCATCGATTGTAGAACCAAATAATGTGAAGTCTTTGACAATTTCAATCTTTTCTCTGTTTATCGTAATGTTGCTTATAGGACCAGTTGTGAAGATTTTTGTTTTCTTTATATTGAAATGTAGTCCATACTGCAGACTGTATGCTTTAATCATCAGTAAGTACTTCAAGTCATCCTTACTTTCAGCAAGCAAAGGTGTGTCATCAGCATATCTCAGGTTGTTAATGATTCTTCCTCCAATTCTGATGCCAGGTTCTTCTTCATATAGTCCAGCTTCTCGGATTATTTGCTCAGCATATAGGTTGAATAAGTATAGTGAAAGGATACAACCCTGATGTACTCCCTTCTTGATTTTAAACCAGGTAGTGTTCCGTTTTTCTGTTCAAACAACAGCCTCCTGGTCTATGTACAAGTTCCTCATGAATACAATTAAGTGTTCTGGAATTCCCATTCTTCTCTATGTTATCCACAATTGTTATGATCCACACAATCAAATGCTTTTGCATAGACAATTAAACACAAGTAAACATCTTTCTGATATTCTTTGCTTTGAACCAAGATCCATCTGACATCAGCAATGATATCCCTTGTTTCACATCCTCTTCTGAATCCAGCTTACATGTCTGGAAGTTCTCTGTCAATATATTGCTGCAACTGTTTTTGAATTATCATCAGTAAAATTTTACTTGCATGCAATATTAATGATACTGTTCGATAATCTCCACATTCTGTGGGATCACCTTTCTTTGGAATGGGTACAAATATGGATCTCTTCCAGTCAGTTGGCCAGGTAGCTGTCTTCCAAATTTTTTCGCATAACCAAGTGAGTGCCTCTGGTGGGGCATTCATTTGTTGAAACATCTCAGTGGGTATTCTGTCAATTCCTGGAGCCTTGTTCTTCGCCAATTCTTTCAGTGCAGCTTTAACTTCTTCCTTCAGTACCATTGGTTCTTGAACATATGCCATCTCCTGAAATGGATGAACATCAACCAGTTCTTTTTGGTTGACACAGTGACTCTGTGTATTCCTTCCATCTTCTTTTGATGCATCCTGCATCTCAATATTTCGCCCTAGAATCTTTCAGTCTTGCAACTTGAGGCTTAAATATTTTTCCTCAGTTCTTTCAGCTTGAGAAATGCCAAGCATGTTCTTCCATTTTGGTTTTCTAACTCCAGGTCTTTGCACATTTCATTATAGTAATTGGCTTCATCTGCTCAAGCTGCTCTTTGAAATCTTCTGTTCAGCTCTTTTATCTTGTCATTTCTTCTATTTGCTTTAGCTACTCTTCGCTCAAGGGCAAGTTTCAGAATCTCTTCTGACATCCATTTTGGTCTTTTCTTTCTTTGTTGTATTTTTAATGACCTCTTACTTTCTTCATGGATGATGCTTTTGATATCCTACAATTCTTCTGGTTTTTGGTCATTGGCGTTAATGCATCAAATCTACTCTTTAAATGGTCTCTTAATTCAGGAGGGATATATTCAAGGTCAGGAGCTCTGGTAGCATAGTGCCTAAGGCATTTGACTGCTAACCAGAGGGCTGGAAGTTCAAACCCACTGGCCACTCCTCAGAAGGAAGATGGGGCAATCTACTTCTGTAGTGATACTGCCTCAGAAACCCAAGGAGGGGTTGCTATGAGTTGGGTCCCACTCGACGGCACACAACAACAACAACATATTCAAAGTCATATTTTGGCTCTCACGGACTTGTTTTAATTGTCTTCAACTTCAACTTGAACTTGTGTATGAGCAGTTGATGGTCTGTTCCACAACCAGCTCCTGGCCTTGTTTTGGCTGAAGATACTGAACTTTTCCCTTGCCTTTTGCCACAGATGTAGTCAGTCTGATTTCTGTGTACTCCATGTGGTGAAGTCCACGTGTATAGCCACTGTTTGTGTTGTTGACAAAAGGTGTTTGCAACGAACAAGTTGTTGGTCTTGCAAAATTCTATCATGCAATCTCCAGCGTTATTTCTGTTACCAAGGCCAAAGTTTCCAACTACTGGTGATTCTTTTTTGTTTCCAACTTCTGCATTCCAATCACCAGTGATAAGCAACACATCTTGATTGCTTGTTTGGTCAATTTCAGACTGCAGAAGTTGATAAAAATCTTCAATTTCCTCATCTTTGGCTTTTGTGGTTGGTGCATAAATTTGAATAATAGTAGTATTCACGGGTCTTGCTCGTAGGCTTATGGATATTATCCTATCACTGACAGCATTGTACTTCAGGACAGACCTTGAAACATCCTTTGTCATGATGAATGCCACACCATTCCTCTTCAGTTTGTCATTCCCGGCATTGTAGATCATACGGTTGTCTGATTCAAAATGGCCAAAACCAGTCCATTTCAGCTCACTAATGCTGAGAATATCAATCTTTATGTGTTCCATTTCATTTTTAATGACTTCCAATTTTCCTAGATTCATACTTTGTACATTCCATGTTGCGATTATTAATGGATGTTTGCAGCTGTTTCTCCTCAGTTTGAGTCATGCCATGTCAGCACATGAAGGTCCTGAAAGACTTTATCCGTATCATTAAGGTAGGCTCTATTCTGATGAGGCACATCTTTTCCAGTCCTATTTTGAGTGCCTTCTGACTCAAGGGGCTTGTCTTCCTACTCTGTGTCAGACAATGTTTTCAAGCCATTTGTAAAGTTGCCCAGTAATGTATCAGACAGTGTTTCTGTGCTATTCGTAAGGTTTCCCTGGCCAGTTTTTGACAAGTGCATGGCCTCCTTCTTCTTCCTAGTCTGTCTAGTCTGTAAGCTGCATTGAAACCTATGGACCATGTGCAACTCTGCTGGCATCTGAAACACCAGTGGCACAACCTCAAGCCTCACAGCAATGTACATGCCCCACAGGATGACAAACTGACAGACAAGTTTTTCTCCCTTAGCTGTTGGAAACCTCTGCACCCTCCCCTTACCTAATTCCTACCTGGAACCTGCTACTTTATGTTCCCTGGCCGCTTCCTCCGTTTCCTGGCTCTAGGAGGGTTGGGGCTTAGCCTTGCCTCCCACCCCTTTTTACCTGGATATCCTGCCATTCCAGAGGTCCCTGGCCTCTCCTGCTCCTTCCCTTTCGTGGATCTAGGGGCTTGGGGCCTAGCCTTGCCTCCTGCCCCTTTTTACTTGGATATCCTGCTGCTACAGAGGTCCCTGCTCCCTCCGTTTCCTGACTTAAGGTAGGCCACTGCATAATCCTTGCTTCAGTAAGCAACCAAATAAACAATTAGATCCTTTCATAACCTCTTGAGCTGAAACATTGAATGAAGAATCTGTACTTAGTGGGCCTAAATCAGTAAACTCAGGCTGATCCAATGGTACATTTCTTGCACCATTATCCCACACCCTTAGTAGCCATTCCCATTCATATTCTCCAGGTTTCTGTCTGTACATACTAGCAAAATCAAGTAGGTCTTTTCAGGTGTAGTGTATCACCTCCTCATTCACCCTTTGTATTTTACCTTTTGGGGATCGCTTGGACTTAAGTTTAGTTAGAGGTTTAGCAGCAACAATGGGTGGTTGGGAAAGTTCCTAGAAAATTCAGCAATGTCTTCCATGGCATCTACCTCAAGCAGTGACCCAGCTGAGGTGCTTTCTGTGGGCAAGGGAAATACAGAATGGGAGGTTGAAGAAGGTAGTTCTGAATATCACCTACGACCATGTGACCAGTTGCAGAAATGAGGACTGTGATTGTTATATTTCTTCACTGTATATGTGCATCAGATATTTTTGTTTCTTTTTGTTATGAACTGTGAAATGTAAACAAGATTAATGTGTTTAGGTTGTACGTGTGTTAGCGTATCATGTTGGGCGCAAATAAGACTTTATAATTGTCCTTATTTAGAGATTATATGGTTGGGCAATCCTACTTCCGTAGTGATACTGCCTAGGAAACCCAAGGAGGGGTCGCTATGAGTCAGGGCCGACTCGACGGCATATAGCAACAACAACAACAACATGTGGTTAAGAAGATGTATACAACTGCCAAGTTGACAAGGGGTGGATTGTGATAGTTGGAACTGTGTGTCAATTTGAGTGGACTACAATTCTCTGTGGTTTAAGCAGTTGTGACATGGGTTATTCCCATGATGGGATTGAATGTATATGTTTTGAGCAGCCAATCAATTGAAAGGGAGTTTCCCTAGGAGTGTGGACTTCTTCCAATATGTTTATGGACATCCTGGGAGAAGAGACACTCTTCTATGGATCAGGATCCTTTTGTGCTACCTTCAACTGTCCATGTGCGAACAATTTACCATTTGGCCTCGAGATCTTGGATTCATCATTTGTTGGAGTCAGCAGTCAGTATACTGCCTGCCAACCTTGAGCTCGTCAGCCCCTGTGGCTGCATAAGTTGGAAAAAGCCTCCAGCTTATGTTTGATTTGAGAACTGGGGACTTGCTAGCTTCTATAAGTGTGTGAGCCATTTTCCTAAGAAAAATTTCTATTTCTCTATATGTATATATAAGTTTTACTTGTTTTGTTTCTCTAGAGATCCCAGCCTAATACAGACACTTCTACCTTTTTACTGCTCTTCACCCAGGTCTTCTACATGTTTAGTCTTGGGTTGGAAGTGGGTCGGGAAAATTCCTGATCAAGATTGGCAAAACTGGTTAGAAAATACTTGTGAGCCTCACCAAAGGCAGTTGGCCACCAAATCATGTAGCATCCAACATGGAGTATTCCCTTAGTAGTAATACTAAGACATTACTAGAAATACCTACCCATAGACTTTTTTAATCCATGACCACCCTGTCAGGAAAGCTGACTAGTGTCCCTATTTAATGTTTTGTTTAGTGTTTTTTGAAAGATGAAGCTGTAGGTCATATTTAAGGAGAAGATTTTAGAAGACTTAAAAACAAATTTGTTAAAGAAATAGTTTTCTGTGTTTCTGCTTTGATTTTGGAGTTATCTGGAACTGTTGACGCTACTTGAGGTAGTTATCACTTGATTTGAAATTCTAAAACAATATTCCCTCTTAACCCCCCCCCCCAGTAACTACTAATAATTTTTGGTTTCTGTATAAATAGAATCATTTGCATTTATTCTAGGGTGAAATTGTCAGATGATTCTGTTATTGAGGAAATCAGTGATACCACTGAGGAGGTGACACAATTATTAAAACCAGTATCTTAAAAAACACTTTTTCTTTGTCCATTTGAAATATTTTTTACCTAAATAATGGTATATGACTGAATTGTTTCTAAGAATTATTTCCCTCCTCTTTTATCTATTCATTTATTGTTTTAGACATGAAGAACAGCCAAGGCCTTTTGTGCTGCATGCATGCTTGAGGAACTCAGATGATGAAGTAAGATTCCTGCAAACATGTTCTCGGGTTCTGGTATTTTGTCTCCTCCCCTCAAAGGATGTCCAGTCTCTCAGCTTACGTATAGTGCTTGCAGAAATTCTCACAACAAAAGGTAGACTTGCAAAATTGATATTACTAATGCAATGATAACTGTGCAAACTAATGTTCTTAATACTAATATGATGACTTTATGACACTTGTGTAGTCTTTGTTGTATACTGGGGGATATGTGGCAATTAAAATCTTTTCACAATTTTAAGTTTAAATGTCACATCAAAAGAGCATCATTTGGCCATGTTAAGCTTAAAATTTTTATGTAACAGATGGCCAAATGCACAATTCATTCTGTTGTTTATTTTGACACAGGAAAGCCAATCCTTATGCTCTCCACAGGGAAGCATCCATTTTGGATAGCTTTTGAGTTATCTAGGCCAATAATATATGTATCAATGAAATGATGTTATATATTTAAACTTCAGTGTTGTTGTTGTTGTTATGTGCCGTCAAGTCAGCCCTGACTCATAGCGACCCCTCCTTGGGTTTCCGAGGCAGTATCACTACGGAAGTAGGATTGCCCAGCCTTCCTTCCGAGGAGTGGCTGGTGGGTTTGAACTGCCAGCCATCTGGTTAGCAGGCAAGTGTCTTAGCCACTATGCTACCAGAGCTCCAATTTCAATGTAGCATTACTTAAAATACCTTGCTATATGATTCATTGATAATGCTTATACCTAATTTTGTGAATTTGGGATAAGTATAAAAGGAACTATGCCACAGTAAGGTTTTCACTGGCTAAGTTTTTTCAAAGTAGATCACCAGGTCCTGGTCTTAGCCTGTCTTAGTCTGGAAGCTCCATTGAAACTTGGTTACCATGGGTGACCCTGCTGGTATCTGAAATACTGATGTCATGGCATCCTATTACATACATAGTCCTTCAGTATCAGCAATAATGAATGGATACATAAACATCAAGGTGAGAAGATATGCGAAGGGGAATGGCATCACAGCCATGAATATATATAGGTTGGGCAGAGGATACCTCTACCTATGTGCAAAATGGGTATTTGGGTAGTGTCTTTTAACCCCTCTTCATTCCATGAGAGGGAGACACAATCACCATCAGCAGCATCAGCCCAGGACTGATCCCTATGAAGCAGATGTCAGATATGCTGCCACAGTCTAACCTTCTTATCAATTCTAACACCAGCCATTCCATGCCACAACACTCTCTGCTTCTCTACTGGGTTCTATAATTTGTTGCAGTGGCCTCACAGAACTCACAGATAATACTCAGGATTATGTGGTTTATTAGAGAAACAGCGGGTCACAATTCAGAAATACTCAGGATATAATACTTTGATCAGGACAGCCTCCTCTTGGTCATGCCCAAAGTCACACCTCTATTTGGCCCTTGGCCTCTTGGCCTGGCCTCTGTCAGACTCAGGAAAGGGTTACAAAACTCTTTCAGCTCTGCTAATAGGTGCATCCTTCTGCCAGTAAGCCTCCTGCCCAAAGGCACTCAGCTTTCTCACTCTGTAGGTTGGCAAGCCCACTAGTTTTTCTTGTGCTGGTCTCTTAGTTCTCTTGCCTCTGCTGCCACAATCTTTCTGCTGCCCTCTTAATGCCATCTCAGCTCCGGGATCTTGGGTCCAAAGACGTGCTTCATCTCTGCTGCTTCTCTCTTGATGGCAGTGAGAATCATCCCTTCCCATTTATGAGGTAGCTCATTTTAAACCTAGTGGAATGGCAAAACTGACCAATCCTCACATAAGTGTTCCACATACCTTATTTGCACAGTGCCATCCCCACCACCCCAGTCTGTCAGTTTGTCGTGCTGTGGTGGCTTGCATGTTGCTGTGAGGCTGGAGGCTGTGCCAGCAGTATTTAAAATACCAGCAGGGTTACCCATGGTGGACAGGTTTCAGCGGAGCTTCCAGACTAATAAATAAGACAGACGTGGAAGAAAGAAGGCACCATCCACTTCTCAAAGAATTAGCCAGTGAAAACCTTATGAATAGTAGTGAAACACTGTCTGATACATTACTGAAAAACTTGATGAATAGTACTGAAACACTGTCAGATATAGTGCCAGAAGATGAGGCCCTCAGGTCAGAAGGCACTCAAAATACAGCTGAGGAATAGTTGCCTCCTCAGAGTAGAGCTGACCCTAATGATGTGGATAGAGTAGAGCTTTCGGGACCTCCATTTACAGACGTGGCATGACTCAAGATGAGGAGAAATAGCTGTAAACACCCATTAATAATCAGAACAAGGAATGTACAAAGTATGAATCTGGGAAAATTGGAAGTTGTCAGAAATGAAATGGAATACATAAAGATCAGTATCCTAGGCATTAGTGAGCTGAAATGGATCAGTTTAGGCCATTTTGAATGAGACAACCATATGATCTACTGTGCCAGGAATGACAAATTGAAGAGAAACGGTGAGACATTCATTGTCAGAAAGAGTGTTTCAAGATCTATCCTGAAGTACAGTGCTGTCAGTGATAGGATAACATCCATACATCTGTGAGGAAGACCAGTTAATACTACTACTATTCAAATTTATGCACCACAACCAAAGAGGAAGAATTTAAAGAATTGTTACCACCTCCTGCAGTCTGAAATTGACCAAACATGCAATCAAGATGTGTTGATTTTCACTGGTTATTGGAATGCAAAAGTTGGAAACAAAGAAGAATCACTGGTAGTTGGAAAATAAGGCCCTGGTGATAGAAATAACACTGGAGATTGCATGATAGCATTTTGCAAGACCAATTACTTACTCATTGCAAATACATTTTTTAACAACATAAACAGCAGCTATGCATGTGTACTTTGCCAGATGGAGTACACAGGAATCAGATTGACTACCTCTGTGGCAAGAGGTGATGGAGATGTTCAGTATCTTTAGCCAAAACAAGGTCAGGAGCTGACTGTAGAACAGACCATCAACTGCTCATGGGCAAGTTCAAGTTGAAGGCAATTAAAACAAGTCCATGAGAGCCAAAATAAGACCTTGAATATATCCCTCCTGAATTTAGAGACCATTTAAAGAATAGATTTGATGCATTGAACACCAGTGACTGAAAATCAGAGGAATTGTGTGATGACATCAAGAACATCATCCATGAAGAAAGCAAAAGGTCATTAAAAAGACAGGAAA
>NW_006921802.1:434737-443181 GCF_000298275.1 Orycteropus afer afer
AAAAAAAAAAGATGGAAGGAATACAGAGAATGACTGTACCAAAAAGAATTGGTTGAGGTTCAACCATTTCAGAAGATGGCATATGATCAAGAACCAATGGTATTGAAGGAAGACGTTGAAGCTGCACTGAAGGAATTGGTGAAGAACAAGGCTCCAAGAATTGATGGAATACCCATTGACATATTTCAACAAACGGATGATGCACTGGAGGCACTCACTCACCTATGCCCAGAAATTTCAAAGCCAGCTACCTGGCCAACTGACTGGAAGAGATTCCCATTCCAAAGAAAGGTGATCCCATAGAATGTGGAAATTATCGAACAGTAAATATCACACGCAAGTAAAATCTTGCTGAAGATAATTCAAAAAACGGTTGCAGCAGTATATTGACAGAGAACTTCCAGAAATGCAAGTTGGATTCAGAAGAGGACATGGAATGAGGGTTATCATGCTGATGTCAGATAGATCTTGGCCGAAGGGAAAGAATACCAGCTGTTTACTTATGTTTTATTGACTATGAAAAAGCATTCATTTGATTATGTGGATCATAACCAATTATGGATAACATTGAGAAGAATGGGAATTCCAGAACACTTAATTGTGCTCATGAGGACCCTGTACATAGATCAGGAGGCTGTTATTTGAATAGAACAAGAGGATAGTGCATGGCTTAAAATTAAGTGTGTGTGTGTGTGTGTGTGTCAGGATTGTATCCTGTCACCATACTTACTCAATCTGTATGCTGAGCAAATAATCCGAGGAGATGGACTATATTAAGAAGAGCATGGCATCAGGATTGGAGGAAGACTCATTAACAAACTGTGATATGCAGACAACACAACTTTGTTTGCTGACAGTGAGAATGACTTGAAGCACTTACTGATGAAGATAGAGACACCAGTGTGCAGTATGAATTGCATCTCAACATAAAGAAAATGAAAATCCTCAAAACTGGACCAATGAGCAGCATCATGATAAATGGAGAAAAGACTGAAGTTGTCAAAGATTTCATATTACTTGGTTTCACAATCAACACCAATGCAAGCAGCGGTCAGGACATCAGACAACGTATTGCCCTGGGCAAATCTGCTTCAAAAGATCTCTTTAAAGTGCTGAGGAGCAAAGATGTCTCTTTGAAGACTAAGGTATGCCTAACCCAAGCCATGGTATTTTCAATGGCCTTACATGTATGTGAGAGTTGGGCAATGAGTAAGGAAGATTGAAGAAGTGTTGATGCCTTTGAGTTGTGTTTGCTAAGAATGCTGAAAGTACCACGGACTGCCAGAAGAACTACCAAATCTGTCCTGGAGGAAGTGCAGTCAGAATGCTCCTTGTAGGCGAGAGTGGCCAGACTTTGTCTGTCTGAGTTTCATCATGTTATTAGAAGGGACCATTCCCTGAAAAAGGATATCATGCTTGGTAAAGTGTTGGGTCAGCGAAAAGGAGGAAGACCCTCAATGAGGTGGATTGATAGAGTGACTGCAATGATGGGCTTAGGTATAGCAAGGATTATGAGGCTGGCACAGGACCACGCAGTGTTTCATTCTGTTGTACATAGGGTCACTTTGAGTCAGAGCTGACTTAAAGGCACCTAACAACAATAGCAACCCCCACAAGAGTATAATGTTTCTTACTACATTATTTGTAAGCTATCCAATTGTCTCGGAGGGCCAAAACCCCCTTATATTTGTATAGTTCCACCCACTCATCTGGTGAGAGTTATAAAGATCGTGACTGGAAGACCCATACCAAGTAATTCCTTGTACTGCACTATGTATTTATATGTGCTGTAACTATGCTAATGAACGTAGTGGAATATATAGTGTGCAAAGTTATGAAAATTTCGTAGTCATAGCCAAATACCTTGAAGGAATGAGTCTCTGGGCATGGAGGCTCAGGACCATAGTCTCAGGGGACACTAAGGCCAATAGAACTAACAGGCCACAAAGAAATATTTTACATCCTGATTTGGTGAGTAGCAACTGGAGTCTTAAAAGCTTGTTAGCAGACATCTAAAGTGTAATTATTGTTCTTTCTCCCTCTGGAGCAAAGAAGCGTGATGAAAATCAAAGACACAAGGAAACAGTCCACAGGACTAATGGATTCATACCAACCCCAGCCTCCATGACCTTGACACCAGAAGAACTAGATGGTGCCTGGCTACTGGCTGCCAGTGTGAAAGGAACTACAGTAGGGTGTCCTGGACAGAGTGGGAGAAAAATATAGAGCAAAACTCAAAATCATAAAAAAGAGCAGGTTTACTAGTCTGAGGAAAACTGGTGGAACCCTTGAGATTATGGTCCTTAGATACCCTTCAAGCAAGGAACTGAATCCTTGGCCCAACTTCAGCTGAGCAGTAGATAGGGCTATAAGGTTACCAGTCATACCAGTAGGGTCTGTGTCTTAGAATGTGTTCTCTAGGGAAGAAAAACCAATGAAATGATATATAAATCCACCAGCCACTCCTCGGAAGGAAGAGTAGCCAATCTACTTCCATAGTGATACTGCCTCAGAAACCCAAGGAGGAGTCACTATGAGTTGGATCCAACTTCACGGCAGTGAGTTATTTATTTATTTATTTTTATACATATATATATATATATGCTTCTATCTGATCTACTAAATGCTGCTTCCTTGGGCATTTGTTGATTGTGGATTCAAGTAAAATGAAACCCTTGACAACTTCAATGTTTTCTCTATTCATAGCAATGTTGCTTATTGGTCCACTTGTGAGCATTTTTCTTGTGGTGTAATCCATACTGAAGATTGTAGTCTTTGGTCTTCATCAGTAAGTGCTTCAAATCTTCTTCACTTTCAGCAAGCAAGGTTGTGTCATCTGCATAGCTTAGGTTGTTAATGAGTCTTCTTCCAATCCTGATGCCATGCTCTTCTTAATATAGTCCAGTATCTTGGATCATTTGCTCAGCACACAGATTGAATAAGTATGGTGAAAGGATATAACCCTGATACACACCTTTCATGATTTTAAACCACAGAGTATCCCCTTGTTCTGCTTAAATGACTGCCTCTTGATCTATGTACAGGTTCCTTATGAGCACATTAAGTGTTCTAGAATTTCCATTCTTCACAACATCATATGTGTGTGTGTGTGTTTGTATATGTGTGAGTATGTGTGTGTATTTATATATATGTGTGTGTGTATATATGTATATACACACACACATATACCAGAAGGTTGGCATTTCAAACCTACCAACTGCTCCATG
Source organism: Orycteropus afer afer (assembly GCF_000298275.1). Classification (NCBI taxonomy): domain Eukaryota; kingdom Metazoa; phylum Chordata; class Mammalia; order Tubulidentata; family Orycteropodidae; genus Orycteropus; species Orycteropus afer. The sequence continues at coordinate 437,965 of NW_006921802.1, forward strand.
GAAGGAAGATGAGGCAATCAACTTCTGTAAAGGTTTACCACCTCAGAAACTCAGTGGTGGTTGCTGAGTCAGAATTGACTTGATGGCAGTGAGTTTGATGTGTGTGTGTACAAATAGAGAGAGAGAAAGAGGGAGAAAGGGAGAAATTAATCTCATGAAAATGGCTAATGGAGTTGTAGAGGTTAGCAGGTCCCAAGTCTGTGGGTCACCATATCAAACTGAAGGCATCCCCTGAATCACACAGCTGTAGGGACTGATGAACCAAAGATCATCAGGCAGTATTCAGGCCTCTGGCTTTGGAGGCTGATGAATCCTAGATTGGCAGGTAAAATGGCAGATTAATTGCCTCACAGGCTGTGAAGGTAACAATCCTGAGCTCAGCAGACAATATGACAGGCTGCTGGTTCAAGTCCAGAAACTGATAAGCTAGATGCAGGGTTGATATCCAGCAGAAAGCCAGAGAGTTTTCTCAGGATGTCCATATATATATTGGAAACAGGCCACATGCCTGAGGAAGCTCCTTTTCAACGGATTGGCTGCTCATAAGAGATCTCTTCACGGAGTTGATTACGTTATATCCGACATAATCATGGGAAATGACTACATATTAACTTACAAACCACTTAGGATCATGGTCCAGCCAAGTTGACACACAACCTTAATTATCACAGTATGCATGCATTAAATCAACCATAGGAGATTAAGAGTGCAGCATTTCCCCAGTGATAGAGCTAGGAAGGTGGCGGGGGGTGGGGGTGTGTGAGAAGGAAGGATAAAGAGAACTGGTGGGTGGGGGGAGAAAGTGGGAAGAATGTTGTTGCATTATGGGGATTTTAGTGAATGCCACAAGACAGAATGTATATGGACTGTTGAATAGAAAACCAGTTTGCTCTGTAAACTCTGTAAACCCAAATCACAATAGAAAAATTGGGGGGAAAAAAAAGAAGGAAAGAAACTTGACCACCATGAGTGACCCTGCTGGTATTTGAAATACTAATGGCATACCTTTCAGCATCACAGCAGAACACAAGGCACCACTGTATGACAAACTGACAGACGAGTGGTGGAACCAGTAAAAACTTTATGAATAGCTATGAAACATTATTTGATAATGTTGCTGGAATATGAGCCCCTCAGGTTGGCAGGTACTGAAAATATGACAGGGGAAGAGGTGCCTCCTCAGAGTAGAATTGATCTTAATGACATGGTTGGAGTAAACCTTTTGGTACTTCATTGACTGATGTGGCACAACTCAGAATGAGAAGCATCAGCTGCAAACATTAATTATAGTCAAAATGTGGAATGTATGAAGTATGAATCAAGGAAAATTGGAAGTTGTCAAAAGTGAAATGGAATACTTGAAGATCGATGTCATTAGTGAAATGAAATGGAGTTGTCCTGGCCATTTTGAGTTGGTCACTCATATGTTCTAATATGCTGGGAATGACAAATTGAAGAGGAATGAAATTGCATTCATCATCAAAAAAGAACATTTCAAAATTTATTCTGAAATACACCACTGTGAGGGATAGTCCACCTATAAGGAGGACTAGTAAATACGGCTATTACACAAATTTACACACCATCCACTAATACCAAAGATGAAGAAATTGAAGACTTTTTACCAACTTCTGCAGTCTAAAATTGATGAAACACTCAATCAAGAAGCATTGATAATTACTGATGATTGGAATGCAAAAGTTGGAAATAAAGAAGCATCAGTAGTTGAAAAATACAGGCTTGGTGATAGAAATGACACTGGAGAGTACATGACAGAATTCTGCCAAAACCAACAACTTACTCATTGAAAATACCTTTTTTTTAACTTCAGAAATAATGACTATACGTGTGGACCTGCCAAATGGAATGCACAAGAATCAAATTGATGACATCTGTGCAAAGAGAAGATGAAGAGCGCGGTATGATCAGGGACTGACTGCAGAGCAGACCATCAGTTGCTCATATGCATGTTCAAGTTGAAGCCAAAAAAAAGTTTAAACAGATCCATGAGAGCAAAAGTATGAACTTGAGTATATCCCACCTTAATTTAGAGACCATTTCAAGAAGAGATTTGACATATTCAGCACTAATGACCAAAGACCAGACAAGCTGTGGCATGATATCAAGGGCATCATGCATGAAGAAAGCAAAAGGTCATTAAAAAGACAGGAAGGGAAGAAAAGATGAAAATGAATGTCAGAAGAAACTCTGAAGCTTGCTGTTGAATGTGGAGTAGCTAAAGCAAATGGAAGAAGAGATGAGGTAAGAGAGCTGAACAGAAGATTTCAAAAGATGGCTAGAAAAGACAAAGTAAAATTTTGTCTTGAAGTGTGCAAAGACCTAGAGTTATAAAGCCAAATGGGAAGATACATTAAACAATTCTCAAGAAGAAACTCGAAAAAATCAAGCCTTGAGTTGCAATACTGAAGAATTCTATGTGCAAATATTGAATCATGAGGAAACATCAAGGCAAGAAATAATACACAATCACTGTACTGGAAAGAATTGATTAATGTTCAACCATTTCATGAGGTAGCATATGACGAAGAACTGATGATACTGAAAGAAATCCAAGCTGCTGAAAGTATTGGTGAAAACAAGACTTGAGGAATTGACGGAATGCCAAATGAGGTGTTTCAACAAATATGTGCAATACTGGAAGTGCTCACTTGTCTATGCCAAGAAATTTGGAAGATAGTAACTGGCCAATGAGCTGGAAGAGATCCATATATGTGCCAATTCCAAGGAAGGTGATCCAATAGAATATGGAAATTATGAAACAGGATCATTAGTATTACATGCAGTAAAATTTGGTGAAGGTAATTAAGAAATGGTTGTAGCAGTACATTGACAGGAGTTCAGGCGAGATTCAGAAGAGGACAAGGAACGGGGAATATAATTGCTGATTTCAGATAGAGCTTGGCTGAAAGCAGATAATACAAGAAAACTGTTTTGTTCTTTTTTTTTTTAACTATACAGAGGTATTCAAATATGTGGATCGTAATAAGTTATAGATAACATCTTGAAGAATGGAATTCCAGAGGACTTAATTGTTCTTTTGCAGAACCAAGAGGCAATCTTTATTATTATTATTATTTTATTGTGATTTGGGTGCAAATTTACAAAGCAGATTCATTTCACCCTCAACAGTTCATGCACATTTGGCCTCATGGGACTGATCACACTCTCAACAATAAACAGCTCTCCTCCCATCTTCTCCTCATGACTACCCATTCCTTGTGTCCTTCTTATCTTTCCATTCCTGTCTGTCCAGCTTTCCTCCTATGCAAATGCTGCCCTTCCAATCACTAATGGTTGATTGATATACGAGGTACATCTCTCTGGGGTAGGTGTTCCTCTTGCAGGCCTTTCCACTGTTTGGCTGAGAGCTAATCCATGAAAATAAGTCCATTCTGGGGCCATAGTCCTAGGGATTACTCCAGTCACTATCTTACCAGTAATTCTGGTCATTTTTGAGTTTTGTTCTACATTTTTCTTCCCACTCTATTCACGATCTCCACTTTTGATCTTTTTCTGTTTGACATTGTTAGCCAGGCACCGTCTACTTCCAGTCTCAAGGTCATGAAAGTTGAGTTCCTTTTGATCCATCAGACCCTTGGACTAATTCTTTCCATATGACTTTGATTTTCTTCACTCTTTGCTCCAGATGAGAGGAGACCAAAAGTTGCATCTTACCATGCGGCAATCTTTTGAACACAACAAAGTGATACACTACATGGTTTAAAATCAGTAAATGTGTAAGTCAAGATTGTATCCTTTCATACTTACTCAGTCTGCTGAGCAAATAATCCAGGAAGCTGGAGTATATGAAGAATGCAACATCAAGGTTGGAGGAAGATTCATTAACCACCTGTGATAAGGAGATGACACAATCTTGCTTGCTGAAAGTGAAGAAGACTTGAAGCGCTTTCTGATGAAAATCAAAGACTACGGCCTTCAATGTGGATTACACCTCAACAAAAAGAAAACAGAAATCCTCACAAATGGACCAATAAGCAATATCATGATAAATAATGATCGTGAACATTTCTTCATGTGTTTGTTAGCTGCCTGAATATCCTCTTTAGTGAAGTGTCTCTTCATGTCTTCTGCCCATTTTTAATTGGATTATTTGTCTTTTTGTTGTTGAGGTGTTGGAGTTTTCTATAAATTTTAGAGATAAGTCTCTTGTCAGATATGTCATTGCCAAATATTTTTTCCCCAATCTGTCAGTTCTATGTTTACTCTTCTGGAGAAGTCTTTCGAAGTACATAAAAATTTAATTTTTAGAAGGTCCAATTCATCTAGTTTATCTTTTGCTGTTTGTGCATTTTGGGTTATGCGTGATAGTCTATTTATGCCATATATTAGGACCTCTAAATTTGCCCTTATTTTTTCCTTGAGGAACTTTATAGTTTTAGGTTTCACACTTAAGTCTTTGATCCATCTGCAGTTAGTTTTTGTGTATGGTGAGGTACAGATCCTGTTTTCTGCAAATGGATACCAGTTTTGCCAGAACCATTTGTGAAAGAGACCATCTCTTCCCCGTTTAATAGATTTCAGCCCTTTGTCAAAGATCAGCTGACCCTAGGTCGATGGATCTATTGCTGGGTTCTCAGTTCTGTTCCACTGGTGTAGGTGACTGTCGTCATACCAATACCAGGCAGTTTTGACTACTGTGGCTATATAGTAGGTTTTGAGATCTGAGCGTATGAGGTTTCCTCCTTTGTTCTTCTTTTTCAATAGTATTTTGTTTATCTGAGGTCTCTTTTCTTTTCCATGTAAAGTTAGTGGTTGGTTTTTCCATATCCTTAAAGAGTGTTGATAGGATCTGGATTGGGATTGCATTGACTATATAGATTGCTTTAGGTAGAAATGACATTTTTACGGTGTTCAATCTTCTTATCCATGAGCATGGTATGTTCTTCCATTTATATAGATTTCTTATGGTTTCTTGAAGTAGTCATTTATAGTTTTCTTTGTACAGGTCTTTTGTGTCCCTGGTAGGATTTATTCCCAGGTACTTTCTTTCTCTCTCTCTTTTTTTTCTATTGTGATTTGGGTGAAGGTTTGTAGAGAAAATTTACTTTCCATACAGCGGTTCACATATACTTTGTCTCATGACATTGACCACAGTTTACCACAATGCAACAGCTCCCCTCTCACTTCCTCCCCATAGTTACCTCTTCCCCAAGTCCATCCCTCCATGCACTCCTG
>NW_006921802.1:443809-444935 GCF_000298275.1 Orycteropus afer afer
GACTATGGTCCCAAGCCCGCAGGTTCAACTACTCTGTCCCTCTGGGTAGCTAGCTGTGACCAAGCAGTGACCACAACCTTGCCCCTTGTCAGCTCTACTATACACCTGGGAATTCTGATCATTCACATAAACTTATAAGACCATTGTCTGCCAACCCTATAAATGTTCTTGGATATGCTCCCCGTTTCATACACATACCTAATCGTTCAGCCTGTCCACCCATCTATCCACCCATATACCCATGTTAGCCTTCACTGACAACACAGTACTGTATGTACAAAAGGGTTCATAATTGTTGTCTGTACCTCCCATCTACCTCTCTATGTCTTTCTCATCCTCAGTGCTGCCATATTGGTCACTCACATTTGGTACATTGCCCTTCTCTTCACCCAAATCAATACTTATCTTTATTTATCTAACAATGTTTCCTCCCCTCTCCTCCCACCCCTGGTAACCAACATAGAAAATTTCCTTTTGTAGATGAACCTTTCCTTAACTTTTACAATAACTGACTAATACAATATTTGTCCTTTTGTGATTGACTTATTTCACTCAACATAATGTCCTCCAAGTTCATCCACATTATGTGGTGTTTTGCAGATTCTACATTATTCTTTTGCTGAATATTTGTGCTTGTCCTCTTTTTTATTGTGATGTGACAGTTTATCATTTTTCTTTGAGGTTACCCTATGATTTATAATTTTCTCCCCGACTTTAAAATAGTCCATTCTGTCTTGCAACTCTCTTAACTTCCTCACCATTTAGAAGTTCTGTAACTACACAGTATTTTCCCTCTTTCTGTTTGTAGTTGTCCTCACTAGCCAATTGATGTCTCTGGTTCCCTGTTTACAAACTTACAAGCTCATTTTACTTTGGATATGTCCATAACTGTGGTTTCTGGGTTATGTCATCTTGTGTATCAGTGGTCAGTTGTTAGTTGGTACTTTTGGTTCTCTGTTCAAAGGACTCCCTTCAGCATCTCTTGTAAGATTGGTCTGGTTTTAACAAATTCCCTTAGTTTCTGCTTATCTGGAAATCTCCCAATTTCACCATCATATTTGAGGGATAATTTTGCCGGGTATATAATTCTTGGTTGAAAATTTTTCTCTTTCAGGGTTTTATATAT
>NW_006921802.1:445557-447179 GCF_000298275.1 Orycteropus afer afer
TTTCTGACAATTTAGTATTAATCTTCTGGATTTCTGTCTGTAGATGTAGAATCATTTCTAATTTTTCATTTATTTTGTCATTTTGTTCTTGTATTTTCTTCCAAAATTCTTCTAGGGGTTTTTTTCTGTGTTTTCTTTGGTCTATCTCTCAGTCCTTTGAAGATATCTAAATATAATTCTTTTGAATTCCTTACCAGAGAGTTCGAGTGCTTGTTCTTCCTCAGCATGTGTTCTGGGTCTGTATCCTGCTCCCCTGTTTCTCCCGTTTTATCCTGCTTCTTTGTGTGGACTGTGATCATCTGTTGTCTCTGAGGCATCGTGGTGTTGTTGTATTTAGATCTCTGTTAACTGTTTGTAAAGGGCAGCCAAGGCTGATTCAGGCCCTACTTGGTTTTTTATTGTTGGCCCGTTGGTGGAGAAGGAGGTAATGGCTCTCGCTCAGTAAGTGAAGTTGCAGGAGGTATGGGTGTACTTGTGTCTTATGGGAACTGTTGTTGTCTCCCACTTAGACACAAATTACAATTGAATAACCATCAAAAAACTAAAAGCACATGGTCAAAAAGCACCATGCAGTCATACAGGAACAGTTACCAAAAAAAGAAAAAAGGTAAAAAGAAGAAGAAAAAACAAGAAAACGTGCAATGTCTGGAGATAGGGCACGAAGACAAAAAAAGTAGAGAAGGAGAATAATGAAGAAAAAAAAGGGGGAAAAATGCAAAAACAAAACAAACGGGGTTATTCATGAGAAAAAAGGAGGGAAAAACCCACTTAAATTTAAAAAAAAAAAAATTCAACCAGGAATAGGGAAAAGAAAAAATCCTGAAAACTAGGACCTGGGAGGGGAAGATTAAGAATAATATTAAAAAGGACAAAAGTATTAATAATAATAGTTGTTTTAAAACAGACAAATACAAGCAAAATAATCACCAGAAAAAAGAAAGCGAAATAGAAGAAAATAAAAGAGGAAAAAAAAAAATCGGTGGAGGACAGGGCAGGGCACCCAGGCTCTGTCTGAGCACACAGACTCTGATGGAGTTCCTTTGGACCGAGAAGGTAGGTTGGAGTGGGGGATTGCTGTACCTCCGTTCATCAAGCATTTGTGGGTTATGAGGGTAACAAGAGGAATGTGGTAGCTTTTCAGTCTTGCAGGTCCAGAATGACATTGGGGTTGCTGGCAAGCAGAACATGTTCTTAAGCCCCAGGTATCTGTGAGTGTGCTGTCTCTTTAAATATCCAAAATAGTCAAGCCACTTTTAAACCTTCAAAATGGCGGTGTCCTCCAGACCGGCAAAAGTCCACAGCTCAGCCCGCCTTTCTCTTCACCTTCTCTGTTTATTCCTCAGCCACCAGAGCAGTCCTCTTTGCAGTCCCTGGCTAGCAGGGCTGATTTTTAGATTAATTCTTAGTTCCTACTACCACTCGGGAATCTCCAAGCTGTCTGTGCCATCAGGAATGCTCAGGATCGCTGCCAGACTGCAGCTCTGTATGTCTCCTTTTTTGGTATTTTCACACAAATTCTTCTGCTAGTTGGGGTTTAGTCCTCTTCTATATTCTCCCCTTCAAGGGTCAGTGGTCCAAGATTATCTTCTGTGCCTGTGTTAATTGGTTTCCCTTTTGTTTGT
>NW_006921802.1:447964-453457 GCF_000298275.1 Orycteropus afer afer
TCTGTAGTTTTCCTTTTGAGTGATGTCTTTGCCTGGTTTTGGTATCAAGGTTATGCTTACTTCATAAAATGAATTTGAGAGGATTCCATCCTTTTCTGTTTTCTGGAATAGTTTGAGTAGAATTGGTGTCAGTTCTTCTCTGAACATTGGGTAGAATTCTCTGGTGAAACCATCAGACTATTTTTGTTGGTAATTTTTTTATGACCTGTTTAATTTCTGCTTTTGTTATGGGTATTTTCAACATTTCCACCTCAGTCTGTTTTGGTTTAGGTAAGTAGTGTGTTTCCAGAAATCTGTGCATTTCTTCCAGATTTTCAAATTTGTTGGAGTACAGTTCTTCATAGTATCCTGATATTATCTATTTTTATTTCAGTTGGTTTTGTTGTGATGTTGCTCAATTCATTTCTTATTTGTGTTATTTTTATTCTCTCACTTTTTTTCTTTGTTAAATTTGTAAGTGGTTTGTTAAGTTTATTAATTGTTTAAAAAAACCATCTTCTAGGGTTTTTGATTTTTTCTATTGTGGTTATGTTTTCTGTTTCATTTATTTCTACTTGAATCTTCATTATTTCCTTTCTTCTGGTGAATGTAGGCTTTTCTTGTTGTACTTTTTCTAATTGTTGGAGATGTTGGTTCAAGGTGTTGATTTTGACTCTTGTTTTTTGATGTGTGCATTTGTTGCTATAAATTGGCCTTTGATCACTGCTTTGCTGTGTCCCCAAGATTTTGGTATGCTGCGTTTTCATTCTCATTTAATTTGAAGAATTTTTTAATTTAATTTTTTATTTCTTCAATTATCCATTTGTTCTTAAGGAGGATGTTATTCAGTTTCCATGTGTTTGCTCTTTTTCTATTCATCTTTCTATTGTTGATTTCTAATATTATACCATTGTGACCTAAGAAGATACTTTGCAGTATTTTAATGTTTTCAAATTTATTAAGGCTTGAATAAGCAACATCATGGTAAATAAAGAAAAGATTGACGTTCCCAAGGATTTCATTTTACTTTAATCCACAATCATTGCCCTTGGAAGCAGCAGTCAGGAAATCAAGGGACATATTGCATTAGGTCCAGCAAAACACCTCTTGAAAGTGTTAAAAAGTGAAGATGGTACTTTGAGGGCTAAGATATGCCTTACCTAAGCCGTTATATTTTAAATACCTTGATCCATGTGAAAACTGGGCAATAAATGAGATCTGTTGCCTTTGAATTACAGTGTTGGGGAGGAATGTTGAATATGCCATACTGCCAGAACTAACAAATGTGTCTAGGAAAAATTATAGCCAGAATGTTCCTAAGAAGCAGGGATGGTAAAACAAGTCACATACTTTGTACATGTTATCAGGAGGAACCATCTTCTTGAGAGTGGTTTGGCAAAATGTACGGTCAGCAAAAAAGAAGACCCTTAACAAGGTGGATTGACACAGTGGTGACAACAGTGGGCTCAAACATAGCAGCAATTGTGGGGATGGTTCTGGATTGGGTATTAGTTTGTTTTGTTGTATATGAGGTTGCTTTTAGTTGGAGCTGACTCAATAGCACTTAACAACAACAACATCATACCAGAATATATAGTATAATCAGTGGAAAAAAAAGAATAATTTCCAATGAAATGGTTAACTAGACTTAAGGGAAAGTTTATCAGAATTAAAAAAAAAACAACTGCATTTGAGATACATTGACTATTTAATCATCTTATTTATTTAATAAATAATTATCTTTATTATCCCAGTATTGGCCAGCTGTGCCCGTTAGCTCACATAACCAAGCACAGAGAAAAGAGAGTATTTATTTGTGACTTAAAATTGTTGTTGTTGTTGTTGTTACGTGCCATCAAATTGGACCCGAGTCATAGGAACCCCTCTTTGGGTTTCCGAGGTGGTATCACTACGGAATTAGATTGCTCCATCTTCCTTCCGAGGAGTGGCTGGTAGGTTTGAATTACTGGTGTTGTTGACTTTTTAACAGCTTCCTCCCTGAAGTCTGCTTTTGCCAGTTGGAAGAATGTTGACTTTCACTTTTTGGAGGCTAAACTGGTCAAAACATACATAACATTTTTAAAGAAATAAAAAAATTGCTATAATTAATTTTGTTAGTTTCATTAGCAAGTTGGTTTCTAAATGACTTTTTCATTGTTCCCTTACATTTAACTCATTTATTAAAATAATTATTGAATGTAGTCATAGTTAGTAGCATACCCAGAGGGCTAGTAGCCTTGTGTGTGTGTGTGTGTATGTTTTGAATATTTGAATTGCTTATAATTTTTTCTATTTGAGTAGTTTTAAAAATGGAGTTTTAATTATGTGGCATGAAAGAAAAAATTCATTGAAAGTAGATTTTCTTTTTCATCAGTGCTTTATTTTTCCTACAGTCTTGAAACCTGTAGTGGAGTTGCTGAGTGATCCAGATTATATTAACCAAATGTTACTCGCCCAGTTGGAATACAGAGAACAAATGAATGAACATCACAAGAGAGCCTACACCTATGCTCCTTCTTATGAGGAGTTCATCAAGCTTATTAATAGCAACTCTGATGTTGAGTTCCTCAAGCAACTAAGGTATTTGGTGTTTAATTATAGCATGCCAGTAGCTACTAATTGTCTTTCTCTGCCTAGTTAGATTTAAAAAATGTGGCTTTCAGGGAAGCAGAAATAAAGTTTATAAATCTTACCATTAGTGACAACCAAATTTAACCACCTTCTCCTTTAGCAAGGAGCTCTGGTGGTGTCATGGATAAGGCATTTGGCTGCTAACCAGAAGGTTGGAGGTTCAAACCCACCAGCTGCTCTGTGGGAGGAAGATGAGGAAATCTACTTCCATAAAGATTTACAGCCTTGGGAACCTGATGAGGGTTCCTATGAGTCAGAATTGGCTCAGTGACAGTGGGTTTTTGATTTTTCTCCTTTAGCAATGGAATTGTTGGTTGTTTTTTTCAAATTATTAGGCTATACTATATCGAACCACCACTCGTCTGTTGGTTTGTCGTACTGTGGTGGCTCGTGTGTTGCTGTGAGGCTAGAGCTATGCCACCGGTATTTCAGATACCAGCAGGGTCAGATACCATGGTGGACATGTTTCAGTGGAACTTCCAGAGTGAGAGAGTCTGAGAAAAAAGGAAGGGGCCGTCCCCTTTTCAAAGAATTGGCCAGTGAGAACCTTATGAATAGCAGTGAAACACTGTCTGATAAATTATTGGAAAACTTTATGAATAGCCCTGAAACATTGTACAATACAGTGCCAGAAGTTGAGCCCCTCAGGTTGGAAGGCACTCAAAATACGGCTGGGGAAGGGCTGCCTCCTCAGAGTAGTTGGTCCTAATGATGTGGATGGAGTAAAGCTTTTGGGATCTCCATTTGCTGATGTGGCATGACTCAAAATGAGAAGAAACAGCTGTAAACATCCATTAATAATCAAAACATGGAATGTACGAAGTAGGAATCTAGGAAAATTGGAAGTTGTCAAAAAGGAAATGGAACCCATAAAGGTTGATATCCTAGGCAATAGTGAGCTGAAATGGACTGGTTTTGGCTATTTTGAATCAGATAACCATATGATTTACTATGCCAGGAATGACACATTGAAGGAGAATGGTGTGGCATTCATCGTCACAAAGAATGTCTCAAGATCTATCCTGAAGTACGGTGCTGTCAGTAATAGGATAATATCAATAAGTCTACAAGGAAAACTAGTAAATACTACTATTATTCAAATTTATGCCTCGACCACCAAAGCCAATGACAAGGAAATTGAAGATATTTACCAGCTTTTGCGGTCTGAAACTGACCAAACATACAATCAAGATGTGTTGATTATCACTGGTGATTGGAATGCAAAAGTTGGAAACAAACAGGAATCACTAGTAGTTGGAAAATACGGCCTTGATGATAGAAATAGCACTGGAGATCGCATGATAGAATTTTGCAAGACCAATGACTTACACCTTTTTTTTTTTTAATTGTGATTTGAGTGTAGATTTACAGAGCAAATTCACTTTCCGTACAGCAGTTCACATATACTTTGTCTCATGACATTGACCACAGCTTACCACAATGCAACAGCTCCCCTCCTACCACCTCCCCACAGTTACCTCTTCCCAGTGTCCATCCCTCCATGGGCTCCTGTCCCCCGAGCTGTCTCACTGTGCATAAGCAGCCCTTCTTTCTCCCATGATTGTTCTCTCCAAGGAGTGTATCTACTTGAGGTAAATGTTCAACTCATATGCCTGTCTTTTGTTTGGCTGGAAACCACAGGCATGGGTTTGATTCCAGACCCGAAGGGCAGCTAGGGGCCATAGTCTCAGTGGTTCCATCCAGCTCTATTGGACCAGCAAACCTGGTCCCCCCATTTTTTTCCTCGAATGATTTTGAGTTTTGTTCCACATTGTTCTCCCTCTCTATCAAGGATCTCCTACATAGATCCCCTTTCAAGTGGAAGACAGTGGTAGCCGGGCACCATCTAGTTCTTCTGGTCTCATAGTCATATAGGCTGCAGATCAGATGGTGTACCAGTCGCTAGGACTAATTGTTTTCATGAATTTTGGTTTTCTTCATTCTTCTTTTGCGCTGGATGAGGAGAGACCCATTGTTGCATCTAGATGGCAGCTTGCTAGCTTTTAAGATCCCAGTTGCTACTTGCCAAGGTAGGAGGTGGAACTATGTTTTGTGTAGTATGTTAAGCCAATTGAGCTTGATGTCCCCTGCGACTATGGTCCCAAGGCCACAGGTTCACCTACTTAGTCCCTCTGGGTGGCTGCCTGTGACCAAGCAGTGACCACAACCTTGCCCCTTGTTAGCTCTACTATACACCTAGGAATTCTGATCATTCAGATAAACTTGTAGGACCATTGTCTGCCAACCCTATATATGTACTTGAATACACTCCCCTTTTCATAGACATACATAATTGTACAGCCTGTCCACCCATGTATCCATCCATATACCCATGTTTGCCTTCATTGACAACACAGTAGTATATGTGCAAAAAGGTTCATATTTGTTGTCTGTACTTCCCATGTACCTCTCTATGTCTTTCTCATCCTCAATGATGTCATATTGGTCACACAGATTTGTTACATCGCCCTTCTCTTCACCCAAATCAATACTTTTATCTATCTAACAGTGTTCCCTCCCTTCCCCTCCCACCCCTGGTAACCAACATAGAAAATTTCCTTTTGTAGATAAACCTTTCCTTAACTTTTACAATAACGGACTAATACAATATTTGTCCTTTTGTGATTGACTTAGCATAGTGTCCTCCAAGTTCATCCACATTATGCGGTGTTTTGCAGATTCCACATTATTCTTTAGCGATGCATAATATTCCATTGTGTGTATGTACCATAGTTTGGTTATCCATTCCTCAGTTGATGGATACCTAGGTTGTTTCCATTTTTGGCTGTTGTAAATAGTGCTGCGATGAACATGGGTGTGCATATATCTGTTCTTGTCATGGCTCTCACTTCTTTAGGGTATATACCCAGTAATGGAATGGCT
>NW_006921802.1:454178-467536 GCF_000298275.1 Orycteropus afer afer
TTGTTTCATTTTTCTGCAAATGAATCTCCAGTTTTGCCAGCACCATTTATTAAACAAACATTCTCTTCCCCATTTAATAGATTTGGGGCCTTTGTCAAAGATCAGCTGACTATAGGTCGATGGTTCTATTTCTGGGTTCTCAATTCTATTCCATTGGTCTATGTATGTGTCATTAAACCAATACTAGGCAGTTGTGAGTACTGTGGCTATATCGTAGGTTTTGGGATCCAGCAGTGTGAGGCCTCTTACTTTGTTTTTCTTCTTTGATAGTGCTTTGCTTATCTGAGGTCTCTTTCCTTTCCATATAAAGTTAGTGATTGGTTTTTCCATATTTCTAAAGAACGTTGATGGGATCTGGATTGGGATTGCATTGAATGTATAGAGAGCTTTGGGTAGAATTGACATTTTCACAACGTTCAATCTTCCTATCCATGAGCATGGGATGTTTTTCCATTTATGTAGATCTCTTATGGTGCAAATACCTTTTTCAACAACAAAAACGATAACTATACATGTGGACTTCACCAGATGGAGTCCACAGGAATCAGATTGACTATATCTGTGGATCTTCAGCCAAACAAGGCCAGAAGCTGATTGTGGAACAGACCATGAACTGCTCATTTGCAAGTTCAAGATGAAGTTGGAGACTATTAAAACAAGTTCCCAAGGGCCAAATATGACCTTGAATATATCCCTCCTGAATTTAGAGACCATTTAAAGAATAGATTTGATGCATTGAACACCAGTGACCAAAAACCAGAGGAATTGTGGGATGACATCAAGAACATCAACCATAAAGAAAGCAAGAGGTTATTAAAAACACAGGAAAGGAAGAAAAGACTGAAATGGATGTCAGAAGAGACTCTGAAACTTGCCCTTGAGTAGAGAGTAGCTACAGCAAATGGAAGACATGACAAGAGAAAAGCTGAACAGAAGATTTCAAAGAGCAACTTGGGAAGACAGAAGTCAGTTATTATAATGAAATGTGCAAAGACCTGGAGTTGGAAAACCAAAAGGGAGGAACACGCTCAGCATTCTCAAGCTGAAATAATTGAAGAAAAAATTCAACCCTAGATTTGCAATATTGAAAGATTCCATAGGCAAAATATTGAATGATGCAGGAAACACCAAAAGAAGTTGGGATGAATAACACAGTCACAAAACTAATTGGCTGATGTTCATCCATTTCAGGAAGTGCCATATGATCAAGAACCAATGGTATTGAAGGAAGAATTTGAAGCAGCACTGAAACAATTGGCAAAGGACAAGGCTTCAGGAGTTGACGGAATACCCATTGAGATGTTTCAACAAATGGATGCCCCAATGGAGGCACTCACTCGCCTATGCCAAGAAATTTGAAAGACAGCTACCTGGCCAACAGACTGGCAGGGAGCCATATTTGTCCCTATTCCAAAGAAAGGTGATCCCACTTAATGTGGAAATTATTGAACAACATCATTGATATCACCAAACTCAGTGCCATTGAGTAGATTTGACTCATAGCGACCCCTCTTTGGGTTTCTGAGGTGGTATCTCTATGGAAGTAGATTACCCAGTCTTCCTTCTGAGGAGTAGCTGATGGGTTTGAGCCTCCAGCCTTCTGGTTAGCAGTTAAATGCCTTAGGCACTACACCGCCAGAGTAAAATCTCTTTATGTCACACGCAAGTAAAATCTTGCTGAAGATAATTCAAAAAAGGTTGCAGCAGTACATTGACAGATAATGTCCATTAATGCAAGCTGGATTCAGAAGAGGATGTGGAACAAGGGATATCATTGCTGATGTCAGATAGATCTTTGCTGAAGGCAAAGAATACCAGAAAGATGTTTACTTGTGTTTTATTGACTATGCAAAAGCATTCATTCAATTGTGTGGATCATAATGAATTATTGATAACATTGAAAAGAATGGGAATTCCAGGACACTTAATTGTGCTTATGAGGAACCTGTACATAGACCAGGAGGCTGTCATTTGAACAGAACAAGAGGATATAGTGCATGGTTTAAAATCAGAGAGGGTGTATGTTAGTGTTGTATCCTTTCATCATACTTACTCAATCTGTATGCTGAGCAAATAATCTGAGAAGCTGGACTATATGAAGAGCATGGCATCAGGATTGGAGGAAGACTCATTAAGAAACTGTGATAAGCAGACAACACAACTTTGCTGAAACTGAGGGTGACATGAAACATTTACTGATGAAGATTAAAGAGTACAGTTTGCAGTATAGATTACATCTCAACATAAAGAAAACAAAAGTCCTCATAAGTGGACCAATAAGCAGCATCACAATAAACCTAGAGAAGGTTGAAGTTGTTAAAGATTTCATATTACTTGGTTCCATAGTCAACACCCTTGGAAGCAGTCAAGACATAAAATGATATGTTGCACTGGGCCATTCTGCTGCAAAAGATCTGTTTAAAGTGCTGAAGAGCAAAGATGTCTCCTTGAAGACTAAGGTGGGCCACGCCAAGCCATGGTATTTTCAGTTGCCTCATATGCATGTGATAGCTGGACAATGAACAAGGAAGACCGGAGAAGTGCTGCTTTTCAGTTGTGTTGGTAAAGAATACTGAAAATATCATGGACTGCCAAAAGAGCTAACAAATCTGTCCTGGAAGAAGTGCAGCTGGAATGCTCCTTGGAGGCGAGAGTGGCCAGACTTCATCTGACCTACTTTGGTCATGTTATCAGAAGAGACCATTCCTTGGAAAAGTGTATCATGTTCGGTAAAGTGGAGGGTCAGTGAAAAAGGGGAAGGTCCTCAACGAGATAATTGACACAGTGACTGCAACGATGGGCTCAGGTATAGCAAGGATCGTGGAGCTGGTGCAAGGCCGGGCAGTGTTTCGTTCTGTTTTACATAGGGTTGCTGTAAGTTGTAGCCGAATTGACAGCACATAGTGATACTACCTCGGAAACCCAAGTAGGAGTTGCTATGAGTCGGGCAGAATCGACAGTATATAACAACAGCAACAACAACAACAACAATTACAGCAACATTGTATTGAGAGCTATTTAACGATTAGGAGTACCTGTTTGGCTGCTCAGATACATACCTTAGAGAAGCCCTGGAAGGAGATAATGTTTTTAAATTATAGTGTAGAACTTTCATTTCAGTTACAGTGTTAGCTTTCATTTTTCCTAGAAAATACAGAAACCCAACTTTGGGCATAAGTAATTGTTGACTAATTGTTTTGACTAATTTGAAAAATACGTCAGGAATTTCTTTTATAGGAGAGCTCCATCTCCCTTACCATATTTGAGCTATGTTAGGGGTGAGTATGTGTGTTTTTCTTTATAGTTTCTGTTACAGTATACACATACATATAATATGACTATATATGTGTATGTGTGTGTGCGTGTGTATACACACACGCACACACATATATAATGACTGTACATTTGTCAATTTCTAGGCTTCTGCTTCTCTCCTCTTCTCTTTTCGTATGCCTACCTGATGATACATGGGGAAGAGTGGAAATTCTGGTTCATCGGTTTTGATTCTGAGTAGTAGTTTCGGTAAATCACTGATGTAAACATAAAATATTAGCTGTTTAATTTTCTAATCTTAGTAATACCTTGTCTAGGAAGTATATATTATAGATGGCACTGTTTTTTTTTTTTTTTTTAAACTATGTCATGTGTTTATCTGAGCACTGCAAATGTATAATTATGGGTTCAGTTGCATAGCTTTGTTTACAAGTAAATTTTATTTTTTTATGCCTCTCTGTGCAGATTCTTGAATAGGCTATACGACATAAGTGTTTATTTATGTTTGAATCCAGAAATTGCATTTTATAAATATGATACTTGAGCTGACAGAGGATCCAAGAGCCAGTATCTCAGGTTGTTAACTGGGGCTTACATACCCACTGAAAAGTTGTCTGTCCATGGCCTGCTCTGACCCCTTTTGAAGTCTCATTGCATAGAGAGTGAAAGAGCTCACGGTGACAGAATACTCTTATTTTCTCCTTTCTCCCTAAAACTCTCAAAAACACATACACAAATAACATAAACTAACCTCTGGTTCTGGAAATGCTAACTTTATTCAAACCTATATTCTAGTATCCCTCCACCTTGTAGTTACATGCCTTCCCTTCCCAAATATGCTGCATGTTGTCTGACAAAAATAGAATTAAGACTGTTCTCTAGATGAGCATATAACTTATTTTGATAAACTGTGAATACATTAAAGTCCTAAGCACTTTTCCTTACATAAACAGTCTTAAATAATAAAGTCAGAAGATGATTATTTGATAATTCCATGGGGGTGTAAGATAACATAATCTACAATCCATAGTGACAGATTGTAAATCAGTATTCATTGCCTTCTAGACTTGCCAACTAGTATTTTGTATACCTAACAAAAGGGTACAGCACTGCATGCATATTGACATAGTTAGTGGTGTAAGAAAAAGGTCTCAAAAGAGATTTCTTGACTGAACAAATTATTTGGATTGTCTCCTATTGGTACTTCAGCGCCATTTGTCATTTTCTATGTAAGTAAGTTCCTTTATTATAAAATTTTATAAAACTTTTTTAAAAAATGCAGTCCCTGCAATGTCACAGCACCACTTCCTTGCTGTGGTTACCATTTCCATTTGTCCCTCTTTCCTATCTATTCCTGCTTTTTGTGCTTTATCTCTGGGCTAGCACTGCACTTTTGATCTCATATTGTTGATTGTTGAATGTTCCTGCCTGGTATTATTGTTCATCCCTTAGGCCTGTCTATTGTTTGGTTGAAAGTTGAGCCATTGGGGTGGGATAAGGAAGGGGTGGGCACACATATATTCAATTCCAGGCCTGAAGGTGTTTAAAGGCCATAATCTCGGGGGTTCCACCAGTCTCTGTCTGGATATTTTTATGATTTTGAGTTTCATTCCATGTTTTTCTCCCACCCTATCCAGGGCCTCCTATTGTGATCCCTTTCAAAGTAGTCAGCAGTGGTAGCTGGGCACTGTCTAGTTCTTCTGGTCTCAGGGTTGTGTAGGCTGGGATTTATGTGGTCTACTAGTCCTTTGGACTAATTGTTTCCACATGTCTTTGATATTCTTCACTCTTCTTTGCTCTGGATGAGAAGAGATCAAAAGTTAAACCTTAGATAGCTACTTACAAGCTTTTAAGACCCTAGTTGTTATTCACTACAGTAGGATGTAGAACATTGTCTTCGTGGACTATGCCATGCCACTTGACCTTGATGTCCCCTATTACTATGGTCCTGAGTGCCTAGGCCCAGCAGTTCATTCTCTCAAGGTGTTTGGTTTTGGCTAAGAAGTTTTCGTCAGTTAGTCCCCTTTTTATGATACACATAGATATTTTTATAGTACATACAAATACATATGTAGAAATATTGTCTGCCAAACTTGTATATGATCATGGGTGTCATCCCATTTGCCTACCCATGCCTGATCATGTTGCCTGTCTACCTATGTATCCAATCACAGATTAATGTTTGTTATTACTGGTAGTGCAGGATTGTGTATGTAATAGTATTTACCTTTGTTGTCTGTAACTCTTGTGAACCTCTCTGTGTCTTCCTTTTCAGTAGTACTGTTGTGCTGATCACCCCTTTTTGTATGTTGCCTTTCCCTTCACCCAAATGAATACATGTCTCTTATCTAGTTAGTAGTTTTCCCACCCTGTGATGTAGTAAATTACCTGATACAGCTTTTCTAGCCATAAGTCTTTTTAAACTCTGTGGAAGTATTTGCCGTGAGCAACTGAGGAACTCCTGATTATTAAAGTTATCCACCTGGGATATTTCTGTTGGGAGTGGCACAGAGCAACGTTCTGGGAAGTTTGCTCTCTCTCAGGTGCTTAGAATTCTGATGTTATGATTGGCTAGTTTGGCCACTCTGCCAGGCTCAAAAGGAGCCCTCTTAGAGGCAGAAATCTCTCTGACTGCTGGCTGAGAAGGACGTGCTCCTGAGAAAAACGCGCTCCAGAGAGACATGCACTCCTGAGAGATGCACACTGCTGGGAAAGAGACACAAGAGACATGCACTGCTGAGAGAGACACCGAGAGACACTCACTGCTGGGAGGGAGACTGTGAGAGACTGTTGACTGAGAGACGGCAGGCTGAGAGAGACTGAGCATTGTTGCTGAACTTGAATTGTAGCCTGGTGCTTCCCTATTAAATCCCATAATCTGTGAGTTCTGTGTGGCCACTGCAGCAAATTATTGAACCCAGCAGAAAGGTGGTGGGTGCTGCGGGAGGAATGGTTGGTGCAGGGTTGATGAAAGGGCTGGAGGAGGCAGCATGTCTGGCCTCACAGGAATAGGCCTTAGACTATTGATGGTGATTCCATCTTCCTCTTATGGGGTTAGAGGAGGTCAGAGGATGGCACCTCTTTGCCTCTTTGGCACACCCTTTCCCTCCCATCCCTAGTAGCCATCAAAGAATGTTTATTTGTATGTATAAACCTTTCCTTGACTTTTTGTAATAGTGGACTCATACAGTATTTGTCCTTCTGTGATAGACTTATTTCACTCAGCATAATGTCCTCAAAACATCCTCGTTTTGAGGTGTTTTGTAGATTCTTTGTTATTCTTTAAAAACCATTGTGTGTATGTACCATAGTTTATCCATTCATCCCTTGATGGGCAGTTAGGTTGTTTCCATTTCTTTGCTGTTGTGAATAGTGCTGCGATAAGTATGAGTGTGCATATATCTGTTTGTGTCCTGGCTCTCATTTCTTTAGGATATATAGCTAATAATGAGATTGATCAAATGGTATTTCTACTTCTAACTTTTTAAGAAAGAGCCATACCATCTTCCTCAGTGGTTACACCATTTTACAGTCTCACCAGCACTATTTGTTGTTGTTGTTATGGACCCGACTCATAGCGACCCCTCCTTGGGTTTCCGAGGCAGTATCACTATGGAAGTAGATTGCTCCATCTTCCTTCCGAGGCACTATAAGAGAGTCAGATCTCTCCACACCCAGCATTTGTTGTTTCCGTATTGTTAAACTATACTATTGTTGCAGTGAGATGATATCTCATTATCATTTTGATTTGAATCTCTTTAATGGCTGATGATCATGATCATTTCCTCATGTGTTTTTTGGCTACAAGATGAATGAATCCTAATAAGAATTAATAGGAAGGCAAAAAAAATCTGCAGTAGCACAGATTGATCTTTTTGCTCAGAAAGGTAGGTGGTGTTACATGAATTATCTTGCTGTTTGACTACTTATTTTCTGATTATAAAAATTGCTGTCTATTCAAGGGTCAGGTCAGCTGACTGTTATTGACAAGTAATAATAGTTTTTTTTGGATTCTTGCCTGGAGCTTACTCTGATGAGGCTTTTATCAGCCTCCTAACACTAATGGAGTTAATGTTTGCTCAGAGTCTGAATTGTTCCATTATTTTTCTGGTTCAATTAGAGTACTTTGCTGTCTAACTTTATTAGGGTTTTTAGGTCTCTATCTTCAAATTGCTCTCTGTAAAATTTTGGGATAGACTGCCCAAGGCATGTTTCTTTTTTAGGTTAAGTAGTTTATGAAACCATTCACTTTTCTTTCATTCATATTTGAGATAAATGCATTTTTTCTGAAGGAAGCAAAGTCCTTTAGCTCTGCTGGGCTGGAATGCATTTAAAAAAAAAAAAAAAAAAGGCCTTGAAGGAAGTTTTGAGGCAGTATCGTTATTTTCTAAATTGGTATGAGATGCTTTTACAGTAGGATTATAGAGCTAGAAGTGTTTCCTGCAAATATACTAAATCAGTGGTTTTCAACCTGGCTGTATATTAGACTTATTCTGTTGTTGTTGTTGTTATGTGCCGTCGAGTCAGCCCTGACTCATAGCAACCCCTCCTTGGGTTTCCGAGGCAGTATCACTACGGAAGTAGGATTGCCCAACCTTCCTTCCGAGGAGTGGCTGATGGGTTTGAACCGCCATCCATCTGGTGAGCAGTCAAGTGCCTTAGCCACTATGCTACCAGAGCTCCCAGACTCTTTGTAACCGAATATCCCACTGTTGATTGTCTCGTTTAGTTGTTAAATACTGTCAAGTTGGCTCTAACTCATAGTAACCTTATGTATAACAGAATGGAATGTTGCCCGGTCCCGCACCATCCTCAAAATCCTTGCTGTATTTGAGTTTGTTGTAGTGTTGTCAATCCTTCTTATTGAGGTTCTTCCTGTTTTCAGCTGATCCTCTATTTTACCAAGCATGATGTCTTTTTCCAGTGGTTTTCCTCCTGATAACATTTCTTAAGTAAGCAAGACAAAATCTTGCCATTCTTATGTCTAAGGAGTATTCTGGCTGTACTTCCTTCAAGATAGCTTTGTTTTTTCTTCTGGTAGTCCATGGTATACTCAGTATTGTTTTGTCAGTACCACAATTCAAATGAGTCAATTCTTCTTCTTCTTTTTTTAATTGTTCAGGTTTTAGATGATATGAGGCAATCAAAAATCACTTGTCTGTCACTTTGTTGTACTGCAGTGGCCTACTTGTTGCTATAATACTAGAAGCTATGCCACCAGTATATCAGACACCAATGGGGTCACTCATGGTGGATAGAGTTCAGTAGAACTTCGAGACTAAGACAGACTAGGAAGAGGGTCTGGTGATCTGTTTTCGAAAATTAGTCAATGAAAACCTTATACATAACAACAAGGAAGATGAGCCCCTCAGATTGGAAGGTACTCAAATAAGATGAGGGAAGAGCTGCCTCCTCAAAGTAGAGTAGACTTTAATGATGCAGATGGCATAAAGCCATCTCGACCTTTATTTGCTGATGTGGCATGACTCAAAATGAAAAGCAACAACTGTAAAAATCCATTAAAAATCAGAACATGGACTGTACAGAGTATGAACCTAGGAAAATTGCAAGTTGTCAAAAATAAGATAGTATGCTGGAAGATTAATATATCCTAGGTTTTAATGACCAAAATGGTATTGTAGGATTCACTACAGTCATGTGGTCTTCTATGGCAGGGATGACAAATTGAAAAGGAATGGTATTGCATTCATCCTCAAAAAGAGTATATCAGGATCTGTCCTGAAGTAAAACACTATCAGTAATAGGATAATATCCATACACATACAAGGAAGACCAGTGAATAACAACTGTAAATCAAATTTATGCATCAACCAAAGATGAAGAAATTAAAGATTTCTACCAACATCTGCAGTCTGAAATTGAACAAGCATGTGATCAAGATGCATTGATAATTACTAGTGATTAGAATGTGAAAGTTGGAAGCAAAGAAGAAAGATCAGTAGTTGTAAAATATTGCCTTGGTGATAGGAATGATGCCAGAGATCATATGATAGAATTCTGCAAGACCAATGACTTGTTTTATCAGAAAAACTTTTTAAACAACACTAAAGATGACTGATTTGACGATAAAGATTTGGAGGACAGCTACCTGGCCAACTGACTGGAAGAGATCCATATTTGTGCCCATTCCAAAGAAAGGTGATCCCACAGAATGTAGAAATTATAGAACAATATCATTAATATCACATGCAAGTAAGATCTTACTGAAGATAATTCAGAAACGTTTGCAGCAGTATATTGACAGAGAACTTCCAGAGGTTCAAGCCGGATTCAGAAAATTGAAGTTGAAGAATATGAAAGGAAGTCCACAAGAGCCAAAGTACCTTGAATACATTCTGCCTGACTGTAGACACCATCTCAAGAATAGATTTGATGCACTGTCCTTTGTTGTTTCTTTCTTTTTCTTCTTTTCTGGCATCTGAAGGATGTCAAAGGAAGGATATGGTGGCTAGACTGGTATAGAAATTTGAATTTTCCAGGGTGTTCAAGTACAAGTACTGATCATCTCTGCTAACAACACAAGACCCAGAAACCCAAATTTCATCTTGATGAAGGACTTCAAGGGGCAACTGAACAAATTTCCCACTGTTGATGTGGGTGGTGGTATAGTGGACCACAGTCAAGAAGAGTGAATGAGAGCTCACAGAGAAGCTGTATCCATTAGTGAAACTTGAAATTAAAACCATACTACAGAAAGTGCTTTGGTTGTTCCTTTGTTTTAAAGATAAAGTGGAGTCAAAGTAAACACTGAAGAAGAAAGGAAAAGTTCTTCCCTTGCAGGATATCTGGCAAATTGTGATGCCTGCATTGTGTAGTTCTTTAGAGTATTTGTAAAGAGCATGCTGAGGAAAATTATATTTTCCCTCAACAAAAATACAGATGCCTGGGTTTCCCCAGGAAGTTTTATAAAATTGGTCTGGAATGGAACCTGGGCATCAAAGTTTTTAAAAGTTTCCCAGGTGATTGTAACATGAGACTTGTATTGAGAATTTCTTTTAAATGGAACGTTCTTCCACATGCTACTATTTGAAATATTGGCTACCTAGTATGTATGTTTCATTGTATTCTAATTATTTGAAAACTGACTATCACTGTTTGAGATGTACGGTAACTCTATTGAGGAAAATGTTAATTAATCAGGACATGTCATTCTTATACCACATTTATTGTAGTAACAAAGAGCTGATTTTCCTTAAAAAAAAAAAAATAAATAAGCAACAACAACAATGAAACAAATTACTGCTGTCAAGTCGATTCCGACTGATAGTGACCCTTTAGGGCAGAGTAGAACTGCTCCATAGCATTTCCAAGGCTTACATCTTTACAGAAGCAGACTGACTCATCTTTCTCCTGCAAAGTGGCTGGTAGATTTGAACCACTGACCTTTTGGGTAGCAGCCAAATGCTTTAATCACTGCACCACTAAAGCTCCTTAATCACCCTGAAAAGATATATGTAACCCAAGGATTCACAACCTTGGCAAAAATTGACCTCTTGAGATAGACAATTCTTTGTTGTAGGCGTTGTTCTGTTTATGGTAGTATGTTTAGCAGAATTCCTCACCTCTGCTTGATGCCAGTAGCACCCACATACCTTCTGTGACAGACAGAAATGTCTTTAGATATTGCCAGTGTCCCTTGCAGGGGGTGGGGGTACAGTTGCTTCCCTCCCCCTATGAAAGCCCCTGTTTTAACCCCATGAATAGTTAGTTGTTGTTGTTGTTAGGTGCCATTGAGTCAATTACAGCTCAAAGCAAACTTACAGGACAGAGTAGAACTGCCCCATAGGATTTCCAAGCTTGTAATCTTTACAGAAGCAGGTTGCCAGGTCTTTTCTCCTGCAGAGTGGCTGCTGGGTTCAAATGGCCAACCTTTCATTCGGCAGCTAATTGCTTAGATGGCTTAACCATTGTACTACCAGGGCTCCTTCATGAATACATGGCAGGTAGCTACTAAGTTTGAGGGTCTGGTGATCTGTTTTCAAGAATTAGCCTATGAAAACCTTACATAACAAAAAAGCATTGTCTGATATAGTGCTGGAAGATGAGCCCTTCAAATTGAAAGGAACTCAAATAAAATGAGGGATTAGGTTAATCTGAAAGTTACAGAAAATCCCCAAAATAATGGTGACTCATCCTAGGTTACAGAGTTTTTCTTCTCATATAAAAGAAGTTGGGAGCTAGGCTGTCTAGGACTGGTATGACTGGTATGGGGGTTCTACCATCCTCAAGGACCAGGCTCCTTGTAGCTCACTGCTCTTCCATTCTAAAGGTATATTCCAACTTTATAATCCAGGGTGAATTCTAGAGTGCCATGCATCACATCATAATTTCAGGCAGCAGGAAGAAGGTAAGGAGAAAAGATGGCAAAGGTCATGCAATCGCTGTCTTACAGGAAAATTTTTAGAAGTTGCCACATGACATTTCTGCTTGTATTTTGTTTTCAGAACCATTGATATATAATTGGTAGTTTTATTCCAAATAGCCATGGGCCCAGTTAAAATTTGAGGATTCTATTACTAAGGAAAGGAGCCTTGGTCACGTAGTGGTTAACTGCTAGGTAGGCTGCTAACTGAAAGGTTAGTAGTTTGAACCCACCAGCAGCTCTTAGGAGAGAGTCTACTTCTCTAAACATTACAGCCTTGGAAACTGGATGGGGCAGTTCTACTCCATCCACTTTTTTTGGGGGCGAGGGGTTGTTACTGAGGAAGAAAGAGGAATGGAAATGGGATAGGCAAACTAAAGTTTTTTGCCACAGTACTACATGTATAATTATTTTAAGGCAGGACAGCTCGGCTACTCATACAAGCATTACAAAATGCAGCTTTCCTGGATTAGAGATTTGCAAAAGTTAAGAGATACGATGCCAAGCAAATTTTCAAGAAAGAGAAAGCTTTCTTTTCTTTTTTTAAGCTACCATTTATTGAGTGGAATCCCTCGGTGTTGTACACGATTAAACATGTTTTGTTGCTAACTAACACCACTTGTCTGTCAGTTTGTTGTACTGTGGTGGCATGCATGTTTCTGTGATGCTGGAAGGTAGCCCATCAGTATTTCAGATACCAGCAGGATCACCCATGGTGAACAGGTTTCAGCAGAGCTTCCAGAGTAAGCCAGATTGGGAAGAAGGAAGAGGCTATCAGCTTCTGAAAAAATAGGCCACTGCCAACCTTATGACTAGCTGTGAAACATTGTTTAACATAGTGCTGGAACTCCTTAGGTTGAAAGGCACTTAAAATATGACTGGCAAAGAGCTGCTTCCTCAAAGTAGAGTTGACTTTAATGACGTGGATGGAGTAAAGGTTTGTGGACTTCGTTTGCTGATGTGGCAACTCAAAATGAGAAGAAACAGCTGAGGTGATATACTAATAATTGGAACATGGAATATATGAAGTATTAGGAAAATTAGACGTATTCAGAAATGAAGTGGAAGGCATAAAGATTGGTATCTTAGGCATTACTGAAATAAAATGGACTTGTATTGGCCATTTTGAATCAGACAGTCATACAGTATACTATGCCAAGAGTGACAGATTGAAGAGGAATGATGTCACATTCATTATCAAAAAGAACATTTCAAAATCTATCCTGAAGTACAATGTTGTCAGTGATAGGATGATATCCATTTGCCTATGAAGAAGACCAATTAATACTACTACTATTCAAATTTATGCACCAATCACTAAAGCCAAAGATGAAGAAATTAAAGACTTTTACCATCTTCTGCAGTCTGAAATTGACCAAACATGCAATCAAGATGTATTGATAATTACTGATGATTGGAATGCAAAAGTTGGGAACAAAGAAGAAGCGTTGGTAGTTAGAAAATATGGCCTAGGTGATAAAAATGATGATGGAGATCTCATGGTAGCATTACATAAGATCAGTCATGTATTCATTGCAAATATCTTTTTTCAGCAACATATATGGCAGCTATACAGAAGTCTGGTGGTTCAAACCCACCAGCCATTCCTCAGAAGGAAGGTTGGGCAATCTACTTCCATAGTGATACTGCCTGGGAAATCCAAGGAGGGGTCTCTATGAGTTGGATCTGACGCCATAGCAAT
>NW_006921802.1:467636-482888 GCF_000298275.1 Orycteropus afer afer
ATTGGTTGCCCTTTGTATGTAACTTTTCATTTTTCCTGTGCTGCTTTCAGGATACTTTCTTTGTCTTTGGTTTTGATGAGTTTGATGATGATATGTCTTGGTGATTTTCTTTTGGGGTCTGTCCTGTTTGGGGTTTGTTGGACTTCCTGAATGGATTTATTCTCATCTTTCATCATATCAGGGAATTTCTCTTCCAACAAATCTTGGACAATTTTCTCAGTGGTTTTATTTTTCTTTTCCTGTTCTGGAATTCAAATTAAAAGGTAAACTTTCAGCTGTCCAGTCAATTCCGACTCACAGTGACCCCTCCTTGGTTTTCTGAGGTGGTATCTCTATGGAAGTAGATTGTTCAGTCTTCCTTCTGAGGAGTGTCTTAGTCAAATGTCTTAGGTACTACACATAGGTTATTCCTTTTGATGGTATCCCACGTGAACCTTAGGCTTACTTCATTTTTTTTTTTTTTTTTTTTTTTTTTTTGGTTTATACATGTGAACTGTGCCAAATGGAATACACAGGAATTGATCTAATCAACTATACCTGTGGAGAGACAAGGGAGAAGCTCAAAATCATCAGTCAGAAAACAAGGCCAGAAGCTGACTGTGGAACAGACCATCAATTGCTCATATGCAAATTGAAGTTGAAGCTGAAGAAAATTAAAACAAGTCCACAAGTCCCAAAATACTATCTTGATTATATCCCACCTGAATTTAGAGACCATCTGAAGAATAGATTTGATGCATTGAACATCAATTAATGAAGACCAGATGAATTGTGGGATGACATCCAGGACACAATACATGAGGAAAGTAAAAAGTCATAAAAAAAAGACAAGAAAGAAAGAAAAGATCAGAATGGACATTAGAGGAGATACTAAAACTTGCTCTTGAATGGAGAGTAGCTAAAGTGAATGAAAGAAATGATGGAATAAAAGAGCTGAACAGAATATTTCAAAGGGCAGTCAGAGAAGACATAGTAAAGTATTATAATGAAATGTGCAAAGATACGGAGTTAGAAAACCAAGAGGGAAGAACATGTTCAGCATTTCTCAAGCTTAATGAACCTAAGAAAAAATTCAAGCCTTGAGTTACTATATTGAAGGATTCTATGGGCAAAACTGGAATGATTTTAGGGAGAATCAAAGGAAAATGTAAAGAATACACAGAATCACTCTACAAAAAAGAATTGGTTGATGTTCAGCCGTTTCAGAAGGTAGCATATAATCAAGAACTGATTGTATTGAAGGAAGAAGTTCAAGCTTCACTGAAGGCATTGGGGAAAAATTAGGCTCCAGGAATTGACCTTAATATATACTGAAATTTTTCAATAAATGGATGCATTGTGGAGGTGCTCACTCATTTATGCCAAGAAATTTGGAAGACAGCTACCTGGCCAGTTGAGTGGGAGAGATCCATATTTGTGCCCATTCCAAAGAAAGGTGATCCAACAGAATGCAGAAATTATCGAACAATATCATTAATATCACATGCAAGTGAAAAATGGTGAAAACAATTCAAAAACAATTGCAGCAGTATACTGACAGGGAACTTACAGAAATTTGAGCCAGATTCAGGAGATGGTATGGCACAAGGGATATCATTGCTGATGTCAGATGGGTCTTGGCTGAAAGCAAAGAATACCAGAAAGATGTCTACCTATGTTTTATTGACTATGCAAAGGCATTTGACTGTAAATAATAATAAATTATGGTTAACATTGCAAAGAATGGTAATTCCAGAACACTTCATTGTGCTCTTGAGGAACCAGTACATAGACTAAGAGGCAGTTGTTGGAACAGAACAAAGGGATACTACATGGTTTATAATCAGGCAAGTTGTGTGCCAGTGTTGTATTGTTTCACCATACTTATTCAGTCTTTATGCTGAGCACATAATCCAAATGTCCACAAAGCTGGACTGAAGAAGAATGTGGTATCAGGATTAGAGGAAGATTCATTAACAGCCTGCAGATGACAGAATTTTGCATGCTGAAAGCAAAGAAGATTTGAAGCACTTACTGATTGTGATAATTGGAGCTGTGTGTCAACTTGGCTGGGCCACAATTCTGTGTGATTTAAGCAATTGTGATGTGGGTTGTTCCCATGATGGGATCAGATGTATATGTTTTGAGCAGCCAATCCGTTGAAAGGGAGTTTCCCTAGGGGTGTGGCCTGCTTCCAGTATATTTATAGACATCCTGAGAAAAGAGACTTTTCTGTGGAGTTTGATTCTGTTGTGCTGCCTTACAACTGTCCGTGATTGAACAATCCACCATTTGGCCTGGAGATCTTGGATTCATCATTTGTTGGAGTCAACAGCCAGTATACTGCCTGCCCACCTTGAGCTCCTCAGCCCTGCAGCTGTGTGAGTCGGGAAAGGCCTCCAGCCTTGGATGTTTGATCCAAGAACTTAGGACTTGCCAGCTTCTATAAGCGTGTGAGCCATTTTCCTAAGATAAATTTCTCTCTCTCTCTAAGCTTTACTGGTTTTACTTCTCTAGAAAACCCCGTCTAACACATTTGGTATCAGGAGTGGGGTGCTATTTTGCATATTAATGTTGCCACCTCATGGCATGGATTATCAAGGCCCTCTTTACTAATGGAGGCAGGGTCACCAGTGCCTTTACGATTAATCAGATTGGAGAACCAGTTTAGGAAGCCCATCCTTATGATTTTGTCTCTTTAGTACCACTCCAGGAGCAAATGTGTTAGACTGGGTTCTGTGCGATATGCAGGCACCACTCAAAAGTGGACAGCAGCGGCACTGCAACCCCTTTCTGGGACTTCCTTGAAGTTCACTGATGAAGGGAAATCTCCCAATGGGCAGAACTTCAAGCTATGTGTATGCCTGTTTACTTTGCATGGAATAAGAAATGGATAGATGTACAATATATACGGATTCATGGGCTGTGGCTAATGGCTTGGCTGGATGGTCCGGGAATTGGAAGGAGCATGATTTGAAAATTGGTGACTAAGATGTATGGGGATAGATCTCTCTGACTGGGCCAAAGGAGTAAAGATATTTGTGTCTCATGTGAATGCCCACTAAAAGGTGACCTCAGCAGAGAAGGACTTTAACATAATCAGGTGGATAGGATGACATGTTCAGTGGAAACCAGCCATCCTTTTTCTCCAGCTACTCCTGTCATTGCTCATTGGGCTCATGAACAAAGTGGCCATGGTGGCAGGGATGGAGGTTATGCATGGGCTCAGAAACATGGACTCTCACTTACCAAGGCTGATTTGGCTACTGTCATTGCTGAGTGCCCAATCTGCCAGCAGCAGAGATGAACACTTAGTCCACGATATGGAACCATTTCCTGAGGTGATCATCTAGCAACATGGTGGCAGGTTGATTACATTGGACTATTTTCCATCATGGAAAGGACAGTGTTTTGTTTTTATCTGAATAGATTCTTACACTGGTCTTACCATGTTCCCCATCATCGTGAAGCAGCTTGCTTGATAGAACGATGCAGTGGCCTCCTGAAAACACAATTACAGCACCAGCTAGATAGCAATACTTTGAAGGGTTAGGGCAGTGTTCTCTAGGAGGCTGTATATGCTCTAAACCAGTGTCCAGTATACAGTGTTGTTTCTCCAATAACCAGGATTCACGGGTTCAGGAACCAAGGGGTACAGGAGTGGTACCACTCACTATGACCACTAGTGACCTACTCAAAAAATTTTTGCTTCCTGTCCCTGCTACCCTATGCTCTGTGGGTCTGGAGATCTTAGTCCAAAGGGAGGAGCAGTCCCACCTGGA
Organism: Orycteropus afer afer; assembly: GCF_000298275.1. NCBI lineage: Eukaryota > Metazoa > Chordata > Mammalia > Tubulidentata > Orycteropodidae > Orycteropus > Orycteropus afer. The sequence continues at coordinate 471,398 of NW_006921802.1, forward strand.
GACACAATATTGATTACATTGAACTGGAAATTAAGAATGCCACCCAGTCATTTTGGCTTCCTCATGGGTCTGTAGCAACAGACAAAAAAGGGCATTACTGTACTGTCTGGTGTGATAGATCCTGATTACCAAGGGGAAATTGGATTGACATTACATTATGGAGGTAAAGAAGAATATGTCTGGAATACAGGAGATTCTTTAGGACGTGTCTTAGTACTTCCATGCCCTGTGATTAAAATCAGTGGAAAATCACAGCAACCCAATCTGGTATGACTGCTAATGGGCCAGACCCTTCAGGAATGAAGGTTTGGGTCACCCCAGCAGGCAAAGAACCATGACCAGCTGAGGTGCTTGCTGAGGGCAAGGGAAATACAGAATGGGTGGTGGAAGAAGGTAGTTCTGAATATCAGCTACGAACATGTGACCAGTTGCAGAAACGAGGACTGTGATTGTTATATTTCTTCATTGCATATGTGCACCAAATATTTTTGTTTCCTTCTGTTATGAACTGAAATGTAAATAAGGTTAATGCATTTTGGTTGTATGCATGTTAGCGTATCACATTAGGCACAAATATGACTTTGTAATTGTCCTTATTTAGAGATTATATATGGTTAAGAAGATATATACAACTGTCAAGTTGACAAAGGGTGGATTGTGATAGTTGGAGCTGTGTGTCAACTAGGCTGGACCACAATTCTGTGTGGTTTAAGTAATTGTGATGTAGGTTGTTCTCATGATGGGATCAGATGTATATGTTTTGAGCAGCCAATCCGTTTAAAGGGAGTTTCCCTAGGGGTGTGGCCTGCTTCCAGTATATTTATGGACATCCTGGGAAAAGAGACACTCTTCTGTGTATTGGGATTCTGTTGTGCTACCTACAACTGTCCATGAGCAGACAATCCACTATTAGGGCTGGAGATCTTGGATTCGTCATTCATTGGAGTCAACAGCCAGTATACTGCCTGCCAACCTTGAGCTCCTCAGCCACTGCAGCTGCATGAGTTGGGAAAAGCCTCCAGCTTGACGTTTGACCCAAGAACTTGGGACTTGCCAGCTTCTATAAGTGTGTGAGCCATTTTCCTAAGATAAATTTCTCTTTCTCTCTCTTAAGTTTTACTGGTTTTGCTTCTCTAGAGAATCCCGTCTAACACACTGATGAAGATCAAAGACTCCAGACTTCAGTATGGATTACACCTCAACATAAAGATAGCAAAAATCCTTACCATTGGACCAGTAAGCAACTTCACAATAAATGGAGAAAAGATTTAAGTTGCCAGGAATTTCATTTTACTTGGAACCACAGTCAGTGCCCATAGCTGTAAGCAGTCAAGAGATCTGATGACATATGGCACTGGGCAGATCTGCTGCAAAAGATCTCTTTAAAGTGTTAAAAAGCTAAGGTGCCCTGACCCCAACCATAGTATTTTCAATTGCCTCATATGCATGTGAAAGCTGGACACTGAATAAGAAAGATGGAAGAATAACTGATGCATTTGAATTGTGGTATTGGCAAAGAATAGTGAAAATACCATGGCCTGCCAGATATAAGGAGCAAATCTGTCTTGGAAGAAGTACAACCAGAATGCTCTTTAGAAGGAAGGGTAGCCAGAGTTCATCTCATGTACTGTGGTCATTTTGCCAAAGGAACCAGTTCCTGGAGAAGAATATAGTTGGTAAAGAAGTGGGCCAGCAAAAAAGTGAGCATTATGAGGATGGTGCAGGAGTAAGTGGTGGTTTGTTCTGTTATAAATAAGGTTCCTGTGAGTCAGTGCTGACTAGATGTCACCTAAAAACAACTGCTCACCTAAAGGTTTATAGTTTGAGTTCACTTAGAGGTATGTTGGAAGATTGCCCTGGCAATCTACTTTTGAAATAGCAGGCATTGAAAACCCAATAGAGTGCAACCTATTCTGATTCACATGGGGTTGCCATGAGTTGGAGTTGGCTCCAGGGCAACTGTGGTTTTTTTCATTGAGTGCTGTGAACTACGCAGTGCAGTGTTGAGTTCTTTATATTTATCACCTTGTTTGGTTATTATAACAACCATTTGAAAAAGTATTGTTATTTTATGATTGAAAAAAGTACAGTGACTTGCCCATGATCACCTAGCTAGTAAGTAACCAGGTCAATTCTGCCTATCTTCAAATCCCATGTTTAAGGCTGTATGACTTGCTAGTGAGGTGGGGAGAAAACAGTGGTGACAGATGGCCTCAACCTTATGGGATTTGCTCCAAGTTTGGAGATTGCTTTCCAGTCTGAATTATCGTCTTCTATTGTTAAAACAATGATAGACTGCTAGAGAATCAAGGAGCCCCGGTGGTTCAGTGGTTGGCTACTAACTAAAAAGTAAGCTATTTGAACCAACCAGCAGCTCTGTGGTAAAAAGATATGGCAGCCTGCTTCTGTGAAGATCACAACCATGGAAACCCTATGAGGCAGTTCTTCTCTGTCCCATAGGGTCACTGTGAGTTGGAATTGACTCGGTAACGGGGGATGGGGCTAAAGAAACATGTAGTAATAAAGAAAAGTCGGAGCAGCCTGTGAGTCGTATAATTTCATTTAACACCAATCCAGTCATTGTTATATTTTTAATGTTCTGGGCTAGTTTATTTCTAACCTTTCATTTAAAGAGAAAATGGAGAAAAAAAATTAGTAAGGAAGAAATTCTAATAATGAATGAAATATTTAAAATAAAAAAGATGAAGGATTATTTTGCTTGGAGAAGAAAGGTAACTTTTCCCTAATATATACTGAGATCAATGTGTTTTCTCTTTCACTAGGATAAAATGAGGAAATGGGCATATTGCATGAATTAAGTTGAGAGAGATAATTAATTGGGTGGGACATTGGAGTTCCCAATAAAATTTTATTATTATTTTTTAAGACATTAAGGACATGGATTTTTATTTCTAAATTGGTATAATTGTATTTGCAAATAAAGATAATATATTAAAACACTAAAATTCCATGCTTCTGCAAAGAATAAATGTTTAGTATTTTGAACAGTATTTTAAAAAATACTTTGTGAATCATGAGCAGTAAAATTATATTAAGCTGTAGAGGAGCATAAAGTAAGAAATTGAGCACATATCAAGACAAACTAATATGCCATGTCAGAAATCAATAAACATAACACAGACTGCTAAAGAAAAGGTTTGTGTGGAGGTGGAAAAATCATAAAGTGTAAAACAAAGAGAAGCCTGGCACATTTTTGTGAAAATAATAACTGAATATAAATTTAGTTTTTAAAAAACTTAAATAAAAGGATAAGCTGTCAGTGAGATCTTTTCATTTTACGAGAAATAGAAGTACATTGATTTCAAGGTATTGTTTCTTCTATTGGTTATTTGAGAAATAGCAGAGGGCATGGAGGCAGGATTTAAACATTATCAGAAAACAGATTATTTTCATTGAGGAAGAAAAATAATTGAGTATTGGCAGCAATGTAAAATTTGATAAAAGCTGGGGATATTTTAATGAAACTTGATTTTCTGAAATTGAAAAATTCATTATTGTGCTCATACTGGAGCAACACTATGCTGTGGGTGAGGTGTATCTGCTTTAAAGTCACTGTTAAGATTAAGAGTCAGTTTATGTAAAGCACTTAACCAGTTATCTGGCATATTTGTAATTGTTAGCTTCTACTGGAAGGAAGGTTGGGAAATCTACTTCGTTAGTGATACTGCCTCAGAAACCCAGGGAGGGGTTGCTAGGAGTCAGTTCTGACTCGCTGGCATATAACAACAACACAGCAACTATTGTTAGAGGACATTGGTGGTTCCGTTGTAGAATGCTTGCCTTCCAGGTCTGGGAAACACAGGTTTGATTCCTGCTCTTCAAGTGCAGCCACCACAGTGGAGGTATGTGTATTGCTGTGATGTTGAATGTTTAGACTGAGGCAGATTAGGAAGAAAGGCCTGGTGATCTGCTTCTGAAATGCCATAGAAAACTTTCTAGATAGCTATCACTTAATTGTAAAATAGAAAATTTTGGAAAATAAAATAAATTATTGGAAAAAAACCCTATTGATTACAGCTGTCTGATCCCATGGCTGCCATGAGTTGAGGGCCACCTCAACGGTAGCTAACAATAACAATTGTTGTTATAATCATTAGATCAAAGATTAAAAATAGATTTAATTTTGCTGTTGTTAATGGATTGAATTGTGTCCCTCCAAAACATGTGTTGGAATCATAACCCCTGTGGATGTAATCCATTTTGGGAATAGGGTTTTTTTTTTTGTTATGTTAGTAATACAGCATCAGTATGAGGTGTGTTCTAAACTTAATCACTTCTGAGTTAAGAGGAGCAGCTTAGATGCAAGACATGAAGCACAAGCAGGGGTGGGGATGGGGAGGACAGATGCCACATGAAGATCGCCAAGGAACCAAGAAACACTGGGGCTACAGAAGCTGAAAGAGACAAGGATCTTTCCTCATAGCCAACAAAGAGAGCCCTCTATAGCTGGTGCCTTGAATGTGCGCTTCTAACCTACTAAATGTGAGAAAATAAGTTTTTGGTTTTTAAAGCCACCTGCTTGTGATATTTGCATTATATCAGCTCTAAGAAACAGACTGTAGTGAACACTGATCCATTACTACTGGCTGGCTGGTGTGTGATGTACAGTTTTAGCATTTGAAGAGGCCCAATAAGTAAAACTTTTCCTCTGCACCTTGAAATATGAACCCTTTTAGAGCCATGGAATAAGGCAAATGAAGAATAAATATCCTTTTTATTACTGTTCAGTCAGATAAGGGAGAATATGGTCTTTATCTATACACCATAAAACTGTTAGAAGTAGGGAGTCTTCTCCCATTTAGTAGTGCTAGACCAAAGTAAGCCTCCTTGTCTCTCTCCCTGGAGTGTAATGGGTTGCACAATTGGTTAAGTGGTTGGCTGCTAATCCAAAGGTTGGAGGTTTGAGTCCACCCAGAAGAAAGGCCTGGTGATCTACTTCTAAAAAATCAGCCATTGAAAGCTCAATGGAGCACAGTTCTGCTCTGACATGCTTGGGATACATTTAAGTTGGAATCAACTTGAAGGCAACTGTTTTTTTCTTTTTTCCCCTTTGTCTCCCCCTACCTCTATCCTCCCATGGTCTCTCTGGCAAGTGCAGAGTGTACCTAGCTGCCCTTGGAAATAGAGAACTTTTTTTAAGGGAAAGGAAGGTTATAGCACATGCTCAATCCCTTTAGTGTGATCATATTGAAAACCTCTGCCTCTAGGGCAGAGTGGAGATAGGCCAGGGTTTGGGCTTCATGTATATGGAATGAAACAAGAATGCAGTGGGTAAAGTGATGTAGTACTTTTTTCTTAAAAAAAAAAAAACAAAAATAAAATAAAAAAGACTGGCTCTGAGCTCCAACTCAGCAGGAAAGAATTTTGTGATTAACAAGATCTGCTAAAGGAATGGTAGTGAGAAGTGTTAGAAGTGAGGTGCTGCTCATTTTTAACAATCAGCTCTTGGGAGTTACTGAGCAACCCTGGAAAGGAGGCCTGGTTGCACAGTGGTTAAGCACTTGGCTGCTAACTGATGAAGGTTACAGACGGTAGTCTGCAGTATGGATTACACCTCAACACAAAGAAAATGAAAATCCTCACAACTGGACCAGTATCACGATAAAGGGAGAAAAGATTGAAGTTGTCAAAGATTTCATATTACTTGGATCTACAATCAACACTCATAGATGCAGCAGTAAAGAAATCAGACATTGTATTGCACTGGGCAAATCTGTTGCAAAAGACCTCTTTAAAATACTGAAGAGCAAAGATGTTACTTGGAAGAGATGTTACTTGGGCCAGACCCAAGCCATGGTATTTTCAGTCACCTCATACGCATGGTAAAGGTGGACAATGAATGAGAAAGACCCAAAAAGAGCTGATACTTTTGAGTTGTGGTGTTGGCAAATAATACTGAAAGTACCATGGACTGCCAGAAGAACGAACAAATCTGTCCTGAAGAAGTGCAGCCAGAATGTTCCTTGGAAGCGAGAATGGCCAAACTTAGTCTCACCTACTGCAGTGTAATAAATTACACAGTGTGGCTTTTCTAGCCGTAAGTCTTTGTAACCTCCCTGATGACTTTGCCATGATCAGTTGAGTAGCTCCTAATTGTTAATGTTATCCTAGGGTATTTCTGTTGAGGGTGGCATGAAGCAATCTTCTGGGAAGTTCTCCCACTCTCTCTCTCAGGTGTATAGAATTCTGATGTTGGGATTGGTTAGTTTGGTCAGTCTGCCAGGCTCAAAAGGATCCCCCCTAGAGGCAGAAGGAATCTCTCACTGACGGCTGAGAGATGTGAGAAACACGCATGGCTGAGAGAGAGACTTTTAGCTGAGAGACAGTGGGCTGAGAGAGACGGAGTATGTTCCTGAGCTTGAATTGTAGCCTGTTACTTTCTTAATGAAGCCAATAATCTGTGAGTTCTGTGTGGCCACTGCAGTGAATTATCGAACAAGCAAAGAGGTGATGGGTGCTGCAGAAAGAACGGTTGGTGAAAGGGCTGGAGGGGGGCAGTATGTCTGGCCTCGCAGGAATAGGCCTTGGGCTACTGATGGTGATTCTGTCTTCCTCTTGTGGGGCTAAAGGAGGTCAGAAGATGGGGCCTTCTTGCCCCTTTGACACCTACTTTGGTCATGTTGTCAGAGGGACTATTCCCTGGAAAAGGATATCATGCTTGGTAAAGTGTAGGATCAGTGAAAAAGGGAAAGATCCTCAATGAGGCGAATTGGCACAGTAGCTGTAGTTAAGGGCTCAAGCATAGCAAGGATTGTGAGCCTGGCACAGGTCTGGGCAGCGTTTCATACTGTTGTACATGGGGTCATTAGAAATCGGAGCTGACTCCACAGCCATAGCAAGAACAAGGTTTCTTCATTTAATTTTTTATTAATGAAGGGCTTAATTCCTAAAAACTTAATAGTTGGCTGTCATGAGCTGGCACAAGCCTTGTGAGTTGGCTCTGGCACAGCATGAATAGTGGTGACATGTGCTGTGGCTTTTGATAACCTTGCCTTAGACAGAATGGCAGTTCTGGAAGTAGATGAGGAGTAACACGTGAAGTCAACTGTAGTGATCAGCGAAGCATCTGAAGTAAGCCCTAGCCAAGAGCATGGACTCAAGAATGAACAAAACAACTTAGCAGACCTGGTTTACATTTTGGCTTTGTTGTTTGCAAGCTGGGTGACCTTAGGCAAGTTACGTAAATTTCAAGACTCAGTTTTAACAGTAAAATGGAGAAGATTTTGTCTTTTTCATTGGGTTGCTGTGATATTTAAATAAAATGTATGTAATGTATTAACGCAGTTCTCCTGACATGCTAGCCTATTGCTATCAAGTTGAATGCGACTGATGATGACCCCATGTGCTGCAGAATAGAATTACTCTATAAGGTTTTCTTGGTGGTAATCTTAATAGAAGCAGATTGCCAGGCCTTCCTTGCATGGTACCACTGGGTAGGTGGTAGGTTTGAAGGGACAGGCTTTAACAGTCTAACATAAACTGATCGTGCGGCTAAGGGCCCTCAGGACGTGCTAGGCTAACTGTAAGAGCTGATTAACAATTGTCAGGAGAAGGCAACAAAATTCTCAGATCCTGACTTGAATAGGATTAGTGGATGAAATGGGGGCACATGATAAAATCATCTTATTTCAGAAAAACTTCCCTTAAAACGAATAAGAAAGTCATGACACTTTCAATTTAGAATATAAAACTAGGCAGCTAAAGATGGTATTCAGTAAGCATTCACAACAAAAATGCTTAACATAATGGAGATTGAAACATGTAGCAGTGGTGATACACATTCCTGTAGACAGACTTTTATAGTGATACTAATAGTTGATATAAAAATATGAGGAACTGGAGTAGGAAGTAAAAAAAAAAAAAAAAAGAAGAACAGGGGGGAGAAATGTGAGGTTAATTGAAGTGTATCAGCCAGCTAGTGGTGACTTAGATTTGGTTGCTTTTGTAGTATATAACTTCTGTAGGCTCTAGGAATACATGGTAACTAACATATGGTTATTTTAGGAAGATTAAAAATACAGCTAAGTAATATTAAGGGAGTAACACCACTCATTTAAAAAAGATAAAAACCATTAATACGTTGTGTATATTTTCACACTATTTTATATAAATACAATACTTATTATATGTGTGTTTTAAGTTCAGTATACCTCAGGCTGCTCCGGTCCACAACCTTCTAACTGGTGTGACTCAAATAGTGTAGAGGTGTTTGTACATAAAGGTTTCTTCAGCCCTTGTGGTAGCTGACATGGGATGTGGAGTGGCTGGTTACTCTCGTATTCTGTTCAGATTTTATTTCTTAGGAATAGAAACGGGTTAAAAAAAAAAGCATGCTTTAATCTTCCTGTGGAATCAGCAACCTTCTGCATGCTGGAAAGGTATGAATCAGGTTTAAAAACCCCGTTAGTGGAAAGTACTTCTTAGTACTATGAGTTCTAACTTCAAATATTTCCCTTATGTGTAGTACAGCTCCCTGACACTTAATACCGCTGAACATACCTCATGAAAAGATAGTTCAGAACATTGCTGTCAAAAACATGAAAACTGAGATACCTTTTTGTTTTTAATATTGACAAAGATTAGAAGTTTGATGACGTCTGTGGTTGTCAAAGGTGTAGGAAAATAGACAGCCTCATGTCCTACTGGTAAGAGTATAAATTACTACCTTTCTGTAGCATACTTTTGTAATATGAAAAACAAGTCACAAAATGTGTATTCTTTTTCATCTAATAATTACAAGAATTTATCTTAAGGAAAATAATCATGAATGTATACAAAGATTTCTCTAGGAATGTTTCTTGCAAAATGCCTAACAATAAGAGTTTGGTTAAAAAAAAAAATTGGTACACCTGTGCAGTAGATTACCATGTCACAATGATGTTACATAAGAATATTTAATAATATACTCACTGCCATCGAGTGGATTCTGACTTATAGCGACCCTATAGGACAGAGTAGAACTGCCCCATAGGGTTTCCAAAGCTGTAAATCTTTATGGAAGCAGCCTACCTCATCTTTGTCCCATGGAGCATCTGGTTGATACAGACTGCCAACTGTTTGGTTAGCAGCTATATGCTTTAACCAATTTTATAATACTGGAAGATACTATTCATTGATAAATATAAAAAGCTTGTGAGGCAGTATGTAATAGCATAAACCCAATCTTATAAAACAACAAAAATGTTTGTATAGAAAAATGGTTGTAAAGATAAACTAAATGTTAATAGTGGTTACCTTTGGATGTTATGGTTTTGTATGTTTTCCAAGTTGTCTTCAGTGAACATATGTTGCTTTAGAAAGAGTAAACTCAGAGTGAGAAAGTAAAATCTGCTTGACCATTTATTAGACTGGAATAACACACACATAAGACAGCAGCAAGTTAGCAGGAAACAATGTTTCTCCCAATTACACAAATTCACTCATTGCTGTCAGTGGACTCCGACTCATAGTGACCCCTCCTTGGGTTTCTGAGGCAGTATCACTATGGAAGTAGATTGCCCAGTCTTTCTTCCGAGGAGTGGCTGGTGGGTTTGAATCACCAGCCTTCTGGTTAGCAGTTAGATAGATGCCTTAGGCACTACACCAAGTACACATGGTAGCTGTAAAATGTCATACCAGTCCCTTGATTTGAGTGACTACTGCTTTCTTACTCATTGAGTAACTTTATTCTAAAGTCTTGTTGTTGTTATGTGCTGTTGAGTCAAACCCGACTCATAGCAACCCCGCTTTATCATCTTCTTGCTGTTGTTGTTATGTGCCATCGAGTCAGACCCGACTCATAGCAACCCCTCCTTGGGTTTCTGAGGCAGTATCACGATAGAAGTAGAGTGCCCCATCTTCCTTCCGAGGAGTTGCTGGTGGGTTTGAACCGCCAGCCCTCTGGTTGGCAATCCAGTGCCTTAGGCACTATGCTACCAGAGCTCCCCCTTATCATCTTAGGTGGTGATGATTATTGTTACTTTCATTTTTCCTCTCTCTTCTCCTCCCATCCCAGGTAACCAACAAAGAAAATTTCCTTCCATGTACAAATCTTTCCTTGACTTTTTGTAGTAGTGGACTAATACAATATTTGTCCTTTTGTGATTGACTTACTTCACTCAGCATAATATCCTCTGAGTTGATTCATGTTATATGGTGTTTCATGGATTCTACATTCTTTAGTGTTGCATAGTATTCCATTGTGTCTATGTACTACAGTTTGGTTATCCTTTCTGCCATTGGTAGGCACTTAGGCTGTTTCCATCTCTTTGCTGTTATGAATAGTGCTGCAGTGAACATGGATGTGCATATATCTATTCATGTCCTGACTCTCACTTCTTCAGAATATGTATCTAGTAATGGGATTGATGGATCAAATGGTATTTCTATTTCCAGCTTTTTTTTTTTTTTCATCTTGACTAAATACATGGAGACCAGGTGAGACTGCCTTTTTGGTTTCTTTTCTTTCCCTTTTTTTTTTTTTTAATGCATTTTATTGAAATATAATTTATGTACAGTGAAATACACAAAACTAAATTGGAAGCTCTGGTAGCATAGTGGGCACTTGACTGCTAACCAGAAGGGTGGGGGTTTCAAACCCACCAGCCACTTCTCAGAAGGAAGATGGGGCAATCTACTTCCTTAGTGATACTGACTCGGAAACCCAAGGAGGGGTTGCTATGAGTCGGGTCCGACTTGACGGCACATAACAACAACAACAAAGTGACATGGGTCAATGCTTTTTTTTTTTTTCTGCAGTATTCCTTCCCTTCCCCTCCCCTCTTACCTTTGGCAACCAGCAGTTTCCCTCCATATATAAACCTTTCCTTGATCCTCCACAACAACGAACTAATACTATATTTGTCCTTCTGTGATTGACTTATTTCACTCAGCACAATATCCTCTAAGTTTATCCATATTATGTGGTGTTTTGCAGACTCTACATTATTTTTTAGTGCTGCATAGCATTCCATTGTGTGTATGTGCCGTAGTTTGGTCATCTACTCTTCACTGATGGGCACGTAGATTGTTTCCATCTTTTTGCTGTTGTAAATAGTGCTGTGATGAACATGGGTGTTCATATATCTGTTCCTGACCTGGCTCTCACCTCTCTAGGATATATACCTAGTAATGGGATTGCTGGATCAAATAGGATTTCTATTTCCAGCTTTTTTTGTTTTTTTTCTTTGACTACATGGAGACCAGCTTTTTAAGGAACCAACATACTGATGTCCATAGTGGTTGTATCATTTTATAGTCCCATCAGCAGTGTATGAGAGTCCCAATCTCTCCACATCCTCACCAGCATTTGTTATTTTCTGTGATTGAACTTTGGCATTAGTGGTGGTGTGAGCTGGTATCTCAATTGTTTTTATTTGCATCTCTCTAATGGCTAATGAAGGAGCTCTGGTAGCGTAGTGCCTAAGGCACTTGACTGCTAACCAGAAGGCTGGCAGTTCAAACCCACCAGCCACTCCTCGGAAGGAAGGTT
>NW_006921802.1:484193-500861 GCF_000298275.1 Orycteropus afer afer
TGTGGGGCTGGTGCGGGATCGGGCAGTGTTTCGTTCTGCTGTGCATGGGGTCGCTATGAGTCGGAAACGACTCGACGGCACTTAACAACAACAACAACATTTAAGTCTTTGATCTTTCTGGAGTTAGTTTTTGTATATGGTGTGATGTAGGTATTGTTTCATTTTTGTGCAAATGGATATCCAGTTTTGGTATCACCATTTGTTAAAGAGACTGTCTCTTCCCCATTTGATGGATTTTGGCCCTTTGTCACAGATCAGCTGACCTATTTCTGGATTCTCAATTCTATTCCACTGGTCTGTGTGTCTGTCATTGTACCAATACCAAGCTGTTTTGACTATCGTGCATATATACTAGGTTCTGAGACCTGGGAGTGTGAGACTTCCTGCTTTGTTCTTCTTCCATATTGCTTTGCTTATCTGAGGGCTCTTTCCTTTCCGTATACAATTAGTGATTGTTTTTTTCCATGTCCTTAAAGAATGTTGATGGTAGCTGGCTCAGGATTGCATTGAATGTATAGATTGCTTTGCGTGGTATTGACATTTTCAAAATATTCAATCTTCCTATCCATAAGTGTAGTACGTTCTTCCATTTATGTAGATCTCTTATGGTTTCTTGCAGTACCATTTTGTACTTTTCTTTGTGTAGGTCTTTTGTGTTCCTGGTAAGATTTATTCTCAAGTATGTTACCTTTTTGGTAGCAATTACAAATGGAATTGATTTCCTTATTTCTTTTTCAGAGACTTCTTTGCTGGTGTAGAGGAATCCAACTAATTTTTGTATATTGATCTTGTGTCCTGACACTATGCTAAATCTTTCAGTAAGTTCCATTAGTTTTCTTGCTGAGTCTCTTGGGTTTTCTATGTATAGGATCATATCATCTGCAAATATAGATAGTTCTACTTTTTACTTCTTCTTACCAATTTGGATGCCTTTTATTTCCTTTTCTTGTGTTATTGCTAGAACTTCCAACACAGTGTTGAATAGAAGTGGTTAGAGAGGGCATCCTTGTCTGGTTCCTGTTTGTAAGGGCAATGGTTTCAGTTGCTATCCATTGAGAATAATGTTAGCTGTTGGTGTTGCATATATGCTCTTTATTATGTTGAGGAATTTCCTTTATTCCTATTTGTCAGAGAGTTTTTGTCAGGAAGTGGGGTTGGATTTTATCAAATGCCATTCCTTTGTCTGTTGATGTGATCATGTGATGCTTTTTTTTGTTTGTTTGTTTTGCTTACTTGATGGATTACATTGATTGTTTTTCTAATGTTGAACCATCCTTACATACCTGGTCTGAAACTCACTTGGTCCTGATGTATTATTTTTTGATATGTTGTTGGAGTCTGTTGGCTCGGATTTTATTGAATATTTGTGTCTGTATTCATGGGGAATATTGATTTGTAGTTTTCCTTTTTAGTGGTGTCTTTGCTTGGTTTTGGTATCAAGGTTATGCTTGCTTCCTAAAATGAATTTGGGAGAATTCCATCCTTTTCTGTGTTCTGAAACAGTTTGAGTAGGTTTGCTGTCAGTGCTTCTTCTCTAAATGATTGGTAGAATTCTCCAGTGAAACTGTCTGGGCCAGACTTTTTTGTTGGTGGTAATTTTTTAACGATCTGTTCAATTTCTTCTGTTATGGGTCTGTTCAAATTTTCTACCTCAGTGTGTGTTAGTTTAGGTAAGTAGTGTATTTCTAGAATCTGTCCTCTAGGTTTTCAAATTTGTTGGAATACAGTTCTTCATGGTTTCCTGATACTATCTTTTTTATTTCAGTTGGTTCTGTTGTGACATCACCCATTTCATTTCTTGTTCATGTTATTTGCATCTTTTTCTTTTCGTTTGTTAAGTCTGCCAGTTCTTTGTCAATTTTATTAATCTTTTCAAAGCACCAACTTCTAGTCTTGTTGTTTTTTTCTATTCTTTTGATTTTTTTGTTTCATTTATTTCTGCTCGAATCTTTATTATTTCTTTTCTTTTGGTGACTATAGGCTTTTTTTGCTGTTCTTTTTCTAATTGTTGGAGATGTTGGGTTAAGGTGTTGATTTTGGCTTTCTTCTTCTTTGATATATGCATTTATTGCTATAAACTGTCCTCTGATCACTGCTTTTGCTGTATCCCAAAGATTTTGGTATATTGTGTTTTCATTCTCTTCCAGGAAATTTTTAATTTCATTTTTTTCCCTTCTATTACCCAGTAGTTTTTAAGGAAGGTGTTTGTTCTGGTTACCTAGTGCCACTGTGACAAGTATATACTACAAATAGGATGCTTCAACAAACAGGAGTTTATTCTCTTACAGTTTGGGAGGCTGGAAGTCCAAGTTCAAAGTGCCAGGCTCTAGGGGCTGTCTTTGTGAAAGCCCCTCAACCTTTTGGGCTTTAGCTCTGCCTCTTGCTCCTGGCCCACTGAAGGTAGAGGCATCTCTTCACTCAGGCAGCTACTGGCTGCTGAGTCTAACAAGCCCAAGGTTGACAAAACGGCGCAGTCCTGATATTACCAAACCACCTGGCAGGCCATTGATTAAGTCCATTGAAAGTCCTAGGATTGGTAGAGCACGGTAGACTGCTGAACATTGACTTGGCTACATACAGGGTTCAAGCATTCCATAAGCTAGAGACTATCCCCAAGGCTTCTCCTTATATATAGGAAGCAGACCACATCCCAAAGGCAGCTACTCAGCTGCTCACAATAGATTCTACCATGGAGTTGATTACCAGTCTCGTCATGGGGAATATCCAGCTGCCCAAGCCTAGCCAAGTTGACACACAAACTTAACCACCACACTGTTACTCAGTTTCCATGTGTTTTCTGTTTTTCCATTGATCTTCCTGTTGTTGATTTCTAATTTTATAGCATTGTGTTCTGAGATGGACTGTGTAACATTTTTGGTGAGTTTCAGTTGGTGGTAAGAGTTCATAAGTACAGAGCTGCTCAAAGTCTTTATTTAACCAAGTGTACAAAACTAAATAGAAGAAGGTACCAACTCAGTAGGAGTCAAACCCAGTGCACTGCCGTTGAGGTAATTCCGACTCATAACAATCCCGTAGGAAAGAATAGCACTGCCCCATAGGGTTTCCAAGGAGCTCTGGTAGCACAGTGCCTAAGACATCTGACTGCTAACCAGAAGGTTGGTGGTTCAAACCCACCAGCCACTCTGCGAATACAACACTGTGTAATCTGTTTCCTTAAAGATTTACCACCTCAGAAACCCAATGGGAGTTGCTGTGAGTTGGAATTGACTTGATGGTAGTGGTTCTGGTTTTTATAGGGTTTCTAAAGCCGTAATCCTTATGGCAGAAAACTGCCTCATCTTTCTCTTCAGAGCGGCTAGTGGGTTGGAACTGATGACCTTTTGGTCAGCATCCAAGCACTGTAACCATTGTGCCACCAGGGCTCCTGCAGGCAGAACAGGCTGGTTATTTTTGTCTGGCTTTTTTGGGGGGGTTTGGGCAGGGAGAAGGGAGACTGTATAGATAAGATATTGCTGGAGTTGGAAAACAGCTGAGTTCTTGTTATTGCCAGTTCCCTTTAGTAAGTATTTTATTTTCTAAAAAAACCAAAACTCATTGCTGTTGAGTCGTTTCTGACTCATAGCAACCCTTCCTTGGGTTTCTGAGGTGCTATCTCTATGGAAGTAGGTTGCCCATTCTTCCTTCCAAGGAGTGGCTGGTGGGTTTGAACTGCCAGACTTCTGGTTAGCAGTCACATGCCTTAGTCACTATGCCACTAGAGCTGCCCCCTTTAGTATTAGGTTTACATAATCATTTTTGAAAAATACATTAATAAGCTATATATTTCTGGATCAAGAAAATGTTTACAAGTATCAGTCCTCCTGATCTTGAACCAAACTCAGCACTGACAAGTACATACCCTCCTCTGGAGGAAGAAATTCAAGGAGTGCCACATATCCCCTGAACAGCTTCCTGGAGTTCTGGGAAACCTGTGCCCTAATAGAAAGCTGGCATTTGGATGTATGTGCTGTGATGGATTTGTTGAGAAAAATGAGAATGAAAAGTCACTCATATCCTATGTTGCCTTTAGTATCAAATGAAAGAATTATACACATTCAATAATCATCTTAAAATGCCTGCTATGTGCAAAGCACTATGTGAAGCAGATCTGCTTGTGGATTTTGGATTCTGCTTCCTGCTATCAAGGTGGCTGTCATCCAGCATAGGAGACCTGTGTGAATATGAATGGGTAAATATGAAGCAAGATTGTTAAGACCATAAGTAGAGCATAAAGAGACAAAGAAGTGGGTAGAAGCAAACATTTCATTCAGCAGAAGAGAGCAATCTTAAGAAAGCTTCAGAGAGGAATGGAATGTTTAAGAGTGAATAGGATTTCAGCAGATGACTAAGAGAAGTTGTTGGGTACAAGAGGGAGAAAAAATAGAAGAGTAAAGACAGGAAGTCAGGAAAGAGTTCTTGTGTGTGTTCCAGGCATTACTTGTGGTCTCCTTGGGCAAGAACAGAGTAAGAAAAATGGAAGGCAGTAAGGCTGGAAGATTAACTAGCCTTGGTCATGCTAACATACTTCGAAAGATGTTATACAATATAAACATTATGTGTGTGTGTGTGTGTATATGTCAGTTTTAGAGTGTTAGGAGCATGAGCTTTAGTGTCTGGCAGCGCTAGGTTGTAATCCTGGCTTAAAAACAGTGGGAGCTTTTATAGATTTACTAATACATCGCTCCAATTTCTTCCTGAAACGTAATAATTACAACACCCTATTATGAGGATTAAGTGAGATAATGCAAATTATCTAGGAAGATACCTGGGACCTAATTGACAGAATATATAAATCTGAGCTAGTATTATATTATTATTTTATGGTTTTGTTTACAACCTTTTAACACTTAGATGCTGTATATTTTCTTCAGTACCATTGATGACGCATTTGTTCTCAGAATATGAATCACTAAGAATATCAATAGAGCAGTTTGTTCAGAGTATAATGTATACCTGTTAAGTGTTAGAAATGTTAATTTGTCAATTTAGCTTATGCATATTTCCTGAGTGCCTGCTTGGTAATATGTTGAGGTGTTGTTAAGTCCCTTTGAGTTGCTTCCTACTTGTAGCAACCCAGCGTACAACAGAACAAAACACTGCTTGGTCCTGCGTCATCCTCACAATCCTTGCTTGAGCCCGTTGTTGTAACTACTGTGTCAATCCATATCATTGAGGATCTTCCCCTTTTTCACTGACCTCTACTTTATTAAGCATTATATCCTTCTTTAGGGACTGGTCCATTCTGATAGAGTACAGGAGACAAAGTCTGGCCATTCTTGCTTCTAAGGAGCATTCTGCCTGTACTTCTTCCAAGAGATTTGTTCGTTTTTTGGCAGCGCATGGTATGTTCAACATTATTTGGCAGTACCACAGTTCAAACCATCAGTTCTTCTGTGGTCTTATTCATTGTTCAGTTTTCATGTGCATATGAGGCAACTGAAAATACCATGGCTTAGATTAGGAGCATCATAGTCTTCAAATTGATATCTTTGCTCTTTTTGAAAGAGTCTTCTGCAGCAGATTTGCTCAGTGCAGAACATCGTTGGATTTCTTGACTGGTGCTTCCATGGGCATTGATTGTAGATCCAAGTAAAATGAAGTCTTTGACAACTTCAATCTTATCTCCATTTATCATGATGTGACTTATTGGTCCAGATGTGAGGATTTTTGTTTTCTTTATCTTAAGATGTAATCCACACTAAAGCTGTTGTCTTTGATCTTCAGTAAGGGCTTCAAGTTGTCTTTACTTTCAGCAGGGAAGGTTGTGTCATTTGCATATCATAGGTTGGTAATGAATCTTCCTCCAATCCTAATAACATGTTCTTCATGTAGCCCAGAAGCAGTCCTATAACCTTTCTATAACCTGCAGTTATGTGTGTATCCCAATAATAGTCCTTTCCTATAGTTCCAGCTATGACAGTGATGAATTAATTGATTTAGCACGGGTTGTGATCTGACAATGATTTCCTTTGTTCTCTGTATATATAATGAACACCGTGACTGTGGTTCTGCAGATTCCATCAACCTCTGTACTAGGTATATGCTGACACTTTCTCTCACCTGGATGATTATCTCTGTTTTGCTTTGTCCTGTTTAACACTTAATAAATTAAGAGTCTCTGTAGGGAGAAAAAAAATTTTTTTGAGTAGTCCACAAATAGCTGTGAATATGATTAATTGTTTTGTGAAAAAATGTTATTTTGTACTCTAAGTGCTAGCCAAATATAGCATTAAATCTTAGAATGCTGGAAGGCTTATATTCAAAGTAGAAATTAATGTTAAAAAGCTTTATTATGGAAAGATTCTTAATCTATCACTATAAATAATAGCTAAGAAACACTTCAGGATAGATTAGTTTGGTTGGGACATTACTTGGTAACCACAGAATAACCCTTAAGAGCTTGGGTTTATAAAGCCCAAATGAATATACTCAAAAGAGGCACAATTCTAGGCTTGCACTCATCTCTTAAAATGTAAAACTTTCTTTATTTTTCCTCACTCAGGTCTTCCTGGTTACAGATACATATACCTGGTTCTCTAATTCAATGTTTCTATGTCCTCACTGCATCAGAATTAGCTTGGGGGGGGGTGTTTTACAAATATTGATACCAGAGTCTCTCCTACCCCAGAAACTCTGATTTTCTTGGTCTGGGATGGTCTTCTCAGTGAGGAAGAATGAGTGGCTTTGGGGCCATGGGGGAGAAGACAGCATTGAGAAGTATTTAGGATAGTGCCATCCAATATAACTTTCTGTAATGATGGAAATGTTCTATTTTGCTGTCAGTTATGGTCCCTGAGCCACATGTGGATATTGAGCACTTGGGATGTGACTGTAGCAACTGAGGAACTACATTTTTTTATTTAGTTTTTGTTGTTCGGTGCCGTCGAGTCGGACCTGACTCATAGCGACCCCTTCTTGGGTTTCCAAGGCAGTATCACTACGGAAGTAGATTGCCCCATCTTCCTTCCGAGGAGTAGCTGGTGAGTTTGAACTGCTAGCCTTCTGGTTAGTAGTCAAGTGCTTTAGGCACTATGCTACCAGAGCTCCCTATTTAGTTGTAGTCAGTTTAAATTAAAATAGCCACATGTGGCTCCTGGTCAGTTTATTTGACAGTGCAGATTTATTTAGGAAGTAGAATCAGTAGGCTCTGGTTAATGATGGGGGGAGAAGAGCATGTGAATGGGAGAAAGGGAACAGAAGGAGTTGAACATACCTTAAAGTTTGTACCTTCAGTAAGGGGGTAGATAGGAAGACTTATGGAATAGGAACCAGAGCTGGAGGAGGAGGTTCAGGAGTCTTTTGCCAGGACCTCAGAAATGACTAGCACATGGCACAAACCCGGTCCTTAATCTATGTTGGATTGTTTTAGTAATATTGGGGCAGGCTTCACAGTTCTGTGTTGTATTTGTTTAGTACAAATACAGTCTAAAAATATCTCTGAAAATAGTATTTTCTTTCTACTCAATCTTTTCTCTTTCTCTTTTAAACCAGGTATCAAATTGTAGTGGAAATAATCCAAGCAACTACAATTAGCACCTTTCCCCAACTGAAGAGGCACAAGGGTAAGAACCAGTTTTGTTTTCTTCACTTAAAATGCCTTGGGTCTGTCTTCTCCAGTCCTCCCTCTCCTGTCAAATGTTTGACAAACACAAGCATTCATCTGCCTTGTATTTAAATAGTTCAGATCTGTTAAAATAATTTGGTAACAGCCCTGTTGTTTTTAGGTGTCACTGAGTTGGCCCCAACTCATAGTGAGTTTGTACAACAGAAACACTGCCTGGTCCTCTGCCATCCTCACAATCCTTGCTATAATTGAGGCCATTGTTGCAATCACTGTGTTAGTCCATCTCGTTGAGGGTCTTTCCCTTTTCTGCTAACCCTCTACTTTACCATGCATGGTATTCTTCTCCAGGGAATGATCCCTTCTGACAACATGACCAAAGTAGGCAAGACGAAGTTTGACCATTATTGCTTCCAAGGAGCATTTTGGCTGTACTTCTTCCAGGACAGATTTGTTCATTCTTCTAACATTCCAGGGTATTTTCAGTATTCTTCACCAACACCACAATTCAAAGACATTAATTCTTCTTTGATTTTCCTTATTTGTTGTTCAGCTTTCACATACATATGAGGCTATTGAAAATATCATGGCTTGGGTCAGGTGCACCTTATTCTTCAGAGTGACATCTTTGTTTCTTAACACTTTAAAGAGGTCCCTTGCAGCAGATTTACTGAGTGCAATGCAATGTCTCTTTCCTTGACTGCTGCTTCCATGAGTGTTGGTTGTGGATCCAAGTAAAATGAAATCCCTGACAACCTCAGTGTTTTCTCCTTTTATCATGATGTTGCTGATTGGTCCAGTTGTGAGGCTTTTTGTATTCTTTATGTTGAGATGTAATTCATACTAAAGGCGAAGGTCTTTGGTCTTCATCAGTAAGTGCTTCAGGTTGTCTTCACTTTCAGTAAGTAAGGTTGGGTCATCTGCCTATCACAGGTAACAGCACTAGAGAAAGTAAATATAATTTCTTCCTAACAAAAATCTGTTTGTATTTATGTATTCTGTTATAAACTTCAACCATATATAGTCATAATTTTTGGAAAGTTACATTCATTAGACATATACTGTTTCTGTTTTGATTTTAAAACAAAACATGATTTCGTAATTTTTCTTATATTGAAATTTAATCTTAATATTCATCTATATTTCCGTCTTGAAACATGATCTTGATAGTCATTTAAGTGACTCCAATGAGTTGATGTTTCAGAATTTACTTGAAGTTTTTCCTTTGTTAAGCATTTGGATTGTTAATAGTTTCCCCCCCCGCCTTTTGTTGTAGATTTAAAAAAATATGCTCTGTAGTTTTTTTCTAGTTAGTTTCTCTTCAGTGAAGAAAGACTTTGGCCAAGCATGATACTTAGGTATAATTAAGGGGTAAGGATTACTCTCAACTCCTTTATAGCTTGCCTGGTGCTAGCATATTCCTCATCTCACATATGAGGTTGTTAATATCTAGAGTGCAGAATAAGCCTTGATTCAAAGCTGAGAGACAACAAACATTACTTCTACCTTGCAGACTAGACTTTCTACGATTAGGTCCAGGCCCACTCAAGACCCTACAAGGGAGTAGTCTGAAAAGAACATGGAAGAGTTGGGCCAGAGACTTTAAATGGCACACAGAGGCAAAAGGAAGCTTGGAGTTAGAAACTTTTCCTGCATCACTGACCGAAAGCAGGGGCTATATAGAATAAAGAAATGAGGTGTAGGCTTTGAGGAAGAAATAAGTCTTAATCTTAGCCCACAGTGATGAATATTGTGCAGTTGTGTTAATCAGCAAATGTTTACTGACCACTTACTAGATGATAATGATACAGCAGTGAGCAGAATATAAAATCACTGCCCTTATCTAGTCAATAAACTAGTCTGGGAGGTGGTCAAACAATAACATTTTAGAGGGTGATATGTGCCTGGTTGGTGTTAGTTGATTCTGAGTCATAGCCACTCATGTCTGTCAGAGTAGAACCACTCCATAGGATTTCCAAGGCTGTGACCTTGCGAAAGCAGAAAGACAAGTCTGTCTTCTGAGGTGACTCTGGGTGAGTTTGAACTGCCAGCCTATTGGCTAGTAGTCCAGTGCTTAACCATTTTGCACCACTCAGGAACTTCTATAATATGTGCCTTGGAGAAAAACTAATTAGGCAATATGGGGATGGGAGTGTAGGGAATGCTGGTTCAACTGGAAGGGAGGCATGTTTTGTACTTAAAGGGGGATCAGAGAAGACCTCCCCAGATGGTGACTATTTTGGTCCTCCAGTGGAGCTCTGGTGGTGTAGTGCTTGATAATCTTGGGACTGTGCCTTTTCACTTGTTTGACTGCTAACCAGAAGGCTGGTGGTTCAAACCCACCAGCCACTCCTCGGAAGAAAGATTGGGCAATCTGTTTCTGTAGAGATACCACCTTGGAAACCCAAGGAGGGACCACTATGTGTTGAATTGACTTAGCGACAGTGAATTAAGTGCTGCAGTAAAAGAAAATACCACAAATGGGTGCTTTCAACAAATAGGGATTTATTCATTTACAATTTAGGAGGCTAGAAGTTAGTTCAAAGTGCCAGCTCTAGGGGCTGGATGAAAGCCCCTTGTCCTTGGGCTTCAGCTCAGTCTCTTGCTCCCTGCCCACTGAAGCTGGAGGCTTTTCTTAACTCAGGCAGCTGCTGGCTGCTGAGGCTGGCAAACCCAAGGTCAACAAGTAAAAAGGCACAGTCCCAAGATTATCAAACAACACGGCATACCATTGGCTCAAATACAGAAAATGTCCTAAGGTTGGCAGGGCATGGCAAGCTGGTGAATGGGGACTCAGCTACATGAAAGGTCCAAGTGTGCCACAAAACTACAGAGACTTTTCTCAAAACTTCTTACATGCTGGAAGCAGACCACTCCCTAAGGCAGCTACTCAGCTGCTGCAGTAGATTATACCGTGGAATTGATTACCAGTCTCATCATGGGGAATCACTACATCCAGTTGCCAAGCCACTCAAAACCAGGACCAGCCAAGCTGACATACAACTTTAACTACCAGAGTGACCTATGAGCAAAGACTTAGGGATGTCAGGGGCGGGGGGATGTCTGGAGAAAGATCTGTGCCAACTCTGAGGAAGAAGCATGCTGGAAAGCTTGAGTTTGGGAAGGAAGCCATACACAAGGTCAGAAAGGGGACAGGAAGCTGGATCACAAAGGGCCTTTCGAATCATTGTAGGAACTCTGGCTTTTACTCTGAATGAGGAGAGAAGTCTAGAGGCTTTGGGGGCAAAGGAGATGTTATCTGATGAATCCCTAAAGAGTATGGCCTCTACTGCTCACCTTGTGCTTGAAGAGAAGATTCTTTGTTTTCGTATATATATATATATATATATATATAAAATTTCATGTATATATATATATATATATATATATATATATGTCTCTTCTTTTCTTTTAATTTTTTTTAAGAGCTTGTTTTACATTCAATGTTATGTGTACATTTAGTTTCATTCCCCATTTACCATGTCCACCCCAACCCAGTCTCCTCTCCTCCCTAACCTGTAACGCTCCCCCTGTGCCCATCATATTTATGCACTACTGTTTGTCCTGCATTTCCTCAATTTGAATGTTGGTCCTCTGGTGTCCCGTGGTCTATTGCTCTAAGGGATGTATTACATAGAGTATGTGGGTGTGTCATCCTGGGTTGAGAGGTCTGTGTGTACATCTTGTTGACTATTGGGCTGAGAGCCAGCCCCTGGGCTTGCGTTTTATTCCAGGAACAGGATGTATTCCAGGGCCATGGTATTGGGCATCTCACCAGATTTCATCTGACCAGTAATTCTGGTCATTATTTAGTTTTTGGATTTTGAAGTTTGTTTTCATATTTTAAGGAGAATGCTAGAGAGAAGTTTTTCCTGCCACCGCTACCTTTTTATAATATTCCTCTTTACATGAGTCTAGTCAGAAAAATAGTTATTTTGTGTCATATTTCTAGACATTCTCAGTGTCAGGAGACTCTTCTTACATTCACAACTCCATCTTCTATCTAAACTATCCTTATTAAGTGCCTTCGATACCCATCTTCTTTCTGTTTTAAGTTGACACTAGGGAGAAGGCAAACAAATTGAGAAAATGGAGAGTGTGCTGATGGTTATGGGTTTTCTTTTTGGGGTGAAGAAAGTGTTGTACATCTAGATTGTGGTGCTGGTTGTACTTACTACTTTGCAGATATACTAAAAACCACTGAATTATATGCATTAAAATGGGTGAGATTTATGTTATGTGTATTATATCTCAGTAATACACGTATCTCAGTAATGGCTCAGTGATTAAGTGTTCAACTGCAAATCAGATGGTCAGTGGTTTGAACTCACCAGCTGCTGTGTGGGAAAAAGATGTGGCAGTTAGCTTCTGTAAAAATTATAGCCTTGAAAGCTCTATGTAACAGTTTTGCTCTGTCCTAAAGGGTCTTATGACTTGGAATTGACTCAATGGCAATAGCTTTGATTTTTTTGATATTAAACTGTTAAAAAAAATGAGGAGGTAGAGACTCAAGATTCAGTTTGAGGTAAAGCTAATTTAAGCATTTCTGTCAAAATTTAAGCAATGCTGTCAAAAAGAACTTTCAATGATGAAATATTTTATACTTATACTGTCCAATATGGTAGCCATTTGCCACATATGAGTATTAATTGAATCTTTGAAATATGATTAGTATGACTAAGAAACTGAATTTTAATTTTAACTAATTGAAATACCATATATGCCTAATAGCTACTGAATTGGGCATTATAGGAGTATATTTAGGAATTTCAAGGAGCTTTTGGTGGCATAGTGGATACAGCATTTGGCTGCTAACCAGAAAGTTGATGGTTCAAACCCACCAGCTGCTTTGTGGGAGGAAGGTGAGTCAATCTACTTCCGTAAAGATTTATAGCCTTGGAAAGCCCATGGGGGTTGCTGTGAGTTGGAATCGACTTGACAGCTGTGGTTTGGTTTGGTTTTGAGTCCTTTATTCAGTGACTAAATGAAACAGCATGCACGAGTGTGTAGTATAGACACTGGCATATTGGTACTTGGTAAAGTTGAAATTGAATAATTAACATCTCATTTTAAAAAGGCTCTTTGACTAAATGTATTTCTCTTTAAAGTTTTATTATGTATTTTAATCTAATAGTCCTGACACAGTTTGTCATTGAGCCAAAGCATTTCTTCTATTCTAAAGTCAAGGACTCTGCTTTGTATGTTTTTTGCTTATTCAAAACTGGCTTGAAATAACTTTAGAGGCTTCAAGTTGGGGAGAAGTGATCTCCATGCTAGGGTGATTTTAGGTCAGGTTCAGAGGTTCTGATTCATTATACCCATCTTAGTCAGGGTCAAAGTTTCTATAAAATAGACTAGGGTTCTTGGGTCTCATTTAGGCCTGAAAGGTCCTTCTTTTAGGGATCAGTACTTATTGCTGTGAATAAATCAGACACGTCTTTAGAGGAGAGCAGTCAAGGTGACTGGGTATTTTTTGGGTGGTATTAGCTCTACTGTCACACTTTGACCATTCAGTTTGATACAGAATGTGTGCCTGAAAACTTTGTTGTGGAGAGAACCACATTTGGCATTTTTTCCACATGATAACTTTTATGAGTTTTCTTAGCCTCATTTATCAAATATGTAAAAATCTATGATCGTACAAAGATTTTTATAATTATGTTTCCATTTATATTCTATATATTGATAGGATATTTTGATGTAATACTTACATTAGTGAATAATCCCCCCAAATAATTGTTTACTATTTTTCATAAATTTTGTTATTAAATGCTTAAATCTGATGAAAAATTAATTTTTGGTAAAAGAAGTCATTTTTAAGATTTTCTCTATTTTTATTCAGGCTATGACTGTGGTTATGGCATACCTGTTGCTGTAGATTCTCACTTATAGCAGCTCTTTAGACAGAGTAGAACTGCCCTATCAAGTTTCCAAGGCTGTAATCTTTACAGAAGCAGACTGTTACATCTTTCTCCCATAGGGCATTTGGTGGGCTTCAACTGCCAGCCTTCCAGTTAGCAGCTGAGTGCTTAACCACTGTGCCTGCCACCTGGGCTCCTATATGGCTATGGCATAATTGTGATTAAAGCCTATTTGTTCATTTTTTATAATAAGAAAACTTTTCAACATAGTACCACTGAGCAATGTTGCACTAACCGAAAGACAAAACAAAACAAAACAAAAAAATTCACTGCCATCAAGTCAATTTTGACTCACAGAGACTCCCTTTGGGTTTCTGAGGCAGTAAATCTTTACAGAAGTAGTTTGCTCAGTCTTCCTTCCATGGAGTGGCTAGTGGGTTTGAACTGCTAACCTTCTTGTTTGCAGTCAGATGCCTTAGGCACAGTGTTGAAGAAATGGTGTAATAGTTAATTGGGTAGAAATGGGAACAGAAAAATGAAAAAGTGGATTTGTTATGGAAACTTTAAAATAATTTCTTTATAATAATCCAACTACAAAAGTGATATAGTATCTAGGAAAAGGGATTGATATAAAAGATTATAAAATAAAGTAGTGTACTTGATGACTGATTGGATATGGGGAATGAATTGGAAGATGGAACAAAAAATCCGAGAAAATTACAATGCTGCTGCAACCTGCTGATTTTACAGATGAGGAAACAGAGGTCTAGAGAAGTTAAGTAAATTAGTCTGAGATCATAACTTCTAGTCTACTGTTGTTTTTGTTATGTCTCATTGTTTCAGGTGACATGATATGTGGAAAAATCACCAGAACAGGAGTTAGGAGACCAGAATTCAACTTAGATCTGCAGCTAGTTTCCTAGTGAACCCTGTTGCTTTAGATGCCAATGTGTTGGTTCTGAGTCACAGTGACCCTGTGTACAACAGAAGGAAATGCTGCCCCATCCTGCACCATCCTCACAGTGTTGCTGTGCTTGAGCCCATTGTTGCAGCTACTGTGTCAGTCGCTTTCATTGAGGGTCTTCCTCTTTTTTACTGACCCTCTACTTTACCAAGCATGATGTCCTTCTTTAGGGACTGGTCACACCTGATAACATGACCAAAGTGCAACAGACAAAGTCTCACCATCCTTGCTTCTAAGGAGCATTCCTGCTGTACTTCTTCCAAGACAGATTTGTTCATTCTTCTGGTAGTCCCTGGTATGTTCAGTATTCTTTGCCAGTGCCATAATTCAAATGCATTAATTCTTCTGCAGTCTTTCTTAGTCATCGTCCAGCTTTCACATGCATATGAGGCAATTGAAAATACCATGGCTTGAATCAGGCCTATTGTAGTCCTCTGAGGCCTTTTGCAGTAGATTTGCCCAATGCAAAGTGATTTTTTCAGCTGCTTCCATGAGAGTTAAGTGTGGGTCTAAGTAAAATGAAGTTGAACAATTTCAAACTTTTCTCTGTTTATCATGGTATATTGCTTGTTGCTTGTGAGGACTTTTGTTTTCTTTATGTAGAGGTGCAGTCCATACTGGAAGGAGGTACTCTTTGCTCTTTCAAGTCCTCTTGACTTTCCGCAAAGGGGTATAATCAGAAAAGGAGTGTATCATAGTTGTATTCTTTCATCATACATATTCAATCTGTATTCTCAGCAAATAATCCAAGAAGCTGGACTATGTGAAGAAGAACACAACATCAGGATTGGAGGAAGACTAGTTAACTACCTGAGATATGCAGATGACAATTAAACTAATGTGGTAGTTAAGATTGTTTGTCAACTTTGTGGGTCATGATTTTGAGTGTCTTCATAGCTAGATGTATTTATTCCCCATGATGAGATTGGACATGATATAATCACCTCCATGGCGGAATCTGCTGTGAATAGTAATCAGTTGAAAGGAAGTTGCCTTCGGGGTGTGGCCTGCTTCCAGTATATATGGAATGGATTCTGTATTTGGCCCATTCATCATCTCCAGTTCTTGGACTGAACCCAGTGGCCTGCTGCATTGCCTGTTGATTTTTCAATTGTTGCCTGCACAGCCTGTGAGCCAATAATCTGCAATCTGCTATACTGCCTGCCACTCTTGAGTTTGTCAGCCCCTGCAGCCACGTGAGTCAGGAGAAGCCTCCAGCTTGCTCCAGTAGGCTTGGAAGGCAAAGCTGAAGTCCAAGGTCGAGGGGCCTTCACCTAACCCATAGAGCTGGCATCTGTACTCTGACTTCTAACCTAGTCTTTCCTTAGAGTGAGCACGCTGAATTGGGACTTCCAGCCTAGTCTTCCCCTAGAACCAGCACTCTGAATTAGGACTTTTGGCCTCCTCAATGGTAAGAGAATAAATTTCTGTTTTGTTGAAGCCATTTGCTTGTGGTATTTCTTACATAGCAATGCTAAAGAACTAAGACGTTAGACTAGTCTTTTACTACATTTTGTAGGACTCAGTATTCTCGTCCTTAGATTGAGTGCTCATGTAAATGATCATTTGAAGGGTTTTTTAGTGAAACCATTGAAAGAAGGAATGTATAAGGGGGCTGCTTTTGGGGTGCGAGTGCTTATTGGTCTTAAGCATTTTGCACTTGGGATGAAAGGAGAATAGAAAAGTGCCCATTTGGCATTGCTAGGCTGGGATTCAAGCTGTGGAAGGCACACCACCATGAAGAGAAATATTTTGAAGTTCTCATTATAGTTAATACACCCATTCCTTACTTATTGACATGGTTAGATTCCAGTAACCAGGTCATTATATGAATATTGGTATGGAAAATAAAATTGCTTTGTAAACTTCCGCCCGAATCACAATAAAATGTTTAAAAAGAAAAAGACAAAGACTTCACATCTCCTACTGGCTGAGTAGTATTCCATTTTGTACGTATATACCATGTCAGCCCCAGGGTTACAGGTGAGGAGAGACAACTCAGGGACACCCAAAGCAGCAGGCGGGAAGAGCAGGAGAAAGGGGATTCAAAGCCAGGAAGCCAGAGAGAAGAGCAATCAGCCGAAGGAATTAGGTGAGGAGAGGAAACTCAGGTCTGCCCAAAGCAGCAGGACGGGAAAGCAGGAGAAAGGGGATAAAAGACAGGAGCTCGGACGGAAGAGCAGTCAGCCCCAGGGATACAGGTGAGGAGAGACAACTCAGGGACGCCCAAAGCAGCAGGCCGGAAGAGCAGGAGAAAGGGGATTAAAAGCCAGGAAGCCAGA
>NW_006921802.1:500961-501563 GCF_000298275.1 Orycteropus afer afer
CTTCCTGGCTTTTAATCCCCTTTCTCTTGCTCTTCCCGCCTGCTACTTTGGGCGTCCCTGAGTTGTCTCTCCTCACCTGTAACCCTGGGGCTGACAGCATTGTATTGCTCCTCAGCAACATAACAACTTCTATATTTACAGCCTAGGGACGTTGATGATATTTTTCTTGTTGTGCCACCATTATTGCTATCATTTTCTAAAATAATGCGCTACCATTAACAGAAACTCAGTGCCCTGCAAACAAAAGCTTCCCCATCCCATTCCTTCTTACCCCCGGTAACCACTACTCTGGTGGCCTAGTGCCTATGACATTTGACTGCTAACTAGCAGGCTGACAGTTCAGACTCACCAGCCACTCCTCGGAAGGAAGATTGGGCAGTCTATTTCCGTAGAGATACCGCCTTGGAAACCCAAGGAGGGGTCACTGTGAATTTAATCATGTATATTTATGTGTGTGTGTGTATGTGTATGTATGTATACGTGTGTGTGTGTGTGTGTGTATATTATAGGTTGGGCAATCCTACTTCCGTAGTGATACTGCCTCAGAAACCCAAGGAGGGGTCGCTATGAGTCAGGGCCGACTCGACGGCACATAACAACAA
>NW_006921802.1:501663-507492 GCF_000298275.1 Orycteropus afer afer
GAAGGATGTCATGCTTGGTAGGGTGGAGGGTCGACGAAAGAGGGGGAGGCCTTCAACGAGATGGATTGACACGGTGGCTGCGATGATGGGCTCAAATATAGCAGGGATTGTGGGCCTGGCGCGGGATCAGGCAATGTTTCGTTCTGCTGTGCATGGGGTCGCTATGAGTTGGAAACGACTCGATGGCACTTAACAACAACAACACCATGTTTTGTTTGTCCATTCATCTGTTGATGGACATTTACATTGTTTGTACCTTTTGACTATTGTGAATAGTGCTGCAGTGAACATTGGTATACAAATCTCTGTTTGAGTCTCTACTTTTAAGTCTTTTGGGTATATACCTTGCAGTGGAATTGCTATATATGAAGAAAAACGTGGCATCAGGATTGCAGGAAGACTTAGTAACAACCTGCAATATGCAGATAACCTTGCTTGCTGAAAGTGATGGTGACTTGAAGGACTTACTGATGAAAATCAAAGACTACAGCCTTCAATTGTATTACACCATAACATACATAACGCAAAAATTCTCACTAGACCAGTAAATATCATCATGATAAATGGAGGAAAGATTGAAGTTGTTGAGGATTTCATTTTACTTGGATCCAGAATCAATGCTCATGGAAACAGCAGTCAAGAAATCAAATAGCATATTTTACTCAGAACAGCTGCTGCAGAAAACGTCTTTAAAGTGTTGAGAGCCAAGTCTTTGAAGACTAAGATGTACCTGACCTGAGCTATGGTATTTTCAGTAGTCTTATATGCATGTGAAAGCTTGATAAGGAATAAGGAAGACTGCAGAAGAATTGATGCATCTGAATTGTGTTGGCAAAGAATATTAACTGTACTGTGTGGACTGCTAGAAGAATGAATAAATCTGTCTTGGAGGAAGTATAGCTGGAATGATTTCATCTCTTGTACCTTGGTCATGTTGTCAGGAGGGACAAATTTCTGAAGAAGGATATCATGCTTAGTAAAATGGAAAAGTGATAAAGGGTAAGCCCCTCAATGAGATAGATTGACATAGTGATAGCAACGATTATCAGGATGGTGCAGGACTGAGTAATGTTTCATTCTCTTGTACATAGGGTTGCTATGAGTTGGAACTGACTTGACAGCACCTAACAACAACATGGTAGTTCTGCTTTTAGTTTTTGAGGAACCACAACACTGTTTACCACAATGGCTGTATTATTTTGAATTCCCACCAGCAGTGGATAAGATTTCCATTTTCCGCATACCCTCCCCAACATTTGTTGTTTTCTCTTTTTCAACCTTAGCCATCGAAGTGGGAGCAAAATGGTATCTTATTGTGGTTTTGATTTGCATCTTTTTGATGGCTAATCTTTTAATATGTTTGGAGGCCATTTGATTTTCTTTGGTGAAATGTCTATTCAAGTTCTTTGCGTGCTATATGATTGAGTTACTTCTCTCTGTTGTTAAGTTGTTGGAGGTTTTATATGTATAAACCAAAAAACCTAACTCACTGCTGTCGAGTTGGATCCAACTCATAGTGACACCTCCTTGGGTTTCCATGGTGGTATCACTATGGAAGTAGATTGCCCAATCTTCCTTCCAAGGATTGGCTGGTGGGTTTGAACCGCCAGCCTTCTGGTTAGCAGTCAAATGCCTTAGGCACTACGCCACCAGAGCTTCTTTTATATATGTGTGTGTGTGTGTGTGTGTATGTGTGTATAAGATTAAGTTCTTGTTGAACATATGCTTTTCAAAGATATTCTCCCAGTTGGTAGCTTGTCTTTTTACTTTTTTTTGGTAGGCTTTTGATGAACAAAAGTTTTTCATTTTTATGAAGTTCTGTATATTTATTTTGTCTTTTGCTGTTTGTGCTTTTGTTATTATATTAATTAGTCCATCGTTAAAGCTAGGGCTGACAGATTACTCATTTTCTTCTAAGAATTTAATGGTTTTAGTTTGCACATTTAGGTCATTAATCCACTTTAAGTTTGTTTTTCTGTATGGTTTGAGGCATGGATCCTATTTCATTCTTCTACAGGTTGAAATCCAATTTTCCCATCACCATTTATGAAGAGACTCTTCTTTCCTCATTTAATGGACTTAGCACTATGTCAAAAATTGGTTGACTACAGATATGTGGGCTTATTCTCTAGAATCTCAATTCTATTAGTTTGTTCTATGGATCTATTGTCATACCAGGTTGTTTTCATTAAAACATAACAGTATGTTTTAAAATTAGGAAGTGTGAGTCCTCCTATGTTGTTCTTCTCTTCCAACATTGTTTTAGATATTTAGGGCCTATTTAGTGGCTAAGACACTTGCCTGCTAACCAGACAGCTGGTGGTTCAAACCCACCAGCCACTCCTCGGAAGGAAGGTTGGGCAGTCCTACTTCCGTAGTGATACTGCCTCGGAAACCCAAGGAGGGGTCGCTATGAGTTGGGTTTGACTCGACGGCACATAACAACAACAACAACAACAACAACAACAACAACCTTTCCATATAGAGTTGAGGTTTGGTTTTTCTATTTCTGCAAAGAAGGCTATTGGAATTTTGATTGAGATTGTGTTGCATGTATTATATATATCACTTTGGGTAGTATTGGCATCTTAATAGTGTTATGTCTTACAATCCATGAACATGGACATCTTTCCATTGATTTGAGACTTTAATCTCTTTCAGCAGAGTTACATAGATTTCATTTTATAAATCCCTTACGCCTCTGGTTAGATTTATTCCTAGGTATTTCATTCTCTTAGCTGCTATTGTAAATGGAATTGTTTCCCTAATTTTTCTTTCAGATTCCTCTTTGCTGATATATAGAAAGCCAACTGATTTTTGTTTCTTGACCTTGTACTCTTCAAATTTGCTAAATTCCTTTATTAGTTCTAGAACTTTTCTTGTGGATTCTTGGGATTTCTATATATAGGATCATGTCTTTTTCAAAAGGGAGAATTTTACTTCTTTTCCAATCTGAATATCTTTTATTTATTTATTTTTTGAGGTGAGAGGCACCAGGGCCAGCAACATAACAAAGTAGCTTAATGTGAGAAAACAGACTCAAAAGTGCACAGTAAATTAGTATTTTTTTATAATTGTGATTTCAGTGAAAATTTATGGAGCAACTTGTAGTAATTCATACATACTTTGTTTTGTGATATTCAATCCATCCCCTACAGTGTAACAGCTCTCTTCCCATTTCCTCCCTGTGTTTATCATTTCCCTTTATCCTTCTTTCCTATCCCTTCCTACCTTCTTAGCTTTATCTCTGGGCAAATACTACCCTTTTGATCTTGTATGGTTGATTTTTCTAATGCATGTATACCTTCCTGGTATTATTGCTCACTTTATAGGCTTGTCTATTGTTTTGCTGAAAGTTGAGCCATCAGGATTGAGTTCACTTCCTGGCTTGAATGGCCATAGTCTTGGGAGTTCCACTAGTCTTCATCAGATCAGTATGCCTGGCCTTTTTTTTAAAAAAAATGATTTTGAGTTTCATTCCACATTTTTCTCCCAGTGTATCTAGGACTTCCAGTTATGATCCCTTTTGGAGCAGTCAGCAGTGTTAGCTGAGCACTATTGTGGAGGTTGGGGTTCACATGGTCCATTTGATCCTTTGGACTAATTTTTTCCTTTTATCTTTGATTTTCTTCACTTTCATTGCTTTGTATAGGGTGAGACCAGTATATTTGTTTTTCTTGTCATATTGCTGTGGCTAGAACTTCTAATACAATATTGAATATAAATGGTGTAAGAGGGTATGCCTGTCTTACTCTCAATTTCAAGGGAAAAGCTCTCAGTCTTTCTCCATGAAATATAATGTTGGCTGTTGGTTTTATCTTTGGATTTGATATGGCTGACAAATAAAAGATTAATTTATAACTGATCCTACTATAAAAGTAGCTATCTTGTTCTTTTTCATATTAACTTTTTCTTTAATTTGTTTAAACACACAAGATTTTTTCCTTCACGTAAAAGTAATTATGTAAAGTTAAAATTTCAACGTTAAAATGCACCCCAAAATATAATTATTGAGTTGCTTTGGAGGTCTTTGCATTTTAGAGTTAGTGGAATCTAAAGAAAATACCATCATGCAAAATAATCAAGAGAGGCCACGGTGAGTTGTGTTTACCTCTTTCCCCAAGCCTCACCTGTTTGTACTATAGTTTCCTTAAACACAGAACGTATGGTGATACTCATTCCTATCTCAGAGTGATTACGTAGGGATACTACCAGGTTGTGTGTCTAATGTTGTTTCTCATTTCTACATTGTTTTTCTAACTGGGAAACTGAAGAAGTTGAAAGAAAGAGTAAACAGATAGAAACTCCTAAGAATAGTGGGAAACTTTATTTATGAATATACTATATGTTTTTATGAATATAATTTTGTTGCTACATATAAATGTGCTTGTGGCCAGTCTTTTTCCAAAAAAGCTGTTGGTAATTAAGAGATGACATGCAGTTGTGAAAATACTTGGAGGATTTAAAAGAAAAATGCCATTTAATGGGTTGGGAGAGATTTTCTGATCATATATCCCAAAACAGGAAAGAATTAACCAACTTACTCTGCCTTTTCCAAGGATGACAGAGGAGTATTTGGGCTTATAGATGTCTTTGTATATTCAGGAAGGTTCAAAATAAGGCTTTTGAGGATTTAACAACAAAAAAAAATTCAACATAAAATTGCAGGTCCTTCAGTAGATTATTTTGTCTTAAAAAGGGAGCAAATTACTCTCCTTATTGAGGTGGAAATTTCGTTTTTATTCTTTACTTGATGACTTTTTTCTTATGTAAGTTTGGACTTTTAACAAACATTAAATGATTTTTAAAAAATCCTTACAGGTGCTTCATTTAATTTAATTGCTGAGATAGTTCTAGAGAAAATAAGTGAAAAATTACAAAACTCAAATTTTTTTGAGAACCTCTAACTCAGACTCTTGTCCTGTTGGCAAGAAAGTTAAACTCGGTATAATTAGGAGAAAAAGTTCTTACAGAAGACTTACAAATGCCAAAGAATTAAGAACACTCAGTCACAGAAGTTTTAATTTGCTTGCAAAATTTTGTTGCTTTTGATCTTATTTTATCATTTAAACCTTTCAAAATATATTGCGACTGATAGCTGAATTTTACTCACTGATTATTTCAGCTTAAGTCATGGAATTTGGGAAGTTTAACAAGTCCAACTTGTTAATTGCAATGACCTTTTTTCTGTGTTCATTTCTTTAACCTTGGAGCAACATTTGACATTGTTGACTAATTCTTGAAATTTTACTTGTCCTGGAAGCAAGGATCTTGTAAACTGTGCTATGAAGCTTGGATTTAATCCTGTAGAGCAGTAGTTCTTAAACTGGAGAGTGTATCAGAATCACCTACAAGGGCAAGTTCAAAGACAATGCAAAAACAGCAGGGAGGCCACATGTTCTGATCTCCTCTAATCCCACAAGAGGAAGACAGGATTACCAGCAGTAACCCAAGGCCTATTCCTGCCAGGCCAGACAAGCTGCCTCCCTCCAGCCCTTTCTCCAACCATTCCTCCCAAAGCACCCACCACCTCTCCTCTGGGTTTGATAATTCACTGCAGTGGTCACACAGAACTCACAGATTACAGGGTTTATTAGGGAAGCACAAGGCTACAACTCAAGTTCAGGAAGAATACTTAGTCTCTCTCCCAGCCCACCATCTCTCAGCCAACAGAGTCTCACAGTCTCTTTCCCAGCAGTGCTGGTCCTTCGGTGTCTCACTCAGCAATGTGTGTCTCTTGCATCTCTTTCCAAGCAACGTGTGTCTCAGGAGCCCGTGTCTCTTTCAGCAGCACGTCTTCCTCAACCAGCAGTCAGAGAGAGTTCTGCC
>NW_006921802.1:511706-520065 GCF_000298275.1 Orycteropus afer afer
TATATATATATATATAGGAGCTCTGGTGGCATAGTGCGTAAGAGATTTGACTGCTATCCAGATGGCTGGCTGTTCAAACCCAGCAGCCACTCCTCAGAAGGATGATTGGGTGATCTACTTCTGTAGTGATACCTCCTTGGAAACCCAAGGAGGGGTCTCTGTGAGTCAGATCCTACTCGATGGCACTATATTTGGTTTTTGGTTTATATATATATTTTTTTTCCCTTTCCCAATCTAGCAGTTTTTTCTCCCCTTCCTTCCCTGGTAACTAACTAAGTTTGCTTCCATGTATAAACCTTTCTTTGACTTTTTACAGTAGTAGACTAATACAATATTTGTTGTTCTGTGCTTAGCTTATTTCACTCAGTAAAATGTCCTCCAAGTTCATCCATGTTATGCGGTGTTTCGTGGGTTCTGCATTATTCTTTAATGCTGCATAGTTTTCCATTGTGTGTATGTACCACAGTTTGGTTATCCATTCTTCCATTAATGGGGACTTAAGTGGTTTCCATTTCTTGGCTACTGAGAATAGTGCTGTGATGAACATGGGTTTGTATGTATCTTTTTGTGTCCAAGTTCTTACTTCTTTAGGTTATACACCTAGTAATGGGATTGCTGGATCAAATGATACTTCTTTTTCCAAGTTTTTAAGGAACTGGCTGGCCCCCGAATTTCTGATTCTAAATATCTTGATTAGGCTCCAAGGGTTTTCATTTCCCATAGGTTCCCTGGTGATGCTGATGCTGCCTATCCAGGAACCACACTTTGAGAACCACTAATGTAAATGCGGCTGAGCCACTGAGGTGTTCATATTTGCATTTTAACACCCAGATGAAGAATGGCAGAAGTAGTGTCAGAACCTGTCTTAACTTTAGGGGGGATAATGAGAATCAAAATCAGTTCAAGTGCTAGTCCCTATGAGGTAGAAGTCAGACATGTACCACCACTCTCCCACTTTTCTTTTTTTTTAAAGCAACAAAACAATTCTGACACTACCTATCCTTCCCATAACATACTCTACTCCTCTTCTGGGTTTGATAATCTGTCACTATGGCCACACAGAACTCATAGACCATGCTTATAGTTAATTGGCTTATTAAGGAAGTAACAGGGTACAATTTGGCATCAATATCAGCAGGCTGTAACTCTAGATCAGGAAGCATGCAGTCAAAGTCTGAAAGGCTCCCCCGAAGAGAGGAGTACATCCTCCCTCCTTCAATACAGAGCAGCTCCCTCAGCTCCTCTGAGGCATGCAAGCAAGCAGGCCCTTTTCTCTTCTGTGCATGCCCTTCTCAGTCATGCAGGCCTCTTTTCAGCCCCTTCAGGACAGGCCTCCTCTCTGCCTCCTCAGGACACCCCTCTCTGCCATCGGTCTCTCCAGTGACCCAGCGCATAGCCATTGTAGCTGTTCTATTCAGTTCTTAGCTGCATTCCTAGCAGCAGGTTTTTGTCAGCCACCACTGGCTTTGCCACAGGCCCTTTTCTGGTCTTTGCCAGTCTTAGGTGTTAGAGCCTTTGACCTATTTCACAGGTCTTTTAGGAGATTTCCTTTCCCTCCTCTCTCTGTTTCTGCTCTCTTGCTTCTCTTGCCTTTTCTCCTTTCCTGCTTCTTTCTTCTTTGTTCTGTCCGCCAGATCTCTGTGGGGTTGGCTGCATATGTAAGCAAACTCCTGGTCAGTTACAAGGCATGGCCCTCCCACCATGGCCATGAACTGACCAATCATCTCTTAGTAGGTCACAAATAGGTAATTTGCACTGTAGGCTATAATCACTTCATTTGCATATGCATATTGATCAATCCCTGGGCAAGCTGCAGCCTCTGAAACTAAAAACTCACTGCCATTGAGTTGATTCTGACTCATAGCAGACTCCCTCCCTTATGTTCTACACGGAAGCTAGTGGGTTTAAATTACTGATCTTTTGGTTGGCAGATGAATGCCTTAACCACAAAACCCCAGAGCTCCTAGAGCTGCAGTGTAGGGTTAGACAAAAAGCATCAAACCACAAGTTATTTACAGCTTACTCAGGAAATGTCTGTCAACCTGTACAAAAGTAACAAACCTTCTGAGGTAGAAAAGTAGGGCAAAGGTAACTCTTAAGGACATAGGGGAAAAGTCTTTCAAGCTGTTTTCCAAAAAAAAAACAAAGCAAGAAACCACATAAATTTCACCACACTAACCTTAAAGCTTTTTATTATAAGTAGCCAGAGTTATTGAGAAATTACCTACTAAAATGAGCTAGCAGTAGTAGTAATGAGACATATACAGTCAGCCCTCTGTATGGGTGGGTTCTGCATCTACTTATTGAACCAAATAGGGATGGAAAATATTCAGGGGTGGAGTGGGGGGAACAATTAAGTTATCAAAGCAATCCCTCAAAGGATAAAGAGAGAACATAAGTGCTATTCACATAACAGTTGCATTGTCTTAGGTATTATCAGTAATCTAGAGATGATTTAATGTATACAGGAGGATGTGCATAGGTTATATGCAAACACTATGCCATTATATATATATATATAAGAGACGAGGATCCATGGATTTTGGTATCCACAGGGATCCTGGAACAAATCCCTTATGGACACCGAGGGATGACTACTAAAACTTCCCTGTAGTATGATATGAATAAGTTCAGAATTTAAGCTCTCTTTAAAGCTTTCTTCTGTACTGTTCTGAGTCATGAAATGTTATCAAGAACATTTAAAATGATTCAAGTGTAAAGTCCATTTAGCTGACTTTAATGAAGGACAGGAAGGTAATCTGAGTCTGTTAAAAGTTGCTCATAATAGTGTACACTTGGGAGTAATATGTTCATAGTAAAGATTGGGAGGTTTTGTCTTTATTTTGTGGTTTGTGTACCTTGTGTTCTTTAGAGTGTAAGAAAATAATTTTAGAATTGAACATATTAAGTAGAACTGTTGAACTATAGAATAAACAAAACATATACACATACATGTACATACATATACACAGAGACACACATGATTGTTACTTAGTGATAAGAACCATGATGATTTCCATTAGAAATTACCTTTATAAGGCAGTGTTGCTCCCTGCCTGAAAGAAGGAGTTAATCTGTAGATCCTAGTGGACTTCTCAGTGTCCTTTCTAACTCTTTGATTTGATTTTCTAGCATTGTAATTCCTAATTTATGAATGATCTATATTTATAGAAGATGAGAGGTTTCTTCCTTGCCTTTGCTGCAAGAGCTCTCAGTAGGGTTTCTCTTTGCCCAGCCCTTGGAGTGTGAGTACTACAGCCCCCTAGTGCCCACTATTCCTTCTGCATTATAGCTACCTAGCCCCTATTCATTCTCTTAAGAAACCAAGGGCTCCTGGAATTTCCATTTCATTCTGTAGTCTCATGATTTCACAGCCAAATCTA
The DNA here is from genome assembly GCF_000298275.1 of Orycteropus afer afer. Taxonomy (NCBI): domain Eukaryota; kingdom Metazoa; phylum Chordata; class Mammalia; order Tubulidentata; family Orycteropodidae; genus Orycteropus; species Orycteropus afer. Next base: position 515,090 of record NW_006921802.1, read on the forward strand.
ACCCCATTTTTGTCCCCCAAGAAAATTTTAGTCAACATATATTCCAATGCCTGAATTTTATGCAAATGAAATTCAGGTCCAGAGATGTTAAATAATTTACCTGGTGTGAAATAGAACTAGGTAGTCATGCATATCAAGAACATGAACTTAGATCTTCTAATTGTCAGTCCAGAACTCTTTCTACTACACTACTTATTCACTCAGGTAGGGGTTACGAGTCATTCTCAAAACTTACAGAACATGTGGGTCAGATCTGTGTTCTTAATATGTAACTCAGATCTATTTAGTTCATAACACTAATTTGGGAGCAGGGCTTTGTCAGTAATTCAGAGTGTGGATTTAATTGATATGGCATGTTACTTTAAAGATACATTTGCAAGCAGGTTAGAGAGCCTTAAACCAATGGAAGTGGTAGAAGTTGTAGCACTTGAGATATTTAAAGGAAGGAAAGAAAAGGTAAGGTGTGCTGTAGTAAGGTAAGGTGTGCTATAGTCACACCCTGATTAGGCAAGACTTTTGAGGTCTTTTTAGTCTTTTCCAATATAAAATGAGTGGTTTCACCATCAACTCCTGCTAAGATTTCTGCTTCCTCAAATACACTTCTGCTAAAGTGGAGTGACACTTTAGACTATGAAATTTGATATTCAGCATGATAAAAGAATATCATTTGTTCTTTTGAAAAAGAACATACAACAGCTTAAAGTTGAAAAGTAAGATAAATTTTTTTTTTTTTTTTACTTCCTGGGCAACTGTTGAGATGATTTGCACATAATTTTGAACAAGTTTGTGAGGATTAGTAACTACTGAGAATTGCTGCCAGCTTCTCTTAAGCCAAGCACCATTTCTCATTTTGAATCTTGACTAAAACTCACTGCCCTCAAGTTGGATCCAACTCATAGCGACCCCTTCTTGGGTTTCTAAGGTGGTATCACTATGGAAGTAGATTGCCCAACCTTCCTTCCAAGGAGTGGCTGGTGGGTTTGAACCACCAGCCTTCTGGTTAGCAGTCAAATGCCTTAGGCATTACACCTTGACCCTAAGTAAATATATTCCTGTTTCCCTAACTCTTCTATCCAGTGGATAAAGCTTCTATTTAAATGTTAGAGGAAAGATTCAAAGGCTTGTTAGTATATCACTGTGGAAAACCCACTGCCATCTAGTTGATTCCAACTCATAGTGACCCCCATTGGGTTTTCGAGGCTGTAAATCTTTATAAAAGTAGATTACCTCATCTTCTTCCTGTGGAGCAGCTGGTGGGTTTGAACCTTAGCCTTCTGGTTGACAGCCAAATGGCTTACACACTGTGCCGCCAGAGCTCCTATCAGTGTGGATAGAGGATGAGAAATGGAGGCCTCAACATTTTCTAGTGAAGAACTATGTTATTCCCAACTTAGATTGCCTAGAGAAAGGAGGAAGAAGACCCAATGTATCCTGGGAAGAGAGGTGGCATTTGCTTCTGAAAGCCAGTGAGGGAAGAGAACCACTTGTTGGGAGTCAGAGGGGATGTGGAACTTATCCAAGTTTTCCCAGTCACATAGGTTATACCTCTGTGTAGCAGTGATTCCAAATGGAGAGAGAATCACAATGTTGCTTCCCCCCAGGGGACATTTGACAGTATCTGGAGACATTTTTGGTTGTCCCAGCTGAGGAAAAGGTTGCTACTGGCATCTAGTGGTCAAGGCCAGGGATGCCACTAAACACCAGTACTGCATAGGCAGCCCTTGCAACAAAGAGTTGTTGTTGTGTGCCGTCGAGTCAACCTCAACTCATAGCGACCCCTCCTTGGGTTTTTGAGGCAGTATCACTATGGAAGTAGATTGCCCAACTTTCCTTCCGAGGAGTGGCTGGTGGGTTTGAACTACCAGCCTTCTGGTTAGCAGTCAAGTGCTTTAGGCACTATGCTACCAGAGTCTAAATGTCAATAGTGCTGAGGTTGAGAAAGCTGCTCTAACCCAACTCTATAATATCCATTAAATTCCTCAGTCATTTTTAGATGCTACTTGTAGGATATGCTTTGGATTTTGATAGTATGCTATGAAGGAAGAAAAGTATTCTACTGATATTTTTTAATACCTGAAAAATGCAGCAGTGCCATTTTAATCCAGTTATAGTTGTAATATTTCTGGAGTCATTTACCAGCATGTTATTTTACTCTACTTTGTGTCATGAGAAGTTGCACTTAATATTTACCCTCTAGTGTTTTTGTTTTACTGTAAGCCATTTTGCTTGCTTAAGGAAGAACTGTGTATCAGACAGAAGATTTATAGCAAAAAGCAGTTCCATGATGTAATTCATTAGGTCTGTTGTAATTTCTTTATAGCCAGAAGAGTTTACCTAGTATGTAATCTAACTGCCTTTTCCAACAAATTAACTCAAATTAACCAATTTCCTCTTGTTCTGACATCAGTAGAATCTAGACTATTTGGGAGGAAAAACAGTAAACATTTATAATTAATTGCTTTAGAATACTATATCACTTCTGTGTTCATATTGGCACCAGTTTAAAGAGCCACCGCCATCCAGTTTTTCACTGTTCATCATCTTGGCCTTCTTTTTTAAACTAGATTAAACTTTTTTTGATTGACTCAGTTTTAACAATGTACAGTGTTACCTAAGACTCTGCAGAGAAACAGCCATATGAATCTAGCGTGAGCTGGATCACAGTTTGTCTCATACCCACTTGCTTACGCTTTTCTTGATGTGAATATTTCTTAGATAAATGGGTCTTAAGGTCACAAACGTATTCATCTGCATTGCTGGATTTACAAGGATTTTTGCATGTCAGAAGCATGGACTACATGAGCACCGTGTTAGTTATTTAGCCCTGAATGTAGCGTAGTTTTCAGAGGCAAAAATAAACATAATTAGCTAAAAAACAAGCTGTTGTTGGATTTGCTAGCAACAAGCTTTGTGGTCAGACAATGGCATCATATCACCCTTTAACAAACAGAACTCATTCACACAAACAGGCAACAGTCAAGCAAAACACGAGAATATTATTCTCAACGTTGCAGCTGGGGTTTAGGAGAAGCCCTTTCCTCTTTCTTTTTCTCTTTGGAATTTGCTTCTAGGCCTTTAAGCTTTCTTGGGTGCGGAAGAATATGGTTGTTGATAAATGGGTGTCAGTTTCCTTCTATGTATGTCTCTCTGTCTTAATTAGCATGTTTTAACCCAAAATTAAAATTGAGATCATCTTGATTTATTTTTTAAAAGGCAACTTTTTGTCCTCAAATTTTAGGGTAATGTTATCCACGAAGTTTAGAATTTAGAGGTATATGTTTTTAAAGTGAAAAATGCTCTCTTCCAAACATGCATTTCTTTAGGTACACACACAAAGCATTTGTGGTAGTTAAATTTGTATGTCAACTTGGCTGGGCCTTATTGAGTGGCTGGGCAGCTGGTGGTAGTTATTCCCCATGATGAGACTGGCAGTCAGCTCCATGGTGGGATCTACCACAAGCGACTGAATAGCTGCCTTTAGGATGTGGTCTGCTTCCTGTATACAAGGAGAAGCCTTGAGGATAGTCTCGAGCATATGGCATGCTTGGACCCTGCATGTAGCTGCATTGTTGTTCAGCAGCCTGGCATGCTCTGCTGACTTTGGAACTTACAATAGACTTGAATTAATAGCCTGCCATGTGGTTTGGTAACCTAGGGACTGTGCCATTTTATTTGTTGACCTTGGGCTTGTTAGCCTCAGCAGCCAGCAGCTGCCTGAGTGAAGAAAAACTCCTAGCTTCAGTGGGCCAGGAGCCAGAGGCAGATCTGAAGCCCAAGGTCAAGGGGCTTTCACACAGCCCCTAGAGCCTGGCACTTTGAACTCAGACTTCTAGCCTCCAGACTGTAAGGGACTAAACTCCTGTTGGTTAAAGCCATCCTATTTGTGGTAATTTCCTGTCAGACCAGGACTAGGTAACCAGAGCAGCATCTTATTTTATAATAGACTAACTTGGTAATTTGGGCACAAACTACATTTACCTTTGTCCTCCCACAAAAGGGTTTCTGAAATAATATTTTTTCTTCTGAAGATAAATGCCAAATTAATAGGTTCTTTGGCAGGGCCTTTCCATTAGCCAAGCATAGGAAAGATTGAAGAACCGTTATTGAAGTCAAATGAAAATATCTCTTCAGCATATATAGGAAACATCCTACAATAGATAACAGCCCCTCTGAGAGGCATCAGATGGTAAAAATGTCTTGAACAAGAACATCTACTGACCTGAAGTCTACCTGTGACTCTCTGTGTTATCACACAGAGTACTAGAAAAGTACTTCTAGAAAAGCTGCTTCTGACAGATAAAAACACTTTATGGTACTATATTCAAGTTGTTTTTTTTTAACCCCCAGTTAATTTATTCAGCCTGCTTAGGTACTATTTTAAACATTTGCACAAATTTTCTAAGTGGGCCATGAAAGAAGGAGTGATCATCCTAGGGAATTGCAAGTCTCCAGCTGAGATATGCTAAACATTACTTAGATTCCACTCTGAGGGGAACCAAGAAACAAAATATAGACTCTCCTCTCTTATTGTTGGTAACCGGAAAAAAAAAAAACCAAACTCACTGCCATCGGGTCGAACCCGACTCATAGCGACCCCTCCTTGGGTTTCCGTGGCGATATCACTATGGGAGTAGATTGCCCATCCTTCCTTCCAAGGAGTGTGGCTGGTGGGTTTGAAATGCTAGCCTTCTGGTTAGCAGTCAAATGTTTCAGGCACTGCGCTACCAGATATATTGTAACTCACCTGCAGAAAGTGGGATTTGACCTGCTTAACTATGTGGTTACTATAGCTAAGGGGATATGTTTATGTACCAGGCCCTGAACGTTATCTAACAGTCTTACTCTTATCTGCTGTCACTGCCATCCATGATTCTAGTTCAGCCTATCCCTATCTCTCTCCTCAGTTACTGCAATCATCTTCCAATTGGTTTCCCTACTAGTAGTCTTTCACCTTCCAGGCTTTTTTTTTTTTTTTT
>NW_006921802.1:520165-522403 GCF_000298275.1 Orycteropus afer afer
CTTCCGTTGGCATCGATTGTAGAACCAAGCAACGTGAATTCCTTGACAACCTCAATCTTCTCTCCATTTATTGTGATGCTGCTCATTGGTCCAGGAAGGAAGATGGGGCAATCTACTTCCGTAGTGATACTGCCTCGGAAACCCAAGGGGGGGTCGCTATGAGTCAAGTCCAACTTGACAGCACATAACAACAAACCTCTTATTAATAAGATCCATTAAATGATTAATAGGTATAGCTTTTCTGTTTAGGTGGAATGAAAAAACTTTGGAAAAATAGTAACAGTTGTAAATCATGAATAGAATTAATGCTTCTAATCACATACTTAAAGATGGTTAAAATGGTAAGTTTTATTTTATTTTACATTAAAATGAAATAATTTTCATAGCAGAACATGACCATTTTTAGTATGTAATAAACTATTTATTAGTAATAAACTATTTCAATTGAATGAGTGTACATCAAAGAATCATACTGAAATGAAAAACAGGTATTTTAGAGTATCTTTTCCTTAAAATATTTTGTTATAAAATATTTACACATTCCAGCCAAACAAAAGATAGGCATATGAGTTGAACATTTACCTCAGGTAGATACACTCTTTGGAGAGAAAAATCATGGGAGAAAGAAGGGCTGCTTATGCACAGGGAGACATCTCAAGGGGCAGGAGTGCATGGAGAGATGGACACTGGGAAGACGTAACTATGGGGAGGAGGTGGGAGGGGAGCTGTTGTATTGAGGTAAACTGTGGTCGATGACATGAGACAAAGTGTATGTGAACTGCTGTATGGAAAGTGAATTTGCTCTGTAAATCTTCATCCAAATCACAATTAAAAAAAAAAAAAAGTAATGTTATAAATAAATAAATATTTACACCAAAAAAGTATAGAAGTAATGTCAAATACTGAGACGAGCTTGTAAGTCCTTCACTAGGACAGTTGACCTGTCAACTTCTGAGAGATTACATTAAGTTTTCCATTTATGTTGAGACTGTAGTGTCACGTGTATAACTTCAGAAATGTTAAATATGTTTCTTTTTTTCCTTCATAGAAAGGGACAGATCGTTTATATGAGCATTCCAGTTGCTCCACTTCTCTGCCAAACTTGGTACTCATCTTTTTTTTTTTTTTTTTTTCCAAATGATTTTGAGTTTTGTTCCACATTGTTCTTCCTTTTTAATCCTATGTCATCTTTTGGGAGCTCTGGTAGCATAGTGGCTAAGGCACTCGACTGCTAACCAGAAGGCTGGCAGTTCAAATCCGCCAGCCACTCCTCGGAAGGAAGATGGGACAATCTACTTCAGTAGTGATACTACTTTGGAAACCCAAGGAGGGGTCACTATGAGTCAGGTCTGACTCAACGGCATATAACAACAACAACATGTCATCTTTTGAAATACAAATCCATTTATGGCATACTCCTGCTCAAAACCCATTGAAAATTTCTCAGTATTTTTGGGCTAAAGACCAAAGTTCTTTCCATGGCTCCTGCCTGCTTCAGGTTTGTTTTGGATCACTCTTGCCCTTGCTTCTTTGTATACTGACCTTCTTTCTGTTCCCCGAAAACTTCTCTCTCTCCTGCCTCAGGGTCTTCACGTTCACATTCGCTGTTCCCTCTGTCTGCCACACTCCACTCTTATTCATGTTTGTCTGAATGAACTTTCCTTAGGGAAAGCCTTGGTTAATATCTCTTGTTAAATAATAGTTCAGTGATATATGTACATCTTCTTCATAGCTCTTAGCATACTTGCAATTGTTCGTGCTATCTTTGCTTTCCTTCATTTCTGGACTTAATACTATGTTCCATGAAGGCAACAAATTGGCCTTATTCACTGCTATGTCCTAAATTCCTATCCAGTATCTGACACATAGTGAGCAGTCAGTACATGATTATAAATGCTTATGCATACATTTCTTCTCTTACACACATGTAAAATATATTTTAGATATCTTTTATATGTATATACACAAATGTACAGAGAGAGTTAGTTCTGGTACCATAGTGCCTAAGACACTTGACTGCTAGCCAGAAGTTTGGTGGTTCAAACCCACCAGCTGCTCTGCAAAAGGAAGATGGGGCAATCTACTTCCATAAAGATTTACTGCCTTGGAAACCTAGTAGGAGTTGCTATGAGTTGGAATCGACTTGATGGAAGTGAATTTGGTGGTTTTATACAAACGTACACATGTACATTAATTTATAAGTGTATATATATGGAGTTTTTTTTTTTTTTTTTTTTT
>NW_006921802.1:523038-534145 GCF_000298275.1 Orycteropus afer afer
TAACACTATGCTACCAGAGCTCCTATCTTGTATCTAGAAACACTAATTGTTTGTATTTGATATGTATATGTATACAGCATGAATTCTGTTCTTTTATATTACTTTGTTTAATGTTCACTGATATTCAGAATATACCGTATCAGACAGTAATCTCTCAGTTACTCTCTTTTGTTTCTTGTCCTCTGACTGGGTACTGTCCATTACTCCTATTCAAGGTAAAGAAACTGCTGCAATGAAAGCTGATCTCCTAAGGGCCCGGAATATGAAAAGGTACATTAACCAACTGACTGTGGCAAAGAAGCAATGTGAGAAGAGAATAAGAATCCTGGGAGGCCCTGCCTATGACCAGCAGGAGGATGGGACCTTGGATGAGGGGGAAGCGCCTCAAAGCCAAAAGGTAGAACTTTGTAGTTTTTTGTTTTGACTGTTTCATGTTTATTATGAACACCGATGTAAGCATATACACACTTTCCTTGTGTTAGATATTATTCACACAATTTGGATTTTATATTTGCAATTTTGAACTCCAGCATAGTTACAGGATCGTCTAGTTACTGGGGTGGGGTGGGAAAAAGAAAATGGAGGAAATAAATTTATTTTACTAGGAACTGAAACTTCTCCTTTGAAAGATTAAATTAGACTTCCAACAGAATATTTTGCTTTAATACCTCAAAAGATTATTAAAATAAACTTTTAAAGAGATATTATTCTAACAATATTGCTTTTAAACTGCTTTTGTATATATAGTGTACTTAGCAAATTTGTCAGTTTATTTGGATGAAGTTTGATTATCTGATGAGCAATCAGACATTCTTATCTGCTTATCAGGGAGAAATTTTGAGTGTAAACATATAGTCCCCACATACATAGTTTTATGTATGCTAAGCTCCCTACATACATACTTTTAACTTAGGACTTGACTTAAGACATATATGTTCCAGAACTAGAGACTCACGCATTTGCTTTTGTGAGTCAAAGAGCTATATTAATTTGTGTCTTTGACGTTCTGGGAATGTTTATTAGTGTGATGGGTTAGGAGTGTATGGGGGTGTATGTGTGTGTGCTTGCATGTATGTGTCTATTTATCTACTCTCTTTTACTCTCCCTCAGTTCCATAGAGGCATAGTTGCAAGGACAAAATGAAGTTATCCATTACCATCTGGATAGAAAGAACCATCTGTGAAGTAGAAAATATATAAATTGTTTTACTTAAATCTCACAAAAACACTATGAAATATGTGCTAATATTTCCAGTTTTTAGTTGAAGAAACAGAATCAATTAATTTGGCTAAGGCCACACAGATAGGAAGAAGCAGGACTAGATACAAACCTGGATCTAGTTGATTCTCAAATATGAGTGCTTTTCATTAAATTATAATGCATTAGTGACTATTTTTGTACAAAAAATCTCTGTGCTGTCTGTTGATACCATGTCTTTAAATCACAAAAACCATAAAAACCAAACTCATTGCCATCGAGTTGATTCTGACTCTTAGCAACCCCCATTGGGTTTGCGAGGCAGTAAATCTTTATGGAAGTTGATTGCCCAGTCTTCCTTTCATAGAGTGGCTGGCACATTTGAACCTCCAACCTTCTGGTTAGTCACATACCTTAGGCACTATGCCACCCAAGCTTCTTAAAATCACAGAGCTTAGGAAAATGTTTTAGCCCCACCTTAGTACCAGTCCTTATTCTCAGGGATGAAGCTTGTCTTTGAAGACCTGGAGCATATGCCAAGATGGAAGGAAATAGTCATAATAGTCCTTGAGGAGCTTAGCTGTACCATCTGGGAATGAGACCTTCACAGGCAGACTCTATCCAAACCCCTCTTTTGTAAAGTAGCACTTAGCCACGAAGAAGCCAACTTCAGTATAATTTCATTCTGGCTAGGGTTTCTGTTCTTACCTGCTCTGATTTTTGTCTCCTTATCTTTTCCTTTTCATTTCTATGAAACACACTTTGCCTCTTACTCCAATGATGAGTTTTTACCTTTTTACATGTTTTTGGCCTGGTGTTACAGTCTCCTTAGAAGTTTTTTCCACACCTTTGGCCCATCCCCAGCACAGGTCATAATACTTCTTCAGTATCTTATACAAGTGATGCAAATGTAGCCCCATGGATCTCTTGTTTTATATAGTGCTCCTCTAACTGCTGGAAATCTATTTATTTTGGTATTAGTAAAGCTGCCTTTCTGAGATTTTGGCTTGGTCGCCCCAAATGAAAACTTCATCTTATGGTGAGCCTTGGAGAGAGTAGATTTGACAGGTTGAATATTATCCCTCTTTCTCTTCTTTCCTAACCTCTGGCCTCTTAAATAAGTCTCTTTCTCTGTCGCACTCTCTCTCTCTCTCTCTTTTTTTTCCCATAGATGAAATCCTCACCTTGTGTCCTGTTCATTTGTTCTTTCAGTATACATTTATTTAAGACCCACTATCTATTGGCGGTTCAAACCCACCAGCCACTCCTCGGAAGAAAGGTTGGGCAATCCTACTTCCATAGTGATACTGCCTCGGAAACCCAAGGAGGGGTCACTATGAGTCGGGGCCGACTCGACGGCACATAACAACAACAACAACAACATCTATCAGATACTAGATACTAAGATACAAAATAGGTAAGATAGAGTCTCTGCTCTCAAAGAACCACATATAATTAGAAAATTAAGAATAGCTGATCTGGTAGAGTTGTGAAATATATAATTAGAAGAGGCACCTAATGGCTTGCTACTTAATCAAGAGAACCTATTGAGTGATGTGCTTTTAGATGAAAACCTAGAGAAAGATAAAGACCAGCTCATTTTAAGAATGTGATCTTAGTATAGGTTATCTGGTAATGTCTACTATAAGTAACTTAATCCAGAGCCAGCTCCATTTCTTATTCTTTCTTCCTCCCAGCTACTTAGGAGAAGAGAAACAATTTCTGTTGTAACAATTTTTTCTCAGAGTAAAACCATTTCTTCTAGTCATCAGGCTGGAAGGCTTAGATGATATCATAGAATGTAAATATTTCTGCTGGTTTGCTATTCTAGAGGGAAGACTTTCGTTATTTTGGGGCCATTCTGTTACCTTCCTAAGTGGTTAAGGCAGCTTTCCTATAATCTAATTGTATCTGATCTAGAGGAATCACCACTAACTTTATTTCAGAATTTACACTTCAAATTAGAAGAATCCTTCAATTAAAAGAAAGAGATGGCCAGGGTGGGTTTTTTTTTAAAGAGCAAAACATAATTCTACACTCTCTATAAGAAACTAAATTTAAATATAAAGAAAGGCACAGATAGATTGAGAGAAAAAAAGCATACATGCAAACACTAAGCATAAAAAATCTAGAGTGGCTGATAATAACATCAGACAGTGTAAACATTAGAACAATGAATATCATCAGGAATAAAGAACATTTCATTATGATAAAGGGGCAAATTCATCAAGAAGATATAATAATCCTAAATATATATACACTCATTAAGAGAATTTCAAAATACATGAAGCAAAAACTGGCAGAACTTAAAGGAGAAAAAAAATTCACAATCATAGTTGAAGATTTCAACACCTCTATGTGAGTAATTGATAAATTACGTAAAGATAAAATCAGTAAGGATATAGAACATGTGAATAACACTAACAACAACTGGAATTATGGAAGACTCCACACAAAACAGCAGTGGAATACACATTCTTCTCAAATATAAATTAAACATACATTAATAAAGGCTGTATGCTAGTCTGTAAGTCCTAAGAAATTTAAAAGGATTAAAACAATATGGAGTTATTCTCTAACAACAACAGAGTTATGCTGGAAATCAGCAATAAAAAGAGATCCATAATCCGCAGATAATTGGAAATGAAACAACACATATCTAAATAAGAAAAAAAAGAGTCAAAAGAAATCATAGGGAAATTAGAAAGTATTTTGAATAGAATGAAAATAAAAATACAATATATCAAAATTTCTGGGATGGAGTTAACCCAACCCATAGAAGCAAATACACCATTGTTAATGCTTATAATAGAAAATAAGAGAGGTCTTAAATTAGTGATACAAGCTTCTACCTTAAAAGTTACAAATTAAAATAACCAGAAGGAAGAAAATAATATAAGTATAGAAATCAGTGAAGTGTAAAACAGAAAGGCAATATAGAAAATCAGTGAAGCCAAACGTTAGTTATTTGAAAAGAGCAATAAAATTTATATATTCTGGTTAGAATTATGAAGAAAAAAAGAAGACAAAAATTACCAATACTAATATGCTTGTTAAATTGGTGTGTCAACTTGCCTAGGCCTGGTTGAGTGGCTGGGCAGCTGGATGTAGTTATTCCCCATGGTGATATTGGTAATTAATTCCATGGTGGAATCTATTGTTGTTATGTGCTGTCAAGTTGGTCCCGACTCATAGCGACCCCTCCTTGGGTTTCTGAGGCAGTATCACTACGGAAGTAGATTGCCCCATCTTCCTTCCAAGGAGTGGCTGGGTGGAATCTATTAGAGCAGCTGAAAAGCTGCTTGAAGGATGTGGTCTGTTTCCTGTATATAAGCAGCAGTTTTGGGAATGGTCTCTAGCTTTTTGACATACTTGAGTCCTGCATGTAGCCGAGTCGTTGTTCAGCAGCCTGCCATGCACTGCTGATCTTAGGACTTTTTCTAGACTTGAATTAGTGGCCTGCCATGTTGTTTGGTGATAATGGGAATGTGCCTTTTTACTTGTGAACCTTGGGCTTGTCAGCCTCAGCAGCCAGCAGCTGCCTGAGTGAAGAAAAGCCTCTAGCTTCAGTGGGCCAGAAGCAAGAGACAGAGCTGAAGCCCAAGGTTGAGGGGCTTTCACCCAGCCCTAGAGCTTGACACTTTGAACTTGGACTTCTAGCTTCCCAAACTGTTAGAAAGTAAACTCCTGTTTGTTCAAGCCATCTCATTTGTGGTATTTTCCTGTCAGAGCGGCACTAGGTAACCAAAACAACTAGGAATGAGAGAAAGGACGTTGCTACAAATCCTACATATATTAAAAGGATAATAATGGAATATTAAATAGCCAAAACAAATATAAACTTTGATGAAATAGATAAATTCCTTGAAAGGCACAAGTTACCAAAACTAACCTCAAAAAGAAATAGAAGATATAAATAATCCTAGATGTAAAAGAATTTGTAAATTTAAAACCTTCCCACCAAGAAAACTGTAGGCTCAGGTCATGTCACTGGTGAATTCTATTAAACATTTAAGAAAGAGAGAATACCAATTTTAACCAAACTTTCAAAAAATAGAGACGAAAGTGGGAGTTTTTCAGCTCAATGTATGAGGTCACAGGGAAAAATGTTAAAAGCAAAAGTAACCACAGACCAATATCCCTCATGACCCTAGGCAGAAAAGACCTTAACAAGGTATCAGCAGATTGAATCTGGCATGTATAAAAAAGAAAATAAATACATTATGACCTAAATGAGTTTATAGAGGAATGCAAAACATTAGAAAACAGTGTATTCTACCATATCAACATAGTAAAAAAAGAAAATAAGATCATCTTAATAGATGCAGAAAAAGCATTTGGCAAAACTAAACATCTTTTTACAATAAAAACTCAGCACAGTAGGAATAAATGGGAACATCCTCAATAAAGAGCATGTACAAAATGCTTAGAGTTAACCTCATACTTAAAGGTGAAATATTGAACCCCTTCATCCTAATCAGACACAGGGCCAAAATATTTAAGGTCCACTGTACTGGACATCCTAGCTAGGGCAGTAAGCCACAGGGTATGTATGTGTAGGAGGAATTGTGCAAATTGGAAAATGAAGTAAAACTATATATATTTGTGGATGACATGATAGTATATATAGAAAATCCTAAGAAATCCAAAAACAAGTACTAGAACTAACAAATTTAGCAAAGTCACAGAGTACAAGGATGATCATCAAATACAATTGTAGCTCTGTGGAGGGTCGATGAAAGAGGGGAAGGCCTTCAACGAGATGGATTGACACAGTGGCTGCGATGATGGTCTCAAGTATAGCGGGGATCGTGGACCTGGCGCGGGATCGGGCAGTGTTTCGTTTTGCTGTGCATGGGGTCACTATGAGTCAGAAATGACTCGACGGCACCTAACAACAACAATAACAAAATTTTATATCGAACAATTGAAAAGTGAAATTAAAACTACTTCATTTACATTAGCATCCAAAAACATGAAATAGAATGCTTAGTGTTATATTTTTTAAAAAACAACATATTCAATGTCTGTATACTGTCACTGAAAGATACAGGCAGTCCCCATATTATGAGCAAGTTTCATACCTAAGTTGGTCTTTCAGTTGAATTTGAATGTAATATGAAACAGTTAGGTACAGTTCTTATCTAATGTCAGTCAAGTATTTTTCTTAGTATAAACTATACCTTTCTATGCATAAAAAAAATTAAAGAAACACTTCAAGATACACTAAAAATCTTTAATGTACTAATACAGTAGTAATAATGTTTTGATGCACATCACAAAGTAACGCCTATTTGTTACTACAAACCATTGTATGTAGCTCAAGTTTTTAACATAATAGGCCTTTCAGATGTTGGTTCCTATGGATTGTATGGAAGTTGGGTATTCATAACCCAGGGACTGCCTATATTAAAGAAGTATTAAGTAAATGAAGATGTATATCATTTCCATGGATTGGAAGACTTAACTTCTTTTTTCCTATGTTATTTCTCTCCAAATTGATCAAAGATTCTACACAATCTTAATTAAAATTCCAGCAGGATATTTTGGTAGAAATTGAAAACCTGCTTCTAAAATTTAGATAGAAATGCAGAGGAACTAGAATAGCCAAAATGTTCCTCAGAAAGAATAACAAAGTGGAAGGACTTATATTATGTAAGTTCAGGCATTACTATAAAACTGAAAACAAAACAAAAATCCAATCTGTTACCGTTGAGTTAATTCCACCTCATAGGGACCCTGTAGAACACAGTAGAACTGCTGCACTGGGTTTCCAAGACAGTAATCTTTACAGGCGCAGACTGCCACTTCTTTCTCCCACGGGGCAACTGGTGGTTTCTAACCGCTGACTTTTGTTGCAGCCGGGTTCTTAACCATTCATACAGATAGATATATACAGATCAATGAAACAGAATCGAGTCCAGAAATTGTGTATGATCAGTTGATTTTAGACAAAGATGCCAAAGAAAATTCAGTTAGGGAAAAGATTAATTTTTTCAATAAATGATACTGAAACAACTGAATATCCATATGGGGGAAAAAAGTACATTAACCATTACCTAATGCCATAAACAAAAGTTAACTTGAGATGGATCATAAATCTAAATGTAAAAGCTGAAACTATAATGCTTTTAGACAAATACATTGAGTAAAAAAAAAATGTAAGACCTCAGGGCAAGTAAAGATGTCTTAGGGCACAAAATGCATTAAACATAAGATGAAAAATTGATAGGTTAGATTTCATCAAAATTAAAAATTTCTACTCAGCAGAAGATGCCATTGAAAAACTGAAAGGCAATCCACAGACTGCAGAAAATATTTGCAATAGATATATTCAACGAAGGATTTATATCTATAATATATAAAGAAATTTTACAGCTCAATAAGAAGAGAATTCAGTTTAAAAATGTGTAAAAATAGATGTGAATACATATCTATTTATGTAGTCAGTAAGTATGTGGAGCACTAGAATACTCACACATTGCTGTTGGGATTATAAAATAGTATAACTACATTAGAAAACAGCTTGGCCTTTGTGTGTGTATGTGTGTGTGTGTGTGTGATTTGGGTGAAGATTTACAGAGCAAATACACTTTCCATACAGCAGTTCACATATACTTTGTCTCATGTCATTGACCATTGTTTATCACAATGCAACAGCTTCCCTCCCACTTCCTCCCCATAGTTCCCTCTTCCCAGTGTCCATCCCTGCATACACTCCTGCCCCTTGAGCTGTCTCCCTGTGCATAAGCAGCCCTTCTTTCTCCCATGATTGTTCTCTCCAAAGAGTGTATCTACTTGAGGTAAATGTTCAACTCATATGCCTGTATGTTGTTTGGCTGGAAACCACAGGTATGGGTTCAGTTCCAGACCTGAAGGGCAGCTAGGGGCCATAGTCTTAGTGGTTCCACCAACCTTGGCCATTTTTAATAAACATGTACCTAATCATGCAACCCAGCAGTTCCAGTCCCAGAGAAATTAAAACATGTATTCACTCAAAGACTTACACACAGATATTCATAGGAGATTTTTCATAAGAACCCCAAACTTGGACAAAAACCAAATATCTGTTACCCAGTGGAATGGATAAACACATTGTGATATATTTGTCCTATGAAATTCTACTCTGCGATTAAAAGGAATGAACTAGTGAAGCACATGATAGATGAATATCAGTAACATTACACTGAATGAAAGAAGTTAGGTATAAAACAGTATATTATATATATGGTAGAGTAGTGCCTAAGGTACTTGACTGCTAACCAGAAGGCTGGTGGTTTAAACCCACCAGCCACTTCTCCGAAGGAAGGTTGGGTAATCTACTTCCATAGTAATACCACCTCGGAAACCCAAGGAGGGGTCACTATGAGTCAGGTCCAACGCAATGGCACATAACAACAACAACAACAACTAGAAAAGAAAAACCTAATCTCGAATGACAGAAAATAGGTCAGAGGTTGCCTGGGGCTGGGGATTGGCAGAGCATTGACTAGCATGGGGCACGGTTTTGGGGATGATGGGAATGATCTCTGCCTTCATTATGGTTATGTTGTTGTTATTGTTATTTGCCGTCGAGTCGGCCCCGACTCATAACGACCCCTCCTTGGTTATAGGGGTATGTAAAATTGTCAAAGCATATTTAAATATAGATTTAAATTGGATACATTAATTTTAATTATACCTCAGTAGAGTTTGTTTTTGAAACATTAAAAATAATAGAGAAACATACACCACTGAGACTATCTGGGCAAAAATAATTCATAGTTAAGGCAGAAGTATCCTCAAATATGACATTCTCAACCAAGATCCATTCCCCTACCCCAGTGAAAAAGAAAAAATAAATTAGTTGAATGAATTATGTTTTAGTACCTCATCTTTAATGTTGTTGTTGTTATGTGCCGTCGAGTCGGCCCCGACTCATAGCGACCCCTCCTTGGGTTTCCAAGGCAGTATCACTACGGAAGTAGGATTGCCCAACCTTCCTTCCAAGGAGTGGTCATCTTTAATAGGCTACTGTAATTTAAAAAACATGTTTCAAGCTTCTGAAAAGATAATTATTTTCTAAACAATGGACTAGAAGTTTTATTTTTCTGTGCTGGTTCACAGCCACTTGTCTGTCAGCTTATTGTTCTTTGGTGGCTTGTGTGTTGCTGTGAGGCTAGAGGCTATGCCACTGGTATTCCAAATACCAGCAGGGTCACCCATGGTGGATGGGTTTCAGCAGTTCTACCAGACTAAGACAGACTTGAAGGAAGGGGCCATCTACTTCTCAAAGAATTGGCCAGTGAAAACCTTATGAATGGCAGTGGCACACTGATATTTTACTGGAAAACTTTATGAATAGCCCTGAGACATTGTCGATACAGTGTTGGAAGATGAGCCCCTTGGGTTGGAAAGTACTCAAAATATGACTGAGGAGGAGCTGCCTTCTCAGAGTAGAGCCGACCTTAATGATGTGGATGGACTAAAGCTTTCAGGACCTCCATTTGCTGGTGTGGCATGACTCAAAATGAGAAGAAACAGCTGGAAACATCCATTAATAATCAGAATGTGGAAGGTGTGAGGTATGAATCTAGGAAAATTGGAAATTGTTAAAAAATGAAATGGAATACATAAAGATCAATATCCTAGGCATTAGTGAGCTGAAATGGACTTGTCTTGGCCATTTTGAATCAGACAACCGTATCACCTACTATGCCGAGAATGACAAATTGAAGAGGAGTGGTGTGGCGTTCATCATCCGAAAGCGTGTTTCAAGATCTATTCTGAAGTACAGTGCTGTCAGTGATAGGATAATATCCATACACCTACAAGGAAGACCAGTTAATAGTATTGTTACTCAAATTTATGCCCCAGCCACCACAGCCAAAGACAGAAATTGAAGATTTTGTTTTACCAACTTCTGCAGTCTGAAATTGACCAAGCATACAATCAAGATGTGTTGATTATCACTGGTGATTGGAATGCAGAAGTTGGAAATGAAGAATCATGGGTAGTTGGAAAACAGGCCTTAGTGATAGAAGTAATGCTGGAGATTGCATGATGGAATTTTGCGAGACCAACTTACTCATTGCAAATACCTTTCTACAATAACATAAACGGCGGCTATACATGTGGACTTTGCCAGATAGAGTACACAGGAATCAGATCAACTACATCTGTGGAAAAAAGTGATGGAGAAGCTCATCATCTTCAGCCAAAACAAGGTTAAGAGCTGACTTTGGAACTGACCATCAACTGCTCATATGCAAGTTCTATTTGAAGCTGAATAAAATTAAAACAAGTCCACAAGAGCCAAAATATGATCTTTATTATTTCCCACCTGTGTTTAGAGTCATCTGAAGAACAGATTTGACACATTGAATACCAATGACCAAAAACCAGACGTATTGTGGGATGACATCAAGAAAGAACATCATACATGAAAAAAGCAAATGGTCATTAAAAAGATAGGAGAGGGAGAAAAGACCAAGATATATGTCAGAAGAGACTCTGAAACTTGCTTTTGAGTGTAGAGTAGCTAAAGCAAATGGAAGAAATGCTGAAATAAAAGAACAGAAGGTTTCAAAGGTCAGTCTGAGAAAACAAAGTAAAGATGAAATGTGCAAACAACTGGAGTTAGAAAACCGAAAGGGAAGAACATGCTTGGCATTTCTCAAGTTAAGAGATGGAAAAATTCAAGCCTCAGGTTGCATTATTGAACAGTTCTGTGGTGAGAATAGTGAAAGATGCAGGAAGCATCAAAAGAAGATGGAAACTGTGATAGTTGAAGATGTGTCAACTTGGGTGGACTCCAGTTGTGAGTGGTGGTTCCCATGATGGATCACATAACTGAGTTCTAAGTGGCCGGTCTGCCTAAGGGGAGTTTCCCCAGGGGTGTGGCCTACCTGCAATGCTATCCCAGGGACAA
>NW_006921802.1:539884-549278 GCF_000298275.1 Orycteropus afer afer
TTGGGCCCCATCCCCCTCCAGAGACAAACTTTTCAGCTTGAACTTGTCGGCTTCTACATGCTTGTGAGCCATTTATCTAAGATAAATTTCTCTCTCTCTCTCTTTCTCTCTCTATAAATATATATATATATACTTTGCTGGTTTTTGTGTTTCTGTAGAGAACCCAATCCAACACAGAAAGAATGCAGAGTCACTATCAAAAAGAAATTGGGCAATGTCCAGCTTATTTCAGGAGGCAGCATATGCTCAAGAACTTATTGTATTGAAGGAAGAAGGACATGCTGTACTGAAGGAACTGGCAAAAAACAAGGCTCCAGGAATTGACAGAATACTCACTGAGATGTTTCAATCAGTGGATGCAGTGGTGGGGGTGCTTACTCATCTATGCCAAGAAATTTGGAAGACTACTACCTGGCCAACTGACTGGAAGAGATTGGTATTTGTGCCAATCCAAAGAAAAGTGTCCCACAGAATGTGGAAATTATTGAACAATGTCATTAATATCACATACAAGTAAAATCTTGCTGAAGATAATTTAAAAATGGTTGAAGCAGTATATCCTTCCAGAAATGCAAGCTGGATTCAGAAGAGGACATGGAATGAGAGATAACATTGATGATGTCAGATGAATCTTAGGTGAAAGCAAAAGAATGCCAGAAATAAGTTTACCTGTGTTTTATTGACTATGCAAAGGCATTTGACTATGTAGATCATAACAAATTATGGATAATGCAAAGAATGGCAATTCCAGATCCCTTTTGTGGTGGTTAAATTTGTGTGTCAACTTGCCTGGGCCTGGTTGGGTCGCTGGTCAGCTGGTGGTAGTTATTCCCCATGATGAGACTGGCAATCAGTTCCATGGTGGGACCTACCACAAGCAGCTGAGTAGCTGCTTTAGGGATGTGGTCTGTTTCCCGTATATAAGAAACATCTTTGGGAATGGTCTCTGGCTTATGGCATGCTTGAATCCTGCATGTAGCTGAATCATTGTTTAGCAGCCTGCCATGCTCTGCCAACCTTGGGTCTTTCAATGGAGTTAAATTAATGGTCTGCCATGTGATTTGGTAACATCGGGACTGTGCCTTTTATTTGTCAACCTTGGGCTTGTCAGTCTCAGCACCCAGCAGCTGTCTGAATGAAGAGAAGCCTCTAGCTTTAGTGAGCCTGGAGCAGGAGGCAGAGCTGAAAGCCCAAGGTTGAGGGGCTTTCACCCAGGCCCTGGAGCCTGGCACTTTGAACTTGGACTTAAAGCCTCCAAACTGTAAGAGAGTAAAACTCCTGTTTATTAGGGCCATCCCATTGGTGGTATATTCTTGTCAGAGCAGCACTAGGTAACCAGAACACCTTAGCTCATGAGGAACCTGTACATAGACCAAGAGGCTATTGTTCAAACAGAACAAGAGGATACTGCATGGTTTAAAATCAGAAGGGTGTATGTACATCAGAGTTGTAGCCTTTCACCATACTTACTCAGTCTGTATGCTGAGCAGATAATCCCAGAAGCTGGACGATATGAAGAAGAATGTAGCATAAAGATTGGAGAAATAACCGTTAATAACCTGCAATATGCAGATGACATAACCCTGCTTGCTAAAAGTGAAGATGACTTGGAGCACTTACTGATAAAGATCACAGACTACTGTCTTCAGTATGGATTACATCTCAACATAAAGAAAACGAAAATCCTCACAACTGGACTAATAAGCAACCTAACTATAAATGGAGAAACAAAATTCTTAGGGGTTTCATTTTATTTGAATCTACAGTCAACACCTATGGAAGGAGCAGTCAAGAAATCAGACATCTTGTTGCACTGGCCAACTCTACTGCAGAAGATCTCCTTAGAGTGTTGAGAAGCAAAGATATCACTTTGAAGACTAAGGTGTGTCTGACCTAAGCCATGATATTTTCAGTTGTCGCACTCTCAACAAAATGGGCTGACACAGTGCCTGCAGTTATGGGCTCAAGCATTGCAAGGATTGTGAGGATGGTGCAGGTCTGAACAGTGTTTATTCTGTTGTACACAGGGTTGTTACGAGTTGGAGCTGACTCTATGGCACCTAACAACAACAACAGCAAAGGATTGAGAACAGCCCAGCATTTAGAGCTGGGGAGACACTTTTAAGCAAAAGCTGGTGAGCTTAAATGGGAATTTTGAATGATGGCCTCAGTACCAACTGGGTTTGAGATTAGTTTGTAGGAGATATGTGTGAAGTGCCAGGGTCAACAAGAGCCAATGGTGATTCAGTCAAGAAAGAGGTACTAAATGGATTGCCGAGGAGAAGAATTTTTTGAATAAGAGTCAGGAAGCTAGCTGCTTGATCCAGCTTTACAAGTATACATTAATATAATAGTAAAAAATGATCATTATCAGATGATTTTTGCTTATATTCAGTTGTATATTCTAGTCTGTCATAGTAACTGCAGTTGGTAAAAATGTAAAATCAGCATTGCACATTTAATTTGTGTACTGTCATTTCATTTCACCCAACGAAAAGCTATTCTGTGCCATTTATTCCTGTCCTTAGATAGTTGGCTTGCACTGACTGCCGATTCTACACGACAGGGAAGAATATGGATGTCTCTCTGGGACAACTCTGCCATTAGAAAATAGGAAAATAAGTCCAATAATTGTGCTGCTGACAGTGGGTTCTTAACATAATTATTGTGCACCTCTGTTATCTGCTGTGTTGTTGTCAAGGGTTAATGAATATTTACTTTTTAAACAGCTGTATTGAAGTATCATGGCATACAATACACTGGACATATTTAAAATCTACAATTTGATAAGTTTTAGTATATATGTACACCCATGAAACCATCAAAACAGTCAAGATAGTAAACATATCCAACACCCATAACAATTCCTTGTGCTATGTGGTAATCCTCCCTGACCTCAGCTGAGAGTCATGAGCTATCCTTTTATCTGTATTTACTATTCTAGAAAGTGACCTCTTGACTAGCCTGAATTTTAACACCTGTGAATACCTTCTCTTTATCAGCCAAACTCCTGGTTAAGGCCCTTCCTGATTAGTTATGGTTGTTGTCTTTACTGTGATTCTTAACAATTGTTATAATTCTTAGAGAAACCTGTAAAATAGGTAATATTATCCCATTTTACAGATAAAGAAACTGAGGCTTAGGTAAAATAACGCAGAGAGAATGGGACTAGAAAGTAGCAGCATCAGGAATCATCCTCAATATGTCTACTCCAAAGCTTAAGCAATTTAACTGTACCATGTTACCTTCTTATCTTGCTTTGTTTCATTCCAACATGAGAATAAAAAACCTGTTTTGCCTTGTTATTTTTAAGAAGGGAGCACCTTCAAAAATCCTTCAAAAGGGAAAGATGGGAGGAAAAGCTTAAACAAAAAGGAGAAGAAACAATGAAAATATTTTGGGTTTGGAAATCAGTGGTAGTAAATGTCTGACCTCTTTTCTAAGATGATTTTTCATATCACTTTATTTTTTTGATCCAAGATCAATCCAAAATGAATACTGTTGTGTGTAGTCCAGGACTCTACACTTCTGTCTGAAATGGTTTCCTGGCTGTTTCTCTTGCTACTAGAGTTCTAGCAGAGCTTTAAATACCTATTTCCTTCTTGACTTTCATACTTTTTAGTTTGCTGGGTTTTTTGGCGTGGGTAGGGTGCTGAATACAGATCGGCTAGATTCCTAAAGAGAGGAGGGATGCTTAGTTATACTTCAGATATATTTGCTGTCATTTATTTGTATATATTTACAGTTTTGGAGCTCAACAGAGAATGTTCATATGACAAAATGAAGGAATCTAAAATGTCCTCATATTTTAGAAGATATTTTAGACTTGTTAGATCTGTATCTGCTTTGGAACTCTTTTCAAACTAAGTGAATTTGTACTGGGAAGACGTTCTTAGAATGTATTGACTGTCTGTTCTGTTATCTT
Organism: Orycteropus afer afer; assembly: GCF_000298275.1. Taxonomy (NCBI): domain Eukaryota; kingdom Metazoa; phylum Chordata; class Mammalia; order Tubulidentata; family Orycteropodidae; genus Orycteropus; species Orycteropus afer. The sequence continues at coordinate 543,810 of NW_006921802.1, forward strand.
CTTGTCACATCCCTCCCATGTTTAAAATAAATATAACTTAAGTTATCTGTCCTCTAGAGCCAAAGTTAAGATGAGTTCCTTCAAACCCCTTTGGAACATGTGCAATTAGGACTCATGCTTCAAAATGCTTTATTGCTAGGGTTTACACAAAGTAAAGACAGATTCTGTGATATCTCAAAGTGAAGACACTAACCTAAATACATGAGTTCTGAAATACTGTGGAAACTAAATACTGATGTCTGGAGCAAGTGATGGCCATCACCTTTGGTTAGTTACCAGAAGTTGTTAGAAAAATGCCCGTTTTTTTCTGCCTATAAAACAGATTAAGTGAAGACCTACTAATTGTTGGTGGTGGAATAGTTGAATGTGCACTGATTGCATGTACTTTATTTCAGAATCATCTTACTGGTAACATTTCTGAAAATTTGCCACTGCCACAATCTTAGTTTTAAGAATCTCAAAATATGTGCTTTTATTTAATTACATTTGAATTCTATGTGTTAATAGATGTCTTTTCTTATTATTAAATCAGAACTGAGGATATGGGCCTTAAATCCCTTCTAAATTTAGAAATTTTTCCTAATTAATTGAGTCATGAATTATTATTAAGGTCATCTGTTTTTTGTATTATGGCAGTCCACACTGAAGATTATTCTCACTGTCTTCAAATAGTTTGCTTTTTCTTTCTCTGTGAGCATTTAAAAAAAAAAAATCATGCAAAATAGTAAATACCCTTAATGGTCACCAGCAAGGGAGTAGTTGAATTTTAGTACATCTATACAGTATAGTATTATGGACCATTAAAATGATGGCTGTAAAAGATCTGTTAACGAACGTGATATCTCAAGCAAAAATGCCAAACTAATTAGACACCGGCTTTATACTCATCTCTTCAGTTTATTATTATTATTATTGATAGTTATCACTTTGAGAATAGAATATACATCACACGGAACAAGGATTTTTATGTTTTATTGCCTAGAGCTGTGCCTTATACATAATAGATGCCAGATAAAGCTTTGTTGAATGAAGAATATTGATGTGTGTGTTTTTTTTTAATTTGCATTTTGAATATTCAGTAAGCTTTATCATACTTAAATTTTAGATGAGAGAGACATTTAAATTTACTAGGTGTGCCATATTCCATTGACAATGAACTTAAATATGAGGCATTTTTTTTTTCTGAGTGTGGAAATTGAGCCTTTGCAAGTTAAAGCAAACTGATATTTAATATTTACATTTGTTTAATTTTTTCTTTTCTTTTTTTAACTTAAATTATCTTAATAGATTCTTCAATTTGGAGATATCTTGGCCAACACATGCTACCGAGAGCACTTTCAAATATACATGGAAAGGATGGACAAGAGAGCTCTGATTAGTTTTTGGGAGTCTGTGGAATATTTAAAGACTGCTAACAAGGTAGTGCATATAGGTTCAAGAGAGAATTCATTACTCACTGATGAAAACTTGCATGTTAGGCAATATATCTGTGTACCTCTATGTATCTATAAGATAAATATGAAATTATCTTTAATGTATATACATATACATTAAAAATTATTATAAACCAGTTATTATATTGACATTATGTACTAGTTTATACTGGTAAATGAAATAAGATTTTATTTTTATAGAAGATCCTTTTTAATGTGTAGTCAAGGTGAAAAAAGATTTATAAAGAGACTAAAAGATTTAAAAATAGACTAAAAAATTTAGTTTTTCAAAAGTAGCAATTTTTTTAAGATACTGGTAAAAGCATATACATTTCACATTGTTCTTATTTATAATAAATTTGTCTTGTCATGTACCTCAGTCTCAGAACCATAGTAGCCATTTTTATATCATAATGGGCCCATTTTACACTACTCTTCCCCTTTTATTTCCTTTACAAACAGGAAAGCATTTACTCAAAAAAGAAGTTATATGTACTTCTCACAATGAAAAACCCAGCAATAAGCATTGTGTTTTACACTTGGCATGGTTCTTGATATGTATTTAAGAATTAAATTAATGTGAAATATATATGCATGTGTGTATTTATAAACATACATAGCACTGTTTATAACATATGGTATGTATATAATAAACATATATTACATAAATAACATTTTGTGAGGCTTATTAAAATAACAAGGAGCCCTGGTGGTGCGATGTTAAGTGTTCGACTGCTAAACTAAAGGTTGTGGACTTGAACCCACCAGGAGCTCTGCAGGAGAAAAGATCTGTGATCTGCTCCTTTAAAGATTATAGCCTGTGAAACTCTATAGGGCAGTTGTGCTGTGTCCTAAAGGGCCACTATGAGTTGGAATTGATGGCACACAATAAAAACATTACAATAGCACAAAGAGCATTTTGTACATTGGATTAGGTATTTGCACTTAATGTAAGTGTTGCTAGAGCAGAATGACAATTTAAAATACGTTGGCTAAGGCAGTACATCCAGTTTTGTGATATCTTTAAATCTGTTTCTTTGGAATGCCTTTCATTCTTAACTTGAAAAACTCAATTTACTTATAAGCTACAAATTATGTCATTTTACCCAGTATTGTATTTGCCAGGTGTTTTACTCATGTTATTTAGTAGGCTTGACTCCACATATCTTTTGGCTGCTCTCAAGGGGATATTGTGAACAACAGTCTAAAGAGTTTTCTAAACTATTGAAAACTTCATTGGAATAAGAGCATGTAGCCTCTTCAAGTCACTATATTTTGACCTAGCAACACTCATTTGGTTCTAAAAGTTCTGGGATATTTGTTAAATTAGTTATATTCAGTAAGTTGTGTGTCTTTGTTTTTATGACTGTTGAAGACTTTGCATTATGCTCCTAAAGTTACTGAGGTGTATGTAGAGGTTATGTAATGATTATATTAATCGGGATAGATATGTGAATTTTCAAAATAGGCTGATGACCTAAATTAATGTTTAAGACTAAGCTTTATAATTTAAGCTTGTAAGCTTGATTACAATGAAATATGTAATCATTCTGAAGAATATTTATCTTCTTAAATACATAATTATTAGGCAGATTTCTAGATTAGATATTTGTTGTTTGCCGTCGAGTCGGCCCCGACTCATAGCGACCCCTCCTTGGGTTTCCGAGGCAGTATCACTACGGAAGTAGGATTGCCCAACCTTCCTTCCGAGGAATGGCTGGTGGGTTTGAACCGCCAGCCTTCTGGTGAGCAGTCAAGTGCCTTAGGCACTATGCTACCAGAGCTCCTAGATTAGATATGGCACTTCTAATTATAATTATTTGTATTATATAGAAGATCAAATTGAATTGTACTGAGAAATTATATCCCTGTGGACTTGACATGTATAAAAAGGAATTCTGCAATAAGAAGACTGTTCTGATTCTTATTTATTCCCTCCAATGAGTATTTAAAGAAATTGCACATATGAACTATTTAACATGAAGTGTTTGTTTTAAGAAACTAGGTTTTTTTTTCCCCAGGGTCTGACATTTTCCCCTTGGCCCTGAATGTGGACACTAAAGTCCCACACTGGTAGCAGTATACAGTCTGAATGTCTACCCTTCCAGCTTTGAAATGTAGAGAATTCAGAGGAAAATAGTTTCTCTCAGAGATGATATTTCTTACTTTTCTCTTTCTTCATCTTCCTGTCTTTTCAGAATGAAATTCCACAATTAGTTGGTGAAATTTATCAGAATTTCTTTGTGGAGAGCAAAGAAATATCTGTGGAAAAATCACTTTACAAAGAAATCCAGCAATGTCTTGTAGGAAATAAAGGTATTGAGGTATTCTGCAAAATCCAGGGAGATGTTTATGAGACCCTAAAGGATAGGTATTATCCTTCATTTATTGTCAGTGACCTGTATGAGAAATTGATGACAAAAGAGGAAGAAAAACGTGGCTCACAGTTGATTTCTGACAAGGATGAAATGGTGAGTCATTGAATTTTCTGTTTGCTTTTCAGTGGATGATCTTGGAATATGATTGTTGTTGTTATGTGCTGTCAGGTTGGACCCGACTCATAACGACCCCTTCTTGGGTTTCCGAGGCAGTATCATTACAGAAGTAGATTGCCCCATCTTCCTTCCGAGGAGTGGCTGGTGGGTTTGAACTGCCAGCCTTCTGGTTAGCAGTCAAATGCCTTAGCCACTATGCTACCAGAGCTCCCTGGAATATGATTAGGTGGGAGCATCTTGAATGAGCCAGATTTGATGTGTACCATGGAATCTTTAAGGAGTATAAAAAGTAAACGGGAATGTTCTTGTTGCTCTGGTGTTAGGTACTTTTTTCTTCCCTCTTAGCTCTTCTGATCACCTTGGTACCATCTGCCAGTATTGAGTCAGCAGCCTCACTGCCGTCTGCCTTAGACAAACCCTGTCTGACCCTGAAAAGTGAGGGCAGATAATCTGTGGGTAGAACATTTGTGGCTTAGATCAGTTTGCTTCTACACTTTCTACTGTAGTAGCCTTTCCCTACTGGAATCCAGTACTTTGAAACAGTATTGTAATGATCTGAAATCTATATTTATAGATAATAATTACTGACTATTCTATGTTTATAGGATATAGTGATTCATGTCACCTTCTTCCCCCAGGACCAGGGAGGTGATGTTGGTGAGGAAGCTGTAGCTGAAGGCACCAGACGGATTAACGAACAAGCCAGTTTTGCTGTAAGCAAGCTGCGAGAACTAAATGATAAACTTGAATATAAAAGGCAAGCTCTAAATTCTATTCAAAATGCACCAAAACCTGACAAAAAGGTAACTATTTTGTTTTCAAGGTGGTTTGAAAATTTCTATTTGTTTAATTTGATAAACAGTAGTTTTCAATTTATACTGAAAATGTCAGTTTCTTTCAAATAATTTTAACTGTGAGCAATTGCCACTATTATTGTTAGTATTATTTTGCTTCTGCTACAGGATTAGAAAAACATTTGTTTTTCATCTCTTGTAATTAAGCCTTCTTTCACAATCATCAACTCTGAGTAACTTTGTGTTCTCTGTATTTGGCTTGCCTTGATTACCATAAGGAAAAGCAGCCAAAGTTTTTTCTTCTATCAAAGTCATTTCTAGAATTTATATTCTGAAGGACAGTCTTTCTTCTTCTTCTTCTACTTTTTTTAATGCCTCAAGTACAATTTAGAGAACCTCACAGAATTATGCAAGAAAGAGATTTGTCACTCACATTTAGTACATTGCCCCTCTCTTCACCCAAATCAATGCTTATCTCTACCTATCTAACAGTGTTCCCTCCCCTCCCACCCTTGGTAAGCAACACAGAAAATTTCCTTCCATAGATAAACCTTTCCTTGACTTTTACAATAACGGACTAATACAATATTTGTCCTTCTGTGATTGATTTATTTCTCTCAGATCAACATGGTGGTGGCATTGAGGAAGAGGAAGACATAGAGAGGTACATGGGAAGTACAGACAACAAAGATGAACCTTTTTGCAGATATAGTACTGCATTGTCAGTGAAGGCAAACATGGGTATAC
>NW_006921802.1:549822-579652 GCF_000298275.1 Orycteropus afer afer
TGGGTTTGAACTGCCAGCCTTCTGGTTAGCAGTCAAGTGCCTTAGGCACTACACTACCAGAGCTCCTGATTTTAAAACATACAGCCATGGTAATCAGAACAGCCTGGTATTAAATACCCTTAGGTAGGGTGGGATTTACAGATGTTGGTCATTAGGTGTTCTTGTAGTTGAAGTACAACAGTGGTTTTTCATGCCCCTGGTCATGGCTATAGTCCATGTAAGAATAATGGTGTATGTTGTATTTATGTTAAATATAGCTCTTGTGATTGGTTTTGTGGGTTTTTCTTCTAAACCTTCACCTATTTATGGGGGCCTACGGTTGATTATAGGAGCTCTGGGAGTGTAGTATCTAAGGTACATGACTGCTAACTAGAAGGCTGGTGGTTCAAACCCACCAGCCACTCCTCGGAAGAAAGGTCGGGCAATGTACTTCCGAGGTGATACTGCCTCGGAAACCCAAAGTGGGGTTGCTATGAGTCAGGTCTGACTTGAAGGCACATAACAACAACAACAGGGTTGATTGTAAGTGGAGGGGTTGGGTGTGGTCTCGTAATTAATTTTAGTGGTTCATTTGTAGGGTTAATAGTGTTCTTGGTATATCTAAGGGGGATATTTGGCTATACTATGGCCATGGAGACTGAAGAATAACTGGAAGCTTGAGGGTCAAACATGATAGTATTTGGGTCTTTATGCTTAGGTTTGTTACTGGAGATTAGTGTAGTTTTGTGATTGATGAGTGGCAGTGGAATGTTAGATTTTGATGTAAGTCATTTGGAGAATTGATTAGTTTTTAATAGTGATGTGGTGTGTGTAGTTTGTGAAGATTATGCTGGTGGTTCATTTTTATAATTATGGAAGTTGGGTAATGGTTATGGCAGGGAGATCATTGTTCATCAGTGTATCGTTATTGAGATTACTCAGGATCATTAGAGGGAAATGATTATTCCGGCAGAAATTGATACCAGGAAGGAGAAGAAGTAGAATTTAATTAGGTCTTTTTGGTTAGAGATGAGTAAGGAGGCTAAAAGGTTTATAGATGCAATATTTTTAGGAATGATTTTTTCTAATCAGATGAGATCTAAGGCAGTGGTAACTAAGTTTTGACCAGTGTGAAGGATGGAAAATGGAAGTGAACAGTGTAGATAATAGCCTAGTATATTTGAAAACTTGAATGAGTAATTGTTGTTATTATGTGCCGTCGACTCAGATCTGACTCATAGCGACCCCTCCTTCGGTTTCTGAGATGGTATCACTATGGAAGTAGATTGCCCAACCTTCCTTCTGAGGAGTGGCTGGTGAGTTTGAACCGCCAGCCTTCTGGTTAGCAGTCAAGTGCCTTAGGCACTATGCTACCAGAGCTCCTGAATGGGTAATTAGGAGGACAGAATTTTAGGTTGTAGCTTAGAGGGTTTAGTTCTAGTACCAATAGGAAACCAGTAAGTGTGATTGTAAGTGCTGTGTGTTTGATGAAGGGGGTATAGTTATTTGGGGTACTGTGGTGGGGTAAGGTGGAGGGAGATGATATAGCCTTGAAGATAACTGTGGGTTTGGAGATTTAAATGTTGTAGGTTCTTGAGACATGGCAGTTAATGGGTCTTGATAACATGTTTAGTGCCTTTGTTCTACCTCCTAGTTCAATGCATAGTGCTTAGGGTCCTAAAAGCAGCCACCCAAGGTAAGATAATAGTTCTCTATTTGCCTGGAGCAATAGGGGAAGATGAAGAGTTAGTAACAGGAAAAGGATATGGAATTTGTGGCTAATTGCCTCCGTGAAGAACTCCGTCCTTTGCCATGAGATCAGAAGAACTGAATGATGTCCAGCTACCATTACTGAACATTTTGATCAAAAATTCCATAGAAGTCTGATTAAAGGCAGAAAGTACAGAACAGAATTTCAAATTCTTATGGATTCCAGACTTCCTGGAGCCATGAAGTTTGGATGAATCCCTGAAACTATTACCCTGATAAATGAATAAGGTTTTAAAGCTTAAACCATAATTAACCCCTGAAGTCTTCTTAAAACCAAACAGTAAAAAATGTCTGCCTTGAGCATTGTGCTCTTTTTTTTTTTTTTTTTTTCTTTTTTTAATTGTTACTGTGATTTGGGTAAAAGTTTACAGAACAAATTCACTTTCAAGCAGTTCACATACACTTTGTCTTATGACATTGACTACCGTTTACCACAATGCAACATCTCCCTTCCCACTTTCTCCACATAGTTACCTCTTCCCTGTATCCTTCCCCCCCATGCATTCCTGCCACCTGAGCTGTCTCCCTGTGCATACACAGCCCTTCTATTCTCCCATGATTGGTCTCTCCAAGGAGTATATCTACCTAATGTAAATGTTCAGCTCATATGCCTGTCTTTTGTTTGCCTGGAAGCCACAAGAGTGGGTTCAATTCCAGACCTGAAGGGCAAGTAGGGGCCATAGTCTCAGGGGTTCCACCAGGTTCTATCAGACCAGCAAACCTGGTCTTTTTTTTTTTTTTTTAATAATTTTGAGTTTTGTTCCACACTGTTCTCCCACTCTATCCAGGATTTCCTACAGTGATCCCCCTCCAAGAGGTTGACAGTGGTAGCTGGGCACCATCTAGTTCTTCTGGTCTCATAGTTATATAGGCTGAGGACTGTATGGTGTACCAGTTGCTTGAACTAATTGTTTCTACGTGTCTTTGGTTTTCTTCATTCTTTGCTCTGGATGAGGAGAGACCCATCATTGCATTGAGATGGCCACTTGCAAGCTTTTAAGATCCCAGTCACTACTTGCCAAAGTAGGATATGGAACAATGTTTTTGTGTAGTATGTTATGCCAGTTGAGCTTGATGTCCCCTGCAACTATGGTCCCAAGCCCACAGGTCCAACTACTCGCTCCCTCTGGGAAGCTGGCTGTGGCCAAGAAGTGACTACAACCTTGTCCCTTGTCAGCTCTACTATATACCTGGAAATTCTTACAGAACATACAAATACACTTGTAGAAACATTGTCTGCCAACCCTCTACATGGTCTTGGGCACACTTCCCCCTGCACAGACATATCTACTAGTTCAGCCTGTCCATTCATCTGTCCACCTGTGTATCAGTGTTTGCCTTCACTGACAACCCAATACTGTATGTGCAAAAGGGTTCATCTTTGTTGTCTGTACCATGCACTTTGATGTCTTCCTCTTCCTCAGTGCCACTGTGTTGATCACTCACATTTGGTGCATTGCCCTTCTCTTCACCCAAACCAATACTTGTCTCTACCTGTCTAACAGTGTTCCCTCTCCCCCTCCCACCCCTGGTAACCAACAAAGAAAGTTTCTTTCCATATATAAACTTTCCCTTGACTTTTTACAATGACAGACTAATACAATATTTGTCTTTCTGTGACTGACTCATTTCACTCAGCTTAATGTGTCCTCTAAGTTCATCTACTTTATGCAGTGTTTTGCTGATTCTATTCTTTAGGGTTGTCATTATGCTCTTTCAAGAACTATCTACATGGGATCAAACTGACAACAATTCCAAAGATTAGATAGGAACCTTAAGAGGCAGTGAGTTTTTATTAACAGGGGATTTTTCCCAAAACTCAGAAAAGGAGGGTGAGAATGGTTGCACAACTCAAAGAATATAATCAGTGTCACTAAATTGTACCTGTAGAAACTGTTGAATTGGTTTATGTTTTTCTTTGTATGTTCTTAAAAACAACAATAAAATAAGTTAAAAATTTTAAAAAAGAAATAATGTCAGAAATTTCAGTGAGTTATATTAGGTTTTCTGGGAATGCGTGCTCAATCCTTTTGAGCCATCTTCAGTATTACTTTATGGACATTCAAGATGCTTTTATAGTAATGGAATATACCTGAAAGGAACCAACTTATTGTGAGTCAGTCATCAGTTTATAGCCAGAATATCTATTCATTTATAACAAGGGTATTATCTAGTTAAACCAGTGGGCTTTCTTTAAAAAAATAAAAAATGAAGAGGAAAGTTTGACAGTGGCATGTGACATTTGTTAGTACTAAGCTATCTATAGAATTGGAAAGAGTTCTATATATTTCTTTCTGTATGAAGGAAGTTAAATGTGAAAGTCACTTTAATAATCCTTAGTGGTATTTTTTCCTGGGTTGCCATAATAAATATGTTCATTCTACCCCATACATATGTAGGGCCTAAGGGACTTGACTGCTAACCAGAAGGCTGGCAGTTCAAACCCACCAGCCACTCCTTGGAAGGAAGGTTAGGCAATCTACTTCCATAGTGATACTGCCTCGGAAACCCAAAGAGGGGTCGCTGTGAGTTGGAGATGACTCGATGGCACATAACAATAACAACCCCATGCATGAGTCATTCCTAGTTAGTATGTATAGAACTTGGAAAGAGCTACAGCTTCCCAGGTGAAGAGATCATCTTTGAGACACTAATAGAATTAGCTGGAGTCATAGATAATTTGTATCTGCAATATGGTATGTACTTTAAGAATAGTTGTTTCATTTATTCAGGCTTAATTCCATTATAAAATATGAAAGATCAGTTAGAGGATATTCATTGAGTTATTTTCTGTTTGGTTCATTGTTAGGTTGAAAGCTATTCTTCAACCTACTTTTTTACAGAGCAAATTGGTTTCAGTTCATACATACTTTGTTTTGTGACATTGCTTTTAATCCTCACAATGTAACAGCAGCACTCTTCCCATTTTCTACCTGTGTTTTACCATTTCCATTTGTTGTTCTTACCTATCCCTTCAGCCTTTCTTAAAAGAACTTCCAATAACTGTGAAATAAAACATTGCAAAGTATAATTTTTTGAAAGAATTCGCAGGAAATTTGGAGAGATTGACAAATATTTTTTCCTTAAATTACACACAAATCTTTTATTATAGTTAAGGCAATCTACATTTCATATTAAGTCAAATTGTCAATAGGTTACTCAAGGGAGCACTCTGCTTTTGGCAGGTGTGTACAGGACTCAAAGGGACACTGAAGATGTAAAGGAGCTAAAACTGCTCTCTAGAAGGAAAGACCATCCTCCCTCTACATAGTCTTTTGTTTGTGTTGGTAAAAAGCAAAATAGTCTAGCTAGTGTTTAGTTGGGAGCTCTGGTAGCGTAGTACCTAAGGCACTTGACTGCTAGCCAGAAGCCTGGCGGTTCAATCCCATCAGCCACTCCTCAGAAGGAAGATGGGGCAATTTACTTCCGTAGTGATACTGCCTCAGCAACCCAAGGAGGGGTCGCTATGAGTCAGGTCCGACTCGACGGCACATAACAACGACACAACAACAGTGTTTAGTTAAGTTTTTGAAAAATCTAAGCCCATATTCATGTTTAAAAGGTTTTCATAATGTGACAGCATCCACCAAAAAATCCCATTATAGAGGATTTTTCTGAATTAAATATCTAATAGTGTCAGATCATTTTCCCATATGTACATAGTGGAGCTGCCTTCTTTCCTCCATAAAGAAAGCCAAGGATTTGCTTAACAATCCTTCCTCTTTCAGAAGTCTCTATACCAACAGTGTAATTTGTCTATTGGATATGAAGTTAACCTTTTAGTTTACTTTTCTGAAATCGTTCCAGGGTGGTTTTTGTTTGATTTTTTACTCTACAGAGATGGTTGTGAGTATAGAGAACACTGTCCAATTTTACATTAATATTGGGAATAAATTATGAACCAGGCAGAATTTCAGAACATAAATGACAATTGATGCTGTGCTGGTCACTGAAGAATACAAGGAAATACAGAGTGTGGCACCTGCTCTCAGAGAGCAACATGCAGATTGTTGAACAAAAACCAGAGTTTCATGAAAACAAAACTTAGTCATGGCACTTATTGATAGTAAATTGCTGGATGATATGGTGTAGGCTGGCTTTCTAAGGAAGCAGAGAACCTGGTACACTGCAAGTTCAGGAGACTTTGAGGCAGAGATGCTGTCCTCAGACTGCAGAAGTGATACATTGTAACAAAAATATCCAAGGAAATAGTAAGCATGGCATTTTAAGTGGTTTCCTAACTCCCAGGATGTTTTCCCTGTGGCAGATAGTTTCCAAGTTGAAGGATGAAATAATGCTAATGGAGAAGGAGCGCACAGACCTTCAGCTGCACATGGCGAGAACAGATTGGTGGTGTGAGAACCTCGGCATGTGGAAAGCCTCCATCACCAGTGGTGAGGTAGGACCACCTGCTTTCCTCTGAATTTATTTTAAAAGTTTGGATTTATGAGGCAGTATTTTGTCCCAGATGTTTAGGATTGAGGATAAACCAAACCAAATTCACTGCTGTTGAGTCGATTCAACTCATAGCGACCCCCCCTTGGGTTTCCAAGGCGGTATCTCTGTGGAAGTAGATTGCCCAGTCTTCCTTCTGAGGAGTGGCTGGTGGGTTTGAACTGCCAGCCTTCTGGTTAGCAGTCAAATGCCTTAGGCACTATGCCACCAGAGCTCCAAGATTGAGGATAGATAACTTACATTCATTTCTTTAGATGGCATTGTCCTACCTCCCCACCCCTATATTACTAGTCTTCTTGACCCATGATTGGGAACTGTACTAGGCTGCCTGGTATAGATCTGATCTCACACACCACTTCATATAGAAAATTATCACTGTTTATTTGAATTATAAGCAACTTTGCCATTAGAACAATTAATGTGCTTCATTTTATTTTTCATTGAAACTTGAAATAAAATTGAAAACACTTTTTAAAATTTAGAGATGAAAAAATTAAAAATTTAGGTGTTTCTGATTGTTTTGTCTTGCTGTGGCTTTAGTTGCGCAAAACCCGATAGCTTTGCAATCTTCAATAAGGAATATATTTTTTCCCTTTAAATCAGAAAATCTTTTACTATTCTTTGAAGGAGGTAGCATAACAGTTTTCAGAATACATTATATCTTTTTTCTCTTGTCTGTAAGAATAATTTAATTTAGGAAGAAAGATGCTTATAGGGATCTTACATTGTTACTGCTGATAACTCCTTTCCCACTGCTCTACTATAGTCATGTGGAAAATGGACTAATAGTCATGTCCACCATATAATAGAAAGAACAAGATCCTGAGCAAGACAGTGGTAATGTTTTACTCTGTTATTGTTTCAAATAACGTGTCAAACATTTAACAACTGAGATTTGCAAGGGCCTGTCTACCCAAATTATCTTTGTGCATTTCTGCCTTTCCTTTCAACCCAGTGACTTTATGACTTTACATACTTGCTGGTATAAAATTCACAACCTTAAATTCACCTCTGGATTAAACAGCAAAACAAAGCATGTTCTCCATGAGCTACTCAAAAAGCACAGACACTACCTGGGAGTTTAACAAATACTGTTAGCATGTTCTTGGCACTCACTGGCACTCTCATTAAGCTAAGCTGCAGGACAGTTTACTCTTTTTCTGGGGAGATTGGGAAAATGGGTCAGGGAAGATTGCATTCAGCCTTGGTGTGCCATAGAGAAACCGTGGCAAATGTAGATGGTTTTATCTTTTGGGTGGAAGTCTAAGAAGAAGGTAAGTTCAAGGCTATGTAATACCAAAAGATAGTAGACGATGCCTGTGGAAGGAAAGTACAACAAACTCTGTCATCTCTTCCCTTTTGCCTAGAGCTGCCTCTGACATTTCCCAGTTTACTGAAATCATATTCAAGTGTTTAAAAAGAAAGAAAAAGCCCTTCCCGAGGTACTTTGCTCTGATAATCAGTTGTTGCTGAAGGGCTTGCTGTGTGTAGTACCTTGGTGTGGTAGTTTACTTTGTGTGTCAGCTTGGCTAGGCCTGGTTGAGTGGCTGGCTGCTGGATGTGGTATTCCCCATGATGAGATTGGTAATCAACTCCATGGTGGAATCTACTGTGAGCAGCTGAGTAGCTGCCTTAGTGATGTGGTCTGCTTCCTGTATATAAGGAGAAGCCTTGGGAATGGTCTTTAGCTTATGGCACGCTTAAATCCTGCATGTAGCCATGTCATTGTTCAGCAGCCTGCCATGTTCTGCCAGCCTTGGAACCTTTAATGAACTTGAATTAATGGCCTGCCATGTGTGGTTTGGTAACATCGGAACTGTGCCTTATTACTTGTCAACCTTTGGCTTGTCAGTCTCAGCAGCAGCCAGCAGCTGAGTGAAGAAAAGCCTCTAGCTTTCTAGCTTCAGTGGGCTGGGAGCAGGAGACAGAGCTGAAGCTTTCACCCAGCCCCTAGAGCCCAGCATTTTGTACTTGGACTTCTAGCCTCCAAACTGTAAGAGAATAAACTCCAGTTTGTTCAAGCCATCACATTTGTGCTATATGCTTGTCAGAGCAGCATTAGGTAACCAGAACACTTAGTCACTGAAGAAGTAAAGGAAATGGAAACGGGCCACCCAGCTGCCAGAATTCACAAAGCAGTCCCACACAGAAATGTGCAGTGGGAAGTGTGTTGATGTTATGTCAGATGTTCCTGAGTTCTCGTACTGACTGACCCTCTTGCTAGATGTATGATCCTGGAAAAATCAGTTACCATGCCTGTGCCTCTGCTTCCCATCCTTATGTGGGATGCTAGTCCTACCTTGCTGGGCTCAGCAGGGTATTCAGCAAATGTCTTTTATTGACACTCTCTAATACCATTTATGGTATCAATTCAAACTCAGTTTCCATGCAGTCTTCTTTTTGTTTATTCTCCATTTATGTTGAAAATAATAGTGACCTGTGATGAATTATGATTGTGTGTTGTATATGTGTATCAATAGTCTTAAAATTAGGAGGTAGAAGAAATTATATCTCCTAGTGAAGAATTTCATGAGACTAGATATGAAGATTTGTTAGCCCTGAAATTAAACTGGGGACATCCTCAGCTGTCTCTGAGAGAGATTCTGGTATAGCTGACACCTGTTTGCTTTCTGTTCAATTGTTTTTTCAAGGAAATGCAGCCAGAATTTTAAGTCTGCTGTGTTAGTTTTCTGTCACACTAACAAATCCCACAAAAAATATTGTGGCTTAAAACAATACCTATTTATTAATTCATGGTCTGTAGGTCAGAGGTCCTGCACAGTGTGATTAGGTTTTCTGCATACTGTATCATAAGGCTGAAATCAAGATGTTGGCCAGATACCTGACTTCCTGTCTGGAGAAGAAAAGTCTGGGAAAAAGTCTGCTTCCAAGTTCCTGAATTCTATTGTTGACAGAATTCAGTTATGCACTGCTAAAACTGAGATCCCTGTTTCCTTGCTGGCTATTGACTGGGAGTCACTCTGAGCTCCTAGAAGTCTTCTCATGTCCTTTTCGTGTGTTGCCCTGCATCTTTAAGCCAGTGACAGCATGTCAAATCCTTATGCTTTGAATTTCTCTGATTTCCTTTCTGCTCAGGTGATTAGGTTAGGTCCACCCAGATAATCTTTCTATTTTATGGTCAACTGTGCCATGTAACATAATGTAAGTGCTAGAATAAATTCCATCATATTCACAACCTCAGAAATTATGCAGGGCCATGTACATCAGGGGTGAGGAGGCATCTTCAGTGACATTTGTAATTCTGCCTACTACGTCTACTTAACCTGCTTTTTATTGGTGTTTTCAAGGTTACAGAAGAGAATGGTGAGCAAATGCCCAGTTATTTTGTCATGGTAAGCTTACAAGAAGTTGGAGGAGTTGAAACGAAGAACTGGACAGTCCCCAGAAGGCTCAGTGAGTTTCAGAATTTACACCGGAAACTTAGTGAGGTATGAACACTTGTGAACACAGGATTCTAGAATTATTGAGCTAGAAGAGATTCAAGATCTCATTTTCATAGATAAAGAAAATGGATCAATCTTTTTCCTTTTTTGTTGATGTGGCTGAGTGACATTTTCAGCATGACATGAGAAATTGACACATAGATCTACTCTAGTCTAGATCTATAGTACAAATAATTGTCAGATCTTCATTGTAAATTACCACAGAATTCCAGGGCTAGAATGGAACTATGGGTCCATGTAGGGGCAGTGGTATTGAAACTACCAGTTGTGACCCATTAGTGGGTAGTAAAATCAATTATAAGTTACAGCAATAAAAAAGAGAGTAGTATATTGGAGTATATCATGTGTAATAAGGGAGGCAGCAGAATATAGTAGCAGTTGAAAGCTTAGACTCCAGAGGCTGACTCTGTTTGAGTTTGAATCCTAGCTCTACCACTTACTAGCTGTATGACTTGGGACTTGTCACTCAATCACTTTATGCCTTAGTTCTCACATCAATAAAATACAAATATTAATAATAGCTACCCCACCAAACACATGACGTTGTGAGAATTAAGGGAGTAAATATGTGCAAAGCATTTAGAAGAATGTGTGGCACATAGTAACATTATTTTGGTTGTTGTTATCATTACTACTAGTAGTAGTAATGTAGTAGCAGTAATGGTAATAAGCATTTTTTTTGTGATTATTTTCTCTAGTCTACAGATTATCCTTTTGGTTTGTTTATCCTAATTTTCAGGTGTTCAGAAGTTCTAGTTTGTGTATAGTCAACTCTCTTGATATTTTTTCTTTGCTTTTATGTGTTAAATAGTCCTTATTTATGCTAGAGCTTTTCTGTGCTTTGATGTATTTTTAAATTCACTCTTTAATTTCTGATTGTGTGTGTGCATATAATCTATGATCTTTAGTTCTTAAATGAGTTTCCTCTACTTGCAGACTACATTTTTAAACACCTTTAATTAAGCTTTTCTCTCCCAATGGACTTGATGCATCATTTATTAAATACCAAGTTCTAATATGATCTTACAGGTAAAATAGGAATTGAGAATGAGACTGGCACACGAAGAGGAAAGGAATGACAGAAAGAAGAAACAACAACAAATAAAACAGCAGTTAAACAAGTGAGGGCAGAGACAGGTGCTGCCCCTTAGTTGTCATGAGTCTCCATTTCAAGACACACTCTTACCACCTAAGAGTAACTTTATCACCTTCTACTAGATGTGTGCATAGTACCTAAGGCACTTGACTGTTAACCAGAAGGCTGGCAATTCAAACCCACCAGCCACTCCTCAGAAGGAAGGTTGGGCAATCTACTTTCGTAGTGATACCGCCTCAGAAACCGAAGGAGGGGTCGCTATGAGTCGGGTCTGACTCGACGGCACGTAACAACAACAACAGCTAGATGTGTGTAGGACTTGAGAGAGTGTTCTCAATAGCTGCTGGAAATAAAGCAAGAAGTAGCTTAGAGATGGCTTATCCAAAGATAAGAAGGAAGCAGTAAGTTAGATGAGAAATCAAACAGGAGAGATCAGCAAGGTCCTTTGTATTTAGGGAGACTGGTTCTGAGACGTCTAACATTTCGTTTATCTTTAAACATCCCCACTGCTTGTCCCCTTTGCCCTTTCTCCTTGTGTATTTAGCAATAAAGTTCTGAGAAGACATCTGAGAGCCTCTATGCTTGTTTTCTCCAGAGATAGAAAAGGAAGAATCTATGGGACCAGGAAGAGCGAATCCAGAGTATGTGAACTGATGGCAGAGGCGAAGGGGCGGCCACAAAGATAAAGGATGACTGGGGACTTCTTGCAGGGAGTGCAGAGTCAGACAGTCTCCAGAGTTCCCTGGACCCTCTTCCTCTTTTAAAAATCCTGTTCTCCTACCCCAAGGGGAAGACATTCTGCTCCCAAAACTTCCTGCTATGAAGAGATATCCCCACTGACAGGAGTGACCAGTCTGGGCTCCATAACAAGGGCATGGGATGTAGGTACTGAAAAAGGAAGGGAGCAAAGAGCATATATGATCCTAGGAAGTTTCTCACGCCAAGAGCAGGATTTGTTTGGAGAAGATCGTCTTCTAACATAATTCTGGATGGAAAACCAGCCACTGAGAAAATTTGAAAGGCCCTGCTGAGATGCCTAAGTTTTTTTTTTTTTTTTTTTTTTAATTGTGATTTGGGTAAAAATTTACAGAGCAAATACATTTTCTATATAGCAGATCACATACACTTTGTCTCATGACATTGACCACAATTTAGCACAATGCAACATCTCCTCTCCCACTTCCTCCCGATAGCTACCACTTCCCTGTGTCTGTCCCTCCATGCACTCCTACCCCCTGAGCTATCTCCCTGTGCCTGAGCATCCCTTCTTTCTCTCTTGCTTGTTCTCTCCAAGGAGTGTATCTACCTCAGGTAAATGCTCAACTAGTATGCCTGTCTACTGCTTGGCTGGAAGCCACAGGTGTGTGTTAATTCAGACCTGAAGGGCAGCTGGGGGCCATAGTCTCAGTGGTTCCACCAGGCTCCATTGGGCCAGCAAACCTGTTCCCTGCTTTTTTTTTTTTTTTCAAATGATTTTGAGTTTTGTTCCACATTGTTCTCCCTGTCTATCCAGGATCTCCTACAAAGATTCTCTTCCAAGTGGTTGACAGTAGTAGGCGAGCACCGTCTATTTCTTCTATTTTTATAGTCATATAGGCTGCAGATTGGATGGCATACCACCCTATGCAGTGAGCATACCGTGAATGTTTGGTTTTCTTCATTCTTCTTGGCTCTGGACGAGGAGAGACCCATCGTTGCATCTAGATGGCGCTTGCAAGCTTTTAAGATCTCAGTCGCTACTCGCCACAGTAGAAGGTGGAACAATGATTTGTGTAGTATGTTATGCCAGTTAAACTTGATGTCCTCTGCGACTATGGTCCCGAGCCCACAGGTTCAACTACACCGTCCCTCTGGGTGGCTGGCCGTGAGCAAGCAGTGACTACCACCTTGCGCCTTTCAGCCCCTTGACACACCTGGGAATTCAGATCATACACATAAAGTTATTGGACCACTGTCTGCCAACCCTATACGTGTTCCTGGGTGCATTCTCCACTTCATATAGATACCTGATATTTCAGCCTGTCCACGCATCTATCCACCCATGTGTCCGTGTTTGCCTTCACTGAGCATGCCATACTGTATGTGCAAAAGGGTTTTATAGAACTTGTCAGTTTTATGTGTGTGTGTGTGTGTGTATATATATATGTATGTGTGTGTATATATATATGTGTGTGTGTGTATATATATGTATGTATGTATGTGTGTGTGTGTGTGTCTATACCACATATGGATATGTAGATACACATGTGCATTATGGTTTATAGTATGGAATGTGTTTCCTACTGTGGGTTTTAGTTAAAAATGTTTAGAAGCCACTAATCTAGGTCAGTCCTTTTATTTGATATATGAGGGAAACTGATCCCATAGAGCTCAATTGACTTGTCATAGGACATATAGTGGTCAAACCAGAATTAGAATCCAGTTGCCTTACTTTTAATTCATTATTCTTACCACTTTTCATCAGGAGCTGCATCTTCTGTAACTGTCCTTCTAGTGGAGGTAATGTCCTTTACCCCAGAATTTAAAAAGTTCACTTCTTTAAGGCTATTTTCTTCTTGCTCAGAATGAACTGATACTGGTAAACCCTATAACACCTCTCAGACACTCCTTTTGCAGAGGATATTATGTGTATTTCCTTTAACCTTATCAACAAGGTTTTTAACCCTGTTAATCACTAACTTCTGAATGCTGTAACTTTAGCTTCTTTTAAAAGGATGGGACCAAAACTGTAAAATTTCCTCAATGTTGAGTAAAATTGACAGTTCAGAAAGATGTGCTGTTTACCCTGTGACAGACTGTTGTGAACTCACAGTGTTTAGTATCAGTCTGAACTTGCTGATTTGAAAGGAGAAGGAAAGAGGAAAAGGAATTTAGGGGAGACTTTGTAATAAAATGTACTTGGAAAATAAAATGTACTTAGAAAATAAAAAATAATTACACTGAAGTAGTAGAAGAAACAAATGTTGTAAAATTCCATGTCTGTCTAACCAGCTCATTGTCATCTTTTCCTGATCTACGTATAATCACTGGGCTCTTGTCTGACCCTTGCTAGTGTTACTTTTCCTGTTTTGAAAGAACCTTCCTGTTGACAGCTGTGACAGGAAGCACCTTTCAGGTCCCTGGTGATTTTAATTTTCTCTTCTTTCACTGCCTGTTTCATGTCTCTAAAATTTTGTCCTGACTTTGGGCCCTGACTTATAGTCTTCTTGAGTGATTGCTGTTGTGCTTACGGTGGCCTATATAGGAAAGGCCAAGTTTTCCTTTTCCTTTTCCACCACTTAAAGCACTTAACTTCCATTTGTTACCGTTGTTACTTGTAACTTGTTGCATGCTGTCCTTTACTGTGGTCAGACCAGCCGGGACCGCTGTGACCCTTCTGTGCACTGATGTTGACAATGGTGCTTGTTTATTTTTCAGTACCAGTCACTTTCATTAAGCGTTACAAATGGCCCCAGTGCTTCACTGAAGGCTTGTGTTTGGAATTAATGGCTAGGGTCTGGAGCATTTGGAGTCTACTCTCTTTTAAGTGTCTGACGAGCAGACTGGCAGAGTCTTGTGGGAATTAGCATAAAGTCAGGTGGACCTGGGTTTTAATCCTGAACTTGATTTTCTCATGAGTAGAATAGGAGTGCATAATTGTAAGACTTGTAAGAGTGAAATAACATATTCCAAGCTTTCAGCAGTGTCTGGCAGAGTATAAGACTTCATCCACAAAAGGTGGATTGTTACTTGTTAATAATATATTTTTATTATTAGATTTATATTACACAATTTGCAGTTCAAAGGCAGAAGTATAGCTACTACTTAAGTTATTCTTTCCATTGTTTCCTTTGCCATCTCTGATAATTTTTACAAAGATATTATAAGCAAAACACATTATAATAGAAATTTTTTTTTTTCCTGGAACACAGGTTTTCCTGCCTAGCCATATTGTGCTTCTGTTTTGTGTTCTGCAGATATTTGTAGTGCTAACTCATCTTATCAGCCTAGCTTCATGATTTCCCAGCTTTCAAGCATATGTAGATCTAGGATGGTTATAGCTTTTTGCCACCAAATGTCCTTTTCTCCAGATACTTTGTGCCTGATTAATATGGAAAGCTTTCAAGATCTTAAATCTCAAAAGAACAAATAAAGGAGAAAGATATTTGGTTTGTTCTAGTTATAACAACTCTCTACTTTACCAAGCATGATGTCCTTCTCCAGGGATTGGTCCCTCCTGATAACATGTCCAAAGGATGGGAGACAAAGTCTTGGCATCCTTTTTTCTAAGGAGCATTCTGGCTGTACTTCTTCCAACACAAGTTTGTTCATTCTTCTGGCAGTTCTTCACTGCCATCATAATTCAGATATATCAGTTCTTTTCATCTTCCATTTCCATTTCAGTAGAGGGTCAGCAAAAATGAGGAAAACCCTTTACGAGATGGACTGACACACTGACTACAACGATGGGCTCAAGCATACCGACTGTTGTGAGGATGGCACAGGACGGAGCAGCATTTCATAGGATTGCTATGCATCAGAGCCAGCTCAAAGACACCTAACAACAACAATTACAATGATTAAAATAGAATTTCACAATACTAACATTTAATTTTTTTCCCCCACAGTGTTTTCCTTCTTTAAAAAAAGTCCAGTTGCCTTCTCTTAGCAAGCTGCCTTTTAAATCTGTTGATCAGAAGTTTATGGAGAAGTCAAAGAATCAATTAAATAAGTTTTTACAGGTAAGTGAGTGAAAAGTTTTGGATATGAAAGGAAAAATTACAGTTATTCTGGATTAAACTGTCATTATCCTAAGAGCTTGCTGTTTGTTTTTCCTGTTCTCATGGTTTATGATATTTGGTCTTTTTAAAAAAAACTTTTTATTGAAGTGTAATGTGCATACTGAAAAGTGCACAAATCATAAGCATACAGCTTTCTCTATTTTCATCAACTAAACATACCCATGTAACTAGCACTAGTCCAAGAAACAACATTCCAGTCCCCTCCAGCTTCACTCCTGTCCCTGCTCTCCTCACCAGTGGTAGCCACTGTCCTGACTTCGAACAGCAGCAGTTGGTTGTTTATTTATTTTTTCCCTTAATTTCACATAAATGGAATCACACAGTATGGACTCTTTTGTGCCTGACTTCTTTTCACTCAACATGTTCATGAGATTCATCTATCATGTTGTTGTTAGTTGTAGGTCATTCATGTTCACTGCTGAATAGGTTTTGCATTGTATGAATACACTACATTCTATTTCCTCTACTGTTGATGGGCATTTGGCTAGTTCCCATTTTAAGGCTATTATGAGAGTGCATCTGTAAACCTACTAGTACTTGTCTTTTGGTGAATATATGTTCACCTCCCCTGGGGAGGGGGATTGCTGAGTTGTAAGGTATGCATGTGTTCACTTTAATATATATTGCATGTTTTTCAGAGTGGTTCTAGCAAATTTCACAATGTCACCAGCCATGTTTAAGGGTTCTGATAATCTCCATATCTTTAACCAACATTTATTTTCCGCCTTTTCCTTGTTAGCCATTCTAGTGGGTGTGTAGTAGTATCTCGTTGTTTTGATTTGATTTGGATTTTAGTAGGGACTCATGAAGTTGAGCACCTTCATAAAACATATGGGTCATTTCATTAGTTTCTGTTGTGAAGTAGCTGCTCAAATTGCATTTACCTTTCTGTTGTGTTGCCTATATTTTCCATATTGATTTGTAGTTCAATTTGTGTTTTGGATGTGAGTTCATTGTCTACCATATGAGGTACAGATATCTTCTCTCTTTCTCTCTCTGGATTTTCTTCTCACTCTCTTAACAGTTTCTTTTAATGAATAGAAATTCTCCATTTTAATTTAGTCCAATTTATTCATTTTTTTCTTTTATAGTTAATGCCTTTTATTTCTGTTAAGAAATCTTGACGTACTCCAAAATCCTGAAGATTTTCTTCTAATGTTCTCTAAACACTTTATCCTTTTCCTTTATATGTTTTTTAATGAAAAAGGCTGGCCAAAGGAAGGTTGTTCCCATTTGCTCCCAAATAAACAACTACTTGGTGGTTTGAACCCACTAGCCATTTTGCAGAAGAAAGATGAGACAGTCTGCTTCTGTAAAAATTTACAGCTTTGGGAACCCTATGGGGTAGTTCTGCTCTGCTCTGTAGGGTGGCTATGAGTTGGAATCAACTTGATGACAGTGGGTTTGTTTGGGTCACCTATATCCCAAGTATAGTTGAGTACTCAGACCATGGACCCTGAAGCCCTTAGATTTCTCAGAGGCATGGAGTTTTGCCTTATAAATGTGTTTTGCCTATGCAATAGTGGCTAGAAGTCCTGAGACTTTTAATAATGGATGTTGACAAATTTTTAATAGATGCCATTAAACATAACAAGTGATTCAAAAGGATAGGTCATAATTAAAATTGATATGTTTAAGTCAGAGTTGCCTAGAAAGTGTTAGTTTTGTCTTTCATTCTGTCATATATTCATACATGTGTGTGTGTGTGTGTGTGAGAGAGAGAGAGAGAGAGAGAAGGAATTCCTTTAGGAAATAAAATGTACCTTGTAAAGCTTTCTGAGCTTTATTATTGTATAGCTGGGGTAGAGAATCAATAATGTTTAAATGTTCTTAAGAGACAGAATTTAATACTGTAATATTACCATTTTGTTGCTGATTCAGAATGTCTAGGAAATACTAAATGCACTTAACATATAAACAACAACAACAGGAAAACCAAATTCACTGCCATCAAGTCAGATCCAACTCATAGCGACTCCTCCTTGGGTTTCCGAGGCAGTATCACTACAGAAGTAGATTGCCCAACCGTCCTTCTGAGAAGTGGCTGGTGGGTTTGAACCACCAGCCTTCTGGTTAGCAGTGAATTTAAGGTCTTCTTTATTACATGAATATGTGTGGGACAGAGAACTCTGATTTGGCCTTTGTCTTTGGTTCCTGGAAGCCCTTAGAATTTCCATTGAGATGGCTTTGTCTTCTAAAACAGCCAGGCAACTCTTAAATTTGTGCAAATGAATGGGCTCCTGAGACCACATCTGGCAAACAATCTCAGGAAAGGAGGGGGCCATAATTCAGTCATGCATATTCAGTGATTCACTCGATCATGACTGTGCAAAGAAGCCAATAAGAGACTTGGAATGTGGAACTTCAGAAGCTTCCTAGATTGGTGAGAACATCTGCTTTTGGGAGGGTGGTGCATCTCTGGGGACAGTGGAAAGCCCCATGCTAGGACTTCTACCAGATGTATCCTCTTCTGGTGCATCTCTTCATTTGTATCTTTTCTGGTTATAATAAATGGGTAACTGTAAGTATAAATAACGTCCTGGGATTCTGTGAGCCTTTCTAGAGAATTAACAAACCCATAGAGGGGAAGAGGGCTAGCAGGGCCTTGATCTGCCTATTTGGCAGTTGGAAGGACCACTGTTCTTCTAACTCGTGAACTCTGCTTTTGCTTGAGGTGTCTGATTCAGAGAAGGGCTACACAGGAGTTGGTTTGCAGGACAGAGTCCTTCTAACTTGTGTGTTTGGGCCTGAGCTAGGGCAGCTAGAATGAGATAGTATGCTGAAAAGAGGCTGGTTACAAGGATAATGGAGGATATTGAACTGTGGGAAGGTGAAAACTGGATCTATTTCTAGGTGGGAATAGGATTCATGCTGATCCTTACCACACAGTGGTGAAGGTAGAATTTGCCCACTTTGCCCCTTGCATAGGGTTTTAACATGTGTTTTAAAAATACACGATATTTCAGTTTGGTCCACCCAGCCCTTCTGGCACCTTGCCTGATATGCTACAGAGATTGTGCTTATATTCTGCACTTGCAGGGATGCAGGGGGAGTTTTATACATGCTTTTGTTGCATTGTTGGTGATGGTAATGAGTTATGATTTCTGCTGAAGTGCTAAGAGAAGCATGCATTCTAGTACACTGCTGGTAGGTATTGTGGGCATGGCTAAGGGCAAGAATAATCTGTAGCTAAACCAGGTGAAACAATGGTCTCCAGAGGCCATACATCTTTTAAGTCAAAGGATTTTAAATCAAAGGAAATGATGGCTTAAATTATTTTTCATTTTCTCAAAGACTTTATTTGAAAGTGCTAACTATTCAGTATATTTAGGTAGGCTACATAGCAGACGGCAGTCTCAGAAATAACATCCCACAAACTGCAAACAGGAAAAGATGCAAAATAGTCTATAAGGCAGATATTATTAGGTCCATAGGGCCTTCCAGAAAGAAGGATTCCATTAAATGTGTGTTTATTGTTGCTAACTGCCTTTGAGTTGACCCTGTCTCATGTTGACCTATGTACAACAGAAAGAAATGTTGCCCCATTCTATGTTATCCTCATGTCAGCATGTTATAGTCCATGTAATACAGAATCCATAAACATTCATGAATGTTTATGTATGACATCTGATTCCCTTTCAAGGCATACAGATAATACAGACATTTAATAATCTAGGTATTCATTCTGGCCATGGCATCAAATATATACCTTGCTTCCTGCCTGTATACCATCTTCCCCATTCCTCACAAACACATACCAATTACTCCAGCCATACTGAACTTCTTTGCACTTTTCCCCAACAGTGCTTTACACACTTAATATATGTTCTCCCTTTTTTACTTCTAGGGCTAGACAAGCAAGTACCTGTAGAACTTCAGGAAATTTCCAATTTAAGGGCCAGTAACAATAGTTACCACCACTCATCTGTCAGTTTGTCTTACTGTGGTGACTCACATGTTGCTGTGAGGCTGGAGACTATGCTATTGGTATTTCAAATACCAGCAAGGTGACCCACAGTGGACAGGTTTCAACAGAGCTTCCACGCCAAGACAGACTGGGAAGAAGGACGGGGCCACCCACTTCTGAAAAAATTGGCTGATGAAAACCTTATGAGTAGCAGTGAAACACTGTCTGATATATTACTAGAAAACTTTACAAACAACCATGAGACACTGTCTGATATAGTGCCAGAAGATTAGCCCCTCAGGTTGGAAGGCACTCAAAATATGACTGGGGAAGAGGTGCCTCCTCAAAGTAGAGTTAACATTAATGATGTAGATGGAGTAAAGTTTTCAGGACCTTCATTTGTTGGTGGGAAATGACTCAAGAAGAAATAGCTGCAGACATTCATGAATAACCAGAAAGTGGAATGTATGAATATCGGAAAATTGATCATTGTAAAAGATCAATATCTGAGGCATTAATGAGCTGAAATGGACTGGTATTGGCCATTTTGAATCAGGCAGTCATATAGTCTACTATGCCAAGAATGACAAATTAAAGAGGAATGGCATTGCATTCATCATCAAAAAGAATGTTTCAGATCTATCCTGAAGTACAATGCTGTCAGTGATAGGATAATCTCCATATGTATACAAGGAAGACCATTAATTTTACTCTTATTCAAATTTATGCAGCAACCACTAAAGCCAAAGAAGAAAAAATTGAAGATTTTTACCAACTTCTGCAGTCTGAAATTGACCAAACATGCAATCAAGATGTATTGATTATTACTGCTAACTGGAATGTGAAAGTTGGAAACAAAGAAGCGGCGTTGGTAGTTGGAAAACATGGCCTTGATAATAGAAATGATCCCGGAGATTGCATGATAGAATTTTCCAAGACCAATAACTTATTTATTGCAAATACCTTTTTTCAGCAACATAAATAGTGACTGTACATGTGGACCTAGCCAGATGGAATACATAGTGATCAGATCGACTACATCTGTGGAAAGAGGCAATGGAGAAGCTCAATATCTTGAGTCAAAACAACCCAGGAGCTGACTGTGGAACAGAGCATCAATGGCACATTTGTAAGTTCAAGTTGAAGCTAAAGAATATTAAAACAAGTCCATGAGAGCCAAAATTCAACCTTGATTATATCCCACCTGAATTTAGAGACCATCTGAAGAACAGATTTGATGCACTGAATACCAGTGACCAAAGATCAGACGAGTTGTGGGATGACATCAAGAACATCATACATAAAAGAAACCAAATGGTCATTAAAAAAACAGTAAAGGAAGAAAAGACAAAAATGGATGTCAGAAGACTCTGAAACTTGTTCTTGAATGGAGAGTAGCTAAAGCAAATGGAAGAAATGACAAGATAAAAGAGCTGAACAGAAGATTTTAAGAGGCAGCTCGAGAAGAGAAAGTAGCATAATGAAATGTGCAAAGACCTAGAGTTAGAAAACCTAAAGGGAAGAACACAGTCAGCATTTCTCAAGCGGAAAGAACTGAAGAAAAAATTCTCCAGTTGCAATATTGAAAGATTTCTGTGGCAAAATATTGAGCAACGCAGGAAGCATCAAAAGAAGATAGAAAGAATGCACAGAGTCACTGTACCAAACAGAGTTGGTCAATGTTCAGACATTTCAGTAGGTAGCATATGATTAAGAGCCAATGGTATGGAAGGAAGAAGTCCAAGTTGTGCTGAAGGCATTGGTGAAAAATAACACTCCAAGAATTGACAGAATACCCATTGGGATATTCCAACAAATGAATACAGCACTGGAAGTGCTTACTAGTTTATGCCAAGAAATTTGGAAGACAGCTACCTGGCCAAATGACTCGAAGAGGTCAACTTTTATGTCCATTCCAAAGAAAGTGATCCAATACAATGCAGCAGTTATCAAACAGTATCATTAATCTCACATGCAAATGAAATTTTGCTGAAGAAAATTAAAAAAACTGTTGGAGGAGTGTATTGACAGGGAACTTCCAGAAATTCAAATTGGATTCAGAAGAGGACATAGAATGAGGAATATCATTGCTGACAGCAGATGGATCTTGACTGAAAGCAAAGAATACCTTTCTGATGTTTACCTGTGTTCTGTTGACTGTGTGAAGGCATTCAACTGTGTGGATCACAACAAATTATGAATAATGTTATGAAGAATGGGAATTCCAGAACCCTTAATTATTGCTCATGAGGAACCTGTACATAGACCAAGAGGTTGTCCTTCAAACAAAACAAGGGGATATTGCATGGTTTAAAATCAGGAAGAGTGTGCATCAAGGTTGTATCCTTTCACCATACTTATTCAATCTATATTCTGAGCAAATAATCTGAAAAACTGGATTACATGAAGAAGAATGCAGCATAAGGATTGGAGGAAGAATCATTAACATCCTGCAATATGCAGATGACACATCCTTGCTTGCTGAAAGTGAAGATGACTTGGAGTACTTACTGATGAAGATCAGAGACTACAGTCTTCAGTATGAATTATGCCCCAATGTAAAGAAAACAAAAATCCTCACAACTGAACCAAGAAGCAACATCACAGTAAGAAAAGATTGAAAATATTGAAGTTATCAGGAATTTTGTTTACTTGGATCCACAATCAACACCTTTGGAAGCAGCAGTCAGGAAATCAGATGTTGTATTGTACTGGCCAAATCTGCTGCTGCAGGCTTATTTTAAGTGTTGAAGAGCAAAGATGTTGCTTTGAAGACTAAGATATGCCTAACCCAAGCCATGGTATTTTCAGTTGCCTCATATGCATGTGAAAGCTGGACAATGAATAAGAAAGATCTGAGAAGAGTTGATGCCTTTGATTTGTGGTGTTGGTAAAGAATACTGAAAATACCTTGGACTATCAGAAGAATGAACAAATCTGTCCTGGAGGAAGTGCAGCTGACATGCTTCTTGGAAGTAAGAATGGCCAGACTTCATCTCACTTACTTTGGTCATGTTGTCAGAAGGGACCATTCCCTGGAGAAGAATATCATGCTGGTAAAGTAGAGGGTCAGCTGAAAAGGGGAAGATCCTCAATAAAATGGACTGAGACAGTGACTGCAGCAGTGGGCTCAAGTATAGCAAGGACTGTGAGGATGACATAGGCAGTGTTTCTGTTGTACAGAGTCACTATGAGATGGGGCCAACTCAATGGCCCCTAACAACAGCAATAGCAATTATATGAAGGAGCTCTGGTGGTATAGTGGTAAAGGCATTTGGCTGCTAACCAAAAGTTCAGTGGTTTGAACACTAGCCACTCCATGGAAGAAAGATGAGGCAGTCTACTTCTGTAAGATTTACAGCCTTGGAAGTCCAACGGGGTTGTCTATGAGTCAGAATAGACTTGATGACAGTGGTTTTGGTTTGGAGCAACAGCTATATAATTATGTAAACAAGCATCTCTTGGAAAGTGCAGCACAATGAAATTGAACTATTTCCTACAGACAGTGCTACCATGTGATAAGTCAAATTCTTTTTTCAGCTGATCTACAATGTCTGACCATAGCCATAAAAGAGTGATGTAGTGGTATTCATGTGTAATGTGCCAAAAGTCAAGTTGTTCAAACACAAATGAGTGAAAGTTGACTTTTGAAGGTAGTGACCCCTGGGATGTAAGCTGTAGCAAAGTAAGGATTTCTTTATGTTGTATGGACTGAAATGAGTAGGAATTGTATAAGACAAAGTTAGTTCTGGCATCTGCACAATATCCTCCATGGGCAGAGTAATTAGAACACTATCAATTAACCTGGAGAGGTCTGTTTAAATCATTGAGAACTGATCTTACGTGTTTTATTTCAGGAAGAAAAGGAAACAGTTTGGGGTTCAGAATTATGGTAAATGCCCCAGCAGTCAATTCTACCTTGTTTGCCTTTACTTATACTAGTTCCTGATAGCATGAGTGTATTCCAAGTTAGAAATAATTAATCCTCTTTCTTTTATAGAATCTGCTTTCAGATGAAAGGCTGTGTCAGAGTGAAGCACTTTATGCCTTTTTAAGCCCTTCTCCTGACTACCTCAAGATCATTGACGTACAGGGGAAAAAGTCCACGTTTTCATTAGCCTCATTTTTGGAGAGACTTCCTCGTGACTTCTTCTCTCACCAGGAGGTGAGTGGTTTAAAGGTTGTGCCAGTTTTGTAGTATATACTTAACTGAATTGAGTGTCTTTTTTGAAGGCTGTTTGAAGGAACAGGTATTTGTTGAAAGCATGATACTAATGAAGGATAAAAGCAAATACATCTATCTTCAGTGATTATCATCATCATGTTTTGGGCACCTGTTTGTCCTCCCCCTGCAAGCCACTTGGAAGAGATAAGCAATAAAATTATTAGTAACAAGGTGGGTAAGTGAAATGTGGCTAGGAAGTTCTATAGGAGATCTTCTACATAAAAAGCAGACTAACCTATTCTTGGGGAGGGGACACACACTGGGGACTGTCATTATGGAGGAATAGGAGCTAATCTTGAAAGTTCAAGGATACGGAAGGTGTGTTTTTGAGCAGTCAGTATAGCACTGGATCAGTAAGTAGTGCCTGATCCTGTAGTGGTCTAATGGAAGGTAAGACAAAGGATAGAAGGAGAAGGCAGGGTCATCAGAGGCCTTGAGTGCCATGCTGAGGAATTTAGACTTTATTTTTTGGGAATGGTGAGCCATGGAATATTTTTGAAGCATAATGAGTGTGTAGCACTTACAGTATGGGTAGAGGAATGAATCAAGAGACAATTCAGATATTTGTGATCTTCTATTTGGAGCTTCAGGCTTGCCTCTAGTGTAGGCTCTTAATTCACGTTTAAGCCGCTGGAGCCCTTTTCTTTTCCCTTCAGCAAATTCCACAAGAGCATCTCCAGAATTTGGCATCTTTACAGTCGATTCCCAAATGCCATTGTCTTTACTTTCGTTCTTCACCCGGATTGGTTTAATTGAACTTGGATAGAAGGAACCGAAGATGAAAAAGATGAAACTGAAGACTTCACTGCATTTGTATCTGGGGGACAAATCAGTGTAGACCATATAGCATGCACACAGCTATGTTCGGGTCGATGTGTAAACCCAGTTCCCTTTCAAGCTTCTGCCTCACGTCTTTCTTTCATGGCCATCCATGCAGTGTCTGTCTATGCTTGGCTAGTATATCTCTTATTTATTCCTGAACTCCCTGGAATTTATATTATGACTCAGTCACTACTGAAAATTACTCTTTGACGGCATCAGTGGCTAAATCCAGTGGCTTCCTCTCAGTCTTCATCTTCCTCAACCTTGTTGAAGTATTCAATATTTCTGGGATTCTGTGTATTTTTAGAGAATGCCTCCTGCTTGTGCAACTTTCCCTTAGTCCTTTCGTCCCCTCACCCAATGTAGATATCCTCTAAAGTCTTGTCATTTGGTTTCTTCTCTTGGTGCCACTACTTCAGCATTAGAATGATCTTTCTCAGCCATCTTTCCACTACCTAATGTTTGTACTTCTGTGGTAGCACTCTGTCCTGCCTGGTAGAAGCAGCTGCTTGTGTGTTTGTGAGTCTACCCAGATAGTTCTGGGCTGATGAAAGTTTGAATCCACATCATACTCATTTGTATGAGCTTGGTACCTGGCATATAGTAAGTCGTGAACTGAACCTTGCAGATACACAGATTAGGAAATGAGAGTAGCTGAAGTATAGAATAAAGCTTGAATCAGAACTTTAAAAATAGCTAAATTACTTTCAAATGCACATTTGAAAAAAAAAACAGTGCATTTAAAATCATTTAGGCTAAAAAGCCTTACTATTTAAGCTTGAAAAATGGTTACAAAACAACCTTATTGTCTATTAGTTCACTGATTGTTAATATAGTGATAGCATTTTAAAAATTAGCTTATTTTAAAGCTCGAATTAAGGTTTTGAGTCAAGCTTGTCACTCAGGTTAGATGCATTCTACCCTCCTTATTAAAAATAGATAGATTTCTACATGTGGGAATGTTGAGGATTATGTAAGGCTAAAACTTGACAAATAGTTTGGAATTTACTTTTGAAGATAGAGAAGAACTCTACCAGTTTACTTGAATAAGTGACCTGATTCCTGTGACTTTGCTGTATCCTCAGGAGGAGACAGAGGAGGACAGTGACCTGTCAGATTATGGTGATGATGTGGATGGGAGGAAGGACGCCTTGGCTGAACCATGTTTCATGTTGATTGGGGAGATTTTTGAACTTCGAGGAAGTAAGCTTCTTTGTTATTATTTAGTGGTATTCACTAGTTAAGTGATACACACACACATACACACACCTCTAATATCTCTTTATTCCTGAAATGAATCAGATACTCATTTATATTCATGCATTCATTCGTTCAACAAATATTTAACCTTTAGACAGATACTGCCTCTGTACTCATAGAGCTTAGAGTCCTGATATACCCAGCATCGTGTTCCACTGAGTATAGAAAAACAGAAATTGTTGAATTATGACTTAGCACATAAGGGCTTTATTACCAAAATTGATGCAAAAAATAATTTTGCATAGCAGAGGGAGAACCCTGTTGTTAAAGACAAGGTTTTGGTACTGCTGGGGAATGCCTCAACTGTAATTTTCAGCCACCTTTGCTCTGCTGGAGCAGTGGTTCTCATTGCAGAGGGTTGCCCCCTGGAGGATATTTGGTGATGCCTGGGGACATTTTGTTGCTGTTGTCACAACTCAGGGGGAAGATACTACTGGCATCTAGTGGATATGTAGGACAGCTTCCCACAACAAAGAGATATCCTGCTCAAAATGTCAGTAGTACCAAGGTAGAGAAATCTACCCTAGAGATTTCTGAAGGAGATATACTTAGAAGGAACAAAAACAGAAAGAAAACCAAAATATCATTTTTAAAGATCTGCAAAAGTGCCTAGAGCCCCAAAATAGCTACATTCTAGTAGAAGGTCAAATTGGAGTGTATGGCTTTGTCTTGAAGCCCCCCAAAACTCTAAATCATGACTCTAGAATACCCAGTCCTGCCTGGAGATTAGAGATAACACATGTGCCAAAAGACATGCTCAGCTACCTAGAAAGGGAAACAAATGAGAAGAGCAAGGATATGCAAGACACAGTAATGTCATCTACCAGTAAAATGTTGCCTCAGGAATATTCTGGACTCTTTTCACTCAGAAGCATCTTTTCCTTTAGAGAAAAGGAATGGGCTGAGAGTTCATCCTGTGTGGGAAAGGAGGCTATAGAACATTTCTTCTTATTGTTACTTAAAGAATTATTTGCAGATAAAAAAAATTTCCAATGCTGTTACAGACCAGACAAGTTGTGGGATGGTGTCAAGAACATAATACATGAATAAAGCAAATGATCATAAGAACAAAAAACAACAAAAAAGGAAAGGAACAAAAGAATAAAATGGATGTCAAAAGAGAATCTGAAACTTGCTCTTGAATCGGGGAGTAACTAAAGCAAATGGAATAAAACAGGAAATAAAAGAGCTGAATAGAAGATTTGAAAGGGCAGCTTAAGAAGACAAAGTATTATAATGAAATGTGCAAAGACCTGGAATTAAAAAATCAAAAGGGAATAAGACACTTAGCACTTCTCAAGATGAAAGAACTGAGGGAGCACCAAATCCTAACCACTAGACCACCAGGGAGTTTTTCTTCTTTTCTTCAGTGTCTGTAAATTTATTGAGTAAAAATGAAATTGGTGTCAGATATACTAAATTCAGTGAGGTTTAGATTTAGCTGATATCCACTTGGCAGCAAATGAGGGCAAAACACAGTGATGCTGCCTTGGAACAAAACAACTTACCATTAATTATAAAAGCAGGCATCATGTGGCCAATGCGAGTCAGTTAGCAAAAGCTGGGGGACTCTACATCTAATGAGCAGGGATAAAACCAGGGAAAGCACAACACCTCAAGAGATGAAAGAGCCTGTACATTTAGAAAACAAATTATAGTAGGGAATGGTTGGAAAGCAGCAGTAAATGCAGACCCACTGGGTCACTAGGGGAACACAGTGACCATATCATAGCCCTCAGGTGGTGTGACCTGCTCCCATGCGTGCTTTGCGCAGTAGATTGGATCCTCCACAAAGAAATGGCCCTTCTGTTTCAGGATGGTGTCACAGTTGGTGCCACTGAAGGTGGCAGTGCCAATCCCACAGTTTCACAAACATGCCTATAATGCCAGTGCCATTTGTCACACATGGGCAACTTCTGTGTATTTCTAATCTATGCAACCACTTTGGTGACTGGAGCCTTAAACACGTCTGAATCCTGAAGGCTTGTTGGGATCCCCTTAGTCCAACATGCTTTGGCCCAAGGAGCTAGGGAAGGCTCTATACCAGTGTTGGTTCTGAACAGGCAGGCACCTGTTTTGAGTAAGTGATTTACAGGTGGATAGATAGGTGTACAGGCTGAATGATCAGGTATGTCTAGGCAGGAGGGAGTGTGTCCATGACCATGTATAGGGTTAGCAGAGAGAGTTTCTATAAGCGTATTTGTATGTGCTGTAAGAATGTCCAGATGTGTAGTAGAGCTGACAAGGGACAAGGTTATGGTTGCTTCTTGGTCATAGCTAACTACCTTGAGGGAGTGAGTAGTTGGACCTGTGAGCTTGGGACCATGGTCTCAGGGGGCATCAAGCTCATTTGGCATAACATACTGCTAAAAAGGCAAGGAGGCCACATGTTCTGACCTCCTCTAACCCCACAAGAGGAAGAAAGAATCACCATCAGTAGCCCAAGGCCTATTACTGCAAGGCCAGACATGCTGCCTCCCTCTAGCCCTCTCACCAACCATTCCTCCCAAAGCACCCACCACCTCTCTCCTGGGTTTGATAATTCACTGCAGTGGCCACACAGAACTCACAGATTATGGGATTTATTAGGGAAGCACCAGGCTACAATTCAAGTTCAGGAAAAACGCTCAGTCTCTCTCCCAGCCCGCTGTCTCTCAGCCAACAGTCTCTCACAGTCTCTCTCCGAGCAGTGCGTGTTCCTTGGTGTCTCTCTTAGAAATGCATGTCTCTTGCATCTCTTTCCCAGCAGCACGTGTCTATCAGGAGCACGTCCCCTCAGCCATCAGTCAGAGAGATGCCTCTAGGAGACCTCCTTTTGAGCCTGGCAGAGTGGCCAAACTAGCCAATCATAACATCAGAATTCTAAATACCAGAGAGCGAGAGTGAGTCTCCCAGAACATTGCTTTGTGCCACACCCAACAGAAATAGCCCAGGTGGATAACATTTACAATCAGGAGCTCCTCAGTTGCTTACAGCAAATTTACCACAGAGTTTACAAAGACTTATGGCTAGAAAACCCATACCAGGTAATTTACTACACCGCACATACTATACAAAAATATTGTTCTGCATCCTACTTTGGTGAATGGTAACTCAGGTCTTAAAAGCTTGCGAGTGGCCATCTAGATGCAACAATGGGTCTCTCCTCGTCTAGAACAAAGAAAAATGAAGAAAACCAAAGACACATAGAAACAGTCCAAGGGACTGGTAGACCATGCGATCCTCAACCTGTATGACCATGAGACCAGAAGAAGTAGATGGTGCCTGGCCACCACTGTCAGCCACTCAGAAAGGGATTGGTGTGGGAGATCCTAGATAGAGTGGGAGAACAATATGGAACAAAACTCAAAACAAAACAAAAAAAAAGACCAAGTTTAATAGAGCCTGGTAAGACCCCTGAGACTATGGCCCCTAGTTACCCTTCAGGTCTAGAACTGAACTTACTCATGTGGCTTCCAGCCCAACAGT
The DNA here is from genome assembly GCF_000298275.1 of Orycteropus afer afer. Classification (NCBI taxonomy): domain Eukaryota; kingdom Metazoa; phylum Chordata; class Mammalia; order Tubulidentata; family Orycteropodidae; genus Orycteropus; species Orycteropus afer. The sequence continues at coordinate 579,050 of NW_006921802.1, forward strand.
AGACAGGCATATGGGATGAACATTTACACCAGGTAGATACACTTCTTGGAGTGATCAGTCATAGGACAAAAGAAGGGCAGTGTTTGCACAGGGAGACAGCTTGAGAGGCAATGTTTGCACAGAGAGACAGCTTGCATGAGAGGGAAGGACATGGAGAAGAGGTAACTATGAGGAGGAGGTGGGAAAAGAGCTGTTACATTGTGGGGAATTGCAGTCAGTGTCATGAAACAAAATGTGTGTGAACTGCTGTATGGAAAATGAATGCTCTGGAAACTTTCACCCAAATCACAAAATTTTTTAAAAAATGTATGCTGTTGTTGTTATGTGCTGTCAAGTCAGACCCGACTCATAGCGACCCCTACTTGGGGGTTTCCAAGGCGGTATCACTATGGAAGTAGATTGCCCAACCTTCCTTCTGAGGAGTGGCTGGTGGGTTTGAACTGGTAGCCTTCTGTTTAGCAGTCAAGTGCCATAGGCACTACACTACCAGAGCTATATATATATATATATATATATAAATATATATCACTGGTGACTGGAATGCAAAAGTTGGCAACAAAGAAGAGTCACTGGTAGTTGGAAAATTTGGCCTTGGTGACAGAA